>NW_028270159.1:77025480-77371106 GCF_037043375.1 Chiloscyllium plagiosum | reverse complement strand
TGATTCAGCTACTTATCGAATTTTGCTTTCAGTCCTGGTCCCCTCGCTATAGGAATGATGTTGTGAAACTTGAAAGGATTCAGAAAAGATGCACAAAGATGTTGCGAGCATTGAGAGTTTGAGATATCAGGAGAGGCTGAACTGGCTGGGGCTGTTTTCCCTGGGGCATGGGATGCTGTGAGGTGACCTCAGTGGTTGATACACCCGTGAGGGACATGGTTAGGGTGAACAGCCAGGGTCTTTTTCACAAGTTAGGTGGGTCCAAAACCAGAGAGCACAGGCTTAAGGTGTGAAGGAAAAGATTTAAAAGGGATGTGAGGGGCAATGTTTTCAAGCTGAACATGGTATGTGTATGGAATGAGCTGCCAGAGAAAGTGTGGAGGCTGGTACAATTGCAACATTTAAAAGGCATCTGATTGGATATGTGATCAGGTAAGTTTGAGAAGGATATGAGCCAAGTCCTGGCAAATGGGATGAGATTAATTTAGGATATCTGGTAGGCATGGACAAGTTGGATCAAGGGGTCTTTTTCTGTGCCGTACATTTCTATGACACTAAAAATTTAAAATTAAGATGAGTTTCTCTTTTATGGAGAGTTAGCAGAAGGTCAGAAAATTCTCCTTGGAGCTGAGAAGGTTAAGCAGTGATTTCAACGAGGAGCAGAATTGTTTCCAGGAAATTTAATTTACAGAGAGACAGCATAAGAAATTATTAACACTGTCACAATTTTTATGAACTACTTTCAGGTAACTGGCAAATAACGTGAAGATTATTTTACTCAGTAAGTTCTGAGCATCTGGAACAGTTTGATCGACAGCTGGATGCAGATTCAGTGGTTATTGTCAAAACAAATTTGCAATTTTCCTTTTTAAAGGAAGGATTTGGAGGGCTATGTCCAAATGGAAGGTGAGTTGGGACTGACTGGCACCATCTCCAGAGGGAGAGTGTACAGCCCCATTGGGTTGAAAAGTCCCAAGGTGAAAGATGACGTGTTCTTCTTCCAGGCGTCGGGTGGCTCGGATTTGGGTGTGGCTGACACCCAGGAATGACATGTTCTTGGCAGCGTGGTGCCGGAGGGGGGTATCTGAAGTTGTTGGCCACAGGGCGGTGGGCTTGGTTGGTGCATGTTCCCTGAAATATTCCACAAGTTGGCATCCTGACTCCCCACTGTAGAGGAGACCACATCGAGTGCAAAGGACACAAAAGGTGAGGTGTTTGGATGTGCAGGAAAATCTCCCCTGGATATGAGAGGATCCTGTAGTGCCTTCGATGGAGGTGAGGGGTGAGGTGTGGGCACAGGTGGCAAGTGAAGGTGCTGGGAGTGGAAGATAGTTTGGTGGTGAGCATGGATTTAATGAGGAAGCCACAGAGGGAATGATCTCTGGAATGCTGAAAGGGGTGGGGAGGGAAATGTATCTCTGGTGGTGAGGTCTGATTGTAGTTGGTGGAAATGGCAGACGATGATGCATTGTATCTGGGTGGAAGGTGAGGATTAGGGGGATTCCATCCTTGTTGCAGTTGGAGATGTGGGTGCCAAGGGCAGTGGTGTGGGAAGTGGAGGAGATACACGGGAGGGGAAATTGCAGTCCTTGAAATTAGAGGCCATTTGGTATGTTCTGAAGTGTTCTGCCAGCTTGCATCAAGCTTCACTGGAACACCGCAGTAAGCATGAGACAGAGATGTTGACCTGGGAACAGCCTTCTGTGTTAAAGTGTTGGGGAACTGGATGCTCCGGGTCTTCTTTGCAACAGAACGTAGATCATCAGTCGCCATTTCCACCACCGCTACTGAGATGCTACCAGGTTCCTGTCTCCTCCATTAACAGCTTTCCGCCCTCCCAGCCGGATCGTTATCCACTCTTTTGTCTTTCCAAATGTTCCAATCTCTCTTTGGGCTCTGTCCCCATTATTTACTCTTTAACCCCTATCTCCTGTATTCCAAAGATGTGCAGGTTAGGAGTATTGGCCCAGCTAAATTTCCCATAGTGTTCAGGGATATGCATTAGTCCGGGGAAATGGTGAGTAATAGAGTAGGGGAATGGGTCTGGGTGGGTGTGGAATTGTTGGGCCGAAGGGCCTGTTTCCTGTGGGGATTCTAATTTTCCCAGCTGCCATCGGTTCTGAGGAAGGGTCACTGGACTCGTGATGACCCTTGGTGTGTGCAGGAGGAGGAAACGGGAAAGGGGAGAGTGGCAGCAGAAACCGGATGAAATGTATCAGTGTAGACTGGGAGGGTTTAGTTACACTCTGTGCAGGTCGTTAGTCTGAATTAGAAACTCCTGGTCCCACGTTTGCAGCAAAGTGGAAGGTGGCTTGGTCCTCAGGCAGTGAGAGGTACTGGGTTATGGCTGCCATCTTTATCTGGGGCCAAGGTACAGCAAGGAGCATGCACGTGTCCTCTTCCTGGGTGGGGGCGGTGCGATTTGAAGAGGAGCATCCAACACATACCAAAAGAAGTGTTTGTCTTCACTATTCATCTTGCACTGACTATGAACTTTGTTTTGTTAATTCATTTTATAGGATTTTAATTGAGAATAATTGAGACTGGGATCTCAAAAGCAAGTTTCTACAGTCCACAGAGTCATCACGATCAGAATATCATTGGCATTTAACTGTGAAAGGAGAAAGGTTTGTCTGTTCTGTCTGTGGGAAAATAGTTTCAATATTTTTGTCAAGCAAAAAGCAGAACTATGTTCAGGTTCATGGTTGGATCACCCTCGGGGTATGTGTTTAATTCTTGGCCCTGCAGCTGTGGAAGGAGGTATTGCCCTGAGAGAGAGCACAGATTTATCCAAATTATACCTCGTCTCTTTACAGGAACTGTCAGATTTAGTCCCTATCATCCACTTTATGATGTTAACCTGTAAACTCCCTACTTCCAATTCCCTGCAAATTTCTCATTGAAATTCCTTGTGGACTCAAATTCCAGCACCATTTCAGGTGGAACGTTCCAGATTCTGACAACTGTCTGTTCATTCAGAAACTGCTGAAGTCCATTTTGACTCTGGGGTTACAAAGGGCTGAATTGAAAGATGAGATGCTGTTCCTGAGCTCCCATCGAGATGCATTGGAACAGTACAGGAGGCTAAGGGCAGTGTAGGTGTGAGCAGACAATGAAAATGACAGGGCTGCACTGTGAGGGCTGCTTGGATCAATGAGTGTGTTTTGGAGTTGGATGTAAACAGAGTGAGGTGAGGCAGGGAGAAGGTGAAGCTGAAACTCCGTTTTACTTCAGGCTATTCAGAAATTCACAGTCCCAATGGGAATCGTCAATTTGTCAGTGATACCTGCGGAGTATTTAAGTTTTTAAAAGTACAACAGATCAACTTAAGTAAAGATTTTTTTAGTATAATGGGTATGTTTGAAGTGACGGCTGGTTGCTCACTCATTTAAATTCTCTTAATGGGAGTAACTAGATGAATGTAGTGAGATGTTGTTACAGGAGACCGCAGAACCGTGGGACAATGCACAATGTGTCCATCTGCAGCTACTGAGAAACTGTTTTTCAGACCTGGAGCTGAGAGTGGACTCACTGTGGAGCAATACTGAAAATGTTATGGACAGCACGGTTAGTGAGTTAGTCACACTGCAGGGGAGAGTTGCACAGGCAGAAAGGGAATGGGTGACCATCAGATCAAGTAAAAGGCTCAGGAAGGGGGTGCAGGACTCGCCAGTGATCATTCCCCTTCTCAAACAGATATTGTGCACCGCTTGGGGATCTATAAGGTTGGGAACAGGTGGGGTGGTCTCTCAGGGGAAATCAGCAACAGCCAGGTTCATGACACCACAGATAGCTCTGCTGCACAGAACGGGAGGAGGGAGAATGTCAGAGCTATAGTGACAGGGGATCCACTAGTCAGGGTCAGAGACAGGCGCGTCTTTGGCCAAAGATATGAATCAAGAACAGTGGAATTGAACCCAGGTCCATTTATTGATAAATGCACAGACCAATAAAGGTCAGCGTCCCAAATGCAACCTTCAGCACTTGATCACCCTGAAGCTCTACTTTCCAGGAACTATGCACTGGTTCTGAGCTCTTCAGACGGATTTAAGGGGACAGAGAGAAAACAGGAACAGGGTTGTGTTGCAGTTCTATAAAATAACTGTCTCCCTCGCCTGTCGCTTTCTCCCCCCGCCTCGGTCTCCCACACCCCATCGTGCCTCCAACCCCACCGCAGGGAAAAGACCTTGTTTAATTACCCTATCATGCCCCTACTGATTTTATAAACCTCTATAAGGTCACACATCAGCATCTGACACTCCAGGGAAAACGGTGTATTCAGCCTCTCCCTGTAGCTCAAATCCTCCAACCCTGGCAACGTGCTTGTAATACTATTCTGGCCACTTTCAAGTTTCACAATATTGTTTTGATAGGAAGGAGACCAGAATTGCATACAATATTCCAAGATTGACCTAACCAATGTCCTGTAGAGCGGCAACATGACCTCCCAACTCCTGTACTCGGCACTCTGACCAATAAAGGAAAGCATACTAAACACCTTCTTCACTATCCTATCTACCTGCGATTGCTTTCAAGGAGCTGTGAACCTGCATTCCAAGGTCTCTTTGTTCAGGAACACTTCCGAGGACTATACCATTAAGTATATACACCCCGCTAATATTTGCTTTTCCAAAATGAAGCACCTCACATTTATCTAAATTAAACTCTAACTGCCAGTCCTCAGCACATTCGACCCTCTGATCAAGATCCTGTTGTAATCTGAGGTAATCCTCTTCACTGTCCACTACACCTCCAATTTTGGTGTCATCTTACTAATGCTTCCTATATTCACATCCAAATCATTTATATAAATGATGAAAATTAGTGGATCCAGCACCAATACTTTGTGGCACTCCACTGGTCACGGGACTCCAACCTGAAAAGCAACCTTCCACCACCACCCTCTGTCTTCTACCTTTGAGCCAGTTTTATATCCAAATGGCTAGTCCTCTCTGTCTTCTGTGAGATCTAACCTTGCTAACCAGTCTCCCATGGGGAATCTTGTTGAGCACCTTACTGAAGTCCATGTAGATCGTTTCCACCGCTTTGCCCTCATCAATCCTCTTTATTACTTCTTCAAAAAAGTTGACTCATGTTCATGAGAGGTGATTTTTCACACACAAAGCCGTTATTAATACCCAGGACATTGGGGTCTGCGTCACCCAATTATAGGCGTTAATATTCTGGATAAAGTTCATGTACACCAGCTTTGTGTTAGTGACTGTGTCTTGAATCTTGTTAATATCACCAATGCCAGTTAGTTCCTTTTGAAAGGCATTCCCTTCCGTCTGCTCTGTCTCCTCCATCCCCACCGTAGACAGTAAGTGGGAGGAGCTCATGGAGTTTCCATGTGAGTGAGACTGAGAAAATCTTCCCTTCATTCCACTAGCCCACCAGGAAACGGTAGTAGTGTCCTTACCTCTGAAACACGAGGTTTGGGTTCAAAGTTGAGTAACAGCATCTTTGAAGAGGCTGATTGGAAAACATGCCCAAGCTCCCAACTGTCCCTGCCTGAGCCTCCAAACAGAATCTTCCTGTAGTTTCTCTCCTGTCAGTTTCTCCCATTGCTCAGTTTGTCCAGGATCCCCTCCTGCTGCTGCACTGCTCCTGTCCCTCACTGAACTGTCCATCCCCAAGTGTCCTCCACATTCATTAATTGCTGACAATCCCATTGTCCCAATCCTCCAGCCCCGCCCCATCCACCCTATTGGGCAGCGGATGCTGTCAATCACCCAGGCTCCTGTGTGGTCTGGAGCATGCTCTGTAGGAGTGCCTGGATTCTGGATTAGTGGTGCTGGAAGAGCACAGCAATTCAGGCAGCATCCGAGGACAGGCCTCGGATTTTGCCTGTCCTCGGATGCTGCCTGAATTGTTGTGCTCTTCCAGCACCACTCATTCAGAATCTGGTTTCCAGCATCTGCAGTCATTGTTTTTACCTCTGTAGGAGGGGCAACCAGTGCACGGACGCAGTGCTGGCCAATTGTTGGCGTATGTGCAGTATGGGTCAGTGCCAGGGAGGGAGGCTGTGGATCTGTGGGATTAATCTGTCATTGTCTGCTCCCTCCCTTCTTCCCTCTGAGAACAGGACCCAGGGGAATGGTCCCAGCCCTGGTATCATGACAAGTGGTCGGCGTATCAGTGGGGGGAAGCATTTTGTAGAAAGTTATCAGAACTCGTGTGAAGATTCAGGAATATTATGGAAAGGAACAAGGATGTGCCAGCAATTAAAGTTCTAATGTGGTTCATTTTAGTTCAACCAGATATGATTTGGCCAGTATGTGCAGGCTGGTTCTTATCAGAGGGTCCGTGTTGGGGGAAATAAATAAGAGATTCCAGATTGGGGAAAAAAATCAGTTTGGGTCTGACCAGGAAGGAAACCCTGGGAAGTGGGAGGAGGACTCACTAACACCCAGGAGGCTCCGAGTCAGAGTCATAGACTTGATTAGATTAGATTTCCTACAGTGTGGAAACAGGCCCTTCGGCCCAACCAGTCCACACCGACCGTCGGAAGAGTAACCCACCCAGACCCATTTCCCATGGCCGATTCACCTGACCTGCGCATCTTTGGATTGTGGGAGGAAACCGGAGCACCCGGAGGAAATCCGCGCAGACACGGGGAGAATGTGCAAATTCCACACACACAGTCACCCAAGGCTGGAATCGAACCTGGGACCCTAGTGCTGTGGGCAGCAGTGCCATCGTGCCACCCCGTTTTTTTTGGTTCTTAGCCTGCAGGCAGGAGCTAGGGAGCTGAATTCAAGGAGAGGAGAGAGAGTGTGAGAACTGGGTGTGGAGGAAAGGAGTGAGGAGATTGGTTTGGTCTTCAGTTAACAAGAGAGAGAGGAATTGTGAGACTGAGATTTAAAGCTTTGGGGCAACAAGGAAACTACAATTTAATACTATCATTGTCTTATAAAGATCCACCCGGTATTAACGGTGGTATCTTGTTTTCTCTGTACGGTACTAAAATGGCGGATTTCCGGATGTGAAATTCAAATTGAATTTCATGTTCAGTTTTGATTTTTTACTTGATCCGTGCCGATCTAAATGTCATTGGCCTTTTCATGTGGAAGGAAAGGTGTGTATTCTGTCCATGGGCGAATATTTCAAATGTCAGTGTGTCTGGAAAAAAACACTGAGACACAGCCAAGTCCATGTTAGCGTGGTGACTGTGGAGAGAGATTTCATTTGTTTTTAAAAGTCTGAAAAATATGGCACATTTTCCAGGAACAATTAAGCTACAGATTTGTTTTGTATGAGGACAAGGTTTTAATTAACCATGCAACCAGAAAGAGACCAGGATAGCTGCACCATGGAACAAACGATGAAAACGGGATTGTTGTAAAGGAGTGAATGATCGATCATGGTTTGTAATCCATTGGCGTTGTCACATCGGTTCCAGCGCCGTGGGGAAATACTGGAAATGTGATGGATGCAATGGAGGTTTCAGTTATTAAACTGTAAAAAGTGCAGAAGAAATTTACAAGGATTTTTGCCCACGCTCAGGGGTCTGAGTTACAGGGAGAGGCTGGACAAGCGAGGATTTTTTTTGTTTGTTCAGAGCAGAGGAAACAGAAGGGGGGATCTTTTCTCGAAGTCTATATGACCATGAGAGGCATGGGTAAGGTGAATGCACTCAGTCTTTTGCCCAGTGAATCAAGGACTGGAGGGCATCAGTTTAAGGTTATAGGAGAAAGAATGAAAGGGAAGCTGAGGGGCAACTGTTTTACACAGAGGGTGGTATGTATGTGGACTGAGCTGCAAGTGGAAGTGGTTGTGGTGGGTACATTAATAAAATGAAAAAAAAAACATTTGGACAAACACATGGATAGGAAAGGGTCAGAAGCATATTGGCCAAGTGCATGGAATTCAGGTTTGCGTAGATGGACATTTTGGCCGGAATGGGCCAGTTTGGGCCAAAGAGCCAGCCTCTGCTGTAGGATGCTCTGACTCCAAGTATATTGACTATTTCTCCTGCTATCTCTGGTAGCACCCTGTGATGTATTTCATCTGAGCAAGGAGACTTGTCTACCTTTCGCTCCATTAGCTTGCCCACTTCTAACGCTTTCGTGATGATGGTTGTTTCTTGCTCCTCACCTTCCTCAGTTTCCTTATCGATTACTGGCATGTTCTTCGTAATATCCACTGTGAAGACTGACTGCTGTGTCCTCATATTCCTGAACCCTGCTGGGTAGGAATAACTAGGTATAGAACTCTGAGAGGTCTTCTTTGAGTCTTTATTGATGAAACATGGCAGTTACCTGGATAGTGTACATGCAGAACACCTCCAGGCAGAATCAGGTAACTCCCCGCCTGTCCGATGTGCCACTCCCATTCTTATACCTTTGTGGTTTGTGGTTTTGAATGGATGCTGTCTCTCAACATTATCTCCAAGGCAACGGCAGTTAAAAAGTCGAGTTCAGCTCAACACTTTGTGGTTAAATCACATACCTCTACCCCACACCCCTGTGGCTCAGTCAGGTATCTGACAGGCACTTCAGTTTCAGTGGGGCTGTCTGTCAGGATTCTGATGTGGAGGAGCCGGTGTTGGAGCGGGGTGGGTAAAGTTAAAAACCACACATCACCAGATTGTACTTCCAAATAAACCTGTTGGACTATAAGCTTTTGCAGTGTGCTGTGAGTTTTAACTTGGTCAGGATTATCTCTATGGTAACAGTTAAGTGCTTCAACAATTACACAGGCCATATGTTCCCCACGTAATAGGTTCCCCTCTAGCTGGGTAAACTGCTATTCTGGCCCTTGGATAGCTACTCAATCCCATCTCGCTTTCGGTGGATCTTTAAAGTTTTTCTTATCTCCAAGTTTCTCTGTGGTCTTTGCCAATTTGGATGCCTTCTGTTTCAATTTGATAAACTCCCTTATTTCCTTAGCCACCCATGGCAGATTACTAATTTTCCTGCAGTCCTCCCTTTTCACTGATATATACTTTTGCTGAGCAGTTTGAAAAATTCTTTGATATTCCTCCACTGTCTGTCAACTGTCCCACCCTAAAGTCTTTGCTTCCAGTCTACATTAGCCAACTCCTGCCTCATCCTATTGTAGGTCTCCTTTGTTTAAGCACAGGATCTTGGGATTGGATTTAATCTTCCCGCTTTTCTTCTGTATTCTAAATTCAGCCATACTTAACACATGTCTTTTATCAGATTACGAAGTGAGGCGATGTTACCTGGGTGTTTTAGTTTTCATTGTCAGAGTCCTTCGCTTTGTGATTAATTATAGGATAGATATTCAAAACAGAGTATTCTGCACGGTGTGAATGTACTACACAGTCTAAAACCATAAATCACTGTCTCTCCTCAGTTTACATGATTTGGAAATGCCGGTGTTGGACTGGGGTGACCAAAATTTTAAAAATCACACAACGCCAGGTATTGTCCAACAGGTTTAATTGGAAGCACACTACATTTCGGAGTGTCACTCCTTCATCATGATCCAATTAAACCTGTTGGACTATAACCTGTTGTTGTGTGATTTTTAACTCACCTCAGTTTAAAATTGCAAGATCGTTATCTCCCACATACTTCCTCACTATCTAAGTTTGGAACGCTAATCCACCTGACTATCCTGCTTTTTCCAAAAATCTCCTTTGGTGAAGGTGGTGAGTTTTGGATTCAGCTTTCCAGTTATTACCGTAAGAAGGAGAAGGTGAGGACTGCAGATGCTGGAGATCAGAGCTGAAAAATGTGTTGCTGGAAAAGCGCAACATCCAGGGAACAGGAGAATCGACGTTTCGGGCATAAGCCCTTCTTCAGGAATGAGGAAAGTTTGTCCAGCAGGCTAAGATAAAAGGTAGGGAGGAGGGACTTGGGGGAGGGGCGTCGGAAATGTGATAGGTGGAAAGAGGTCAAGGTGAGGGTGATAGGTCAGACTGGGGTGGGGGCGGAGAGGTCAGGAAGAAGATTGCAGGTTAGGAAGGCGGTGCTGAATTCGATGGATTTGACTGAGACAAGGTGGGGGGAGGGGAAATGAGGAGAATGTGGCTGAAGAGCTTCTGTGCAGAGGAGATGACCTGGGTGATGCAGTGAGAGAGGGACTCACTGAAATCTTTGTAGAGGGAGGAAGAGAGCTTCTTCAAGGAAGGCATCCTTGTAAGAGGATTCGCAGTAGGTTGAAGTCTTTGAGGAGAAAGTGAGGACTGCAGATGCTGGAGGTCAGAGCTGAAAAATTGTTGCTGGAAATGCGCAGCAGGTCAGGCAGCATCCAGGGAACAGGAGAATCGACGTAAGAAGATAAGCCCTGGGCACAGGAGAGGCAATGCAGCCCTTCCAACCAGCTCCACCATTTAATATGGTGATTGAGCTCACCTCGGTCTCAGCTGGATTTTCCTGCCTGTTCTCTCTCACCCTTCATCTCATTGCAAATTCAACATCTGTATCTCTTCAGTAAATTTGCTTATTGTCCTGGCATCCACTGCATTTTGAATAGGGAGTTCCACAGATTCACAGCACATTGAGATAAGTACATTCTTCTTCATGAGAATAGAATAGAGTCCCTACAGTGCAGAAACAGGGTATTCGTCCATGGAGTCCACACCAACCCGATAATGAGCATCCCATTCAGACTCACCCATTCCCTGTATTTCCCATGGTTAATAGCTTAACCTGCACAGGCATGGACACTGTGGGAATTTAGCACAGCCAATCCACTTAACCTGCACATCTTTTGACTGAGAAATGAAACTGGAGCACCTAGAGGAAACTCGCACAGACACGGAGAGAAAGTGTAAACTCCACACAGTTGCCTAAGGCTGGAATCAAATCCAGGTCACTGACGCTGTGAGTCAGCAGTGCTAACCATTGTGCCACCTCTGCTTAAATCATCTACTCCTATTAACCACCCCACGCCCCAGTTGTCTGAATCTATATTCCTTACATCAGAAAATCAGGTTGTGGAAGCAGATGTCTCAGTAAAACCCAGTGACAGTCCATATATTCTGTGTGTCTGAATGGGGATCCTACACACAACACCCTCCAGTCCACACTTTTCATTTTCTTTCCAGAGATATGACTCCAGTGGCTTCATGGGGACTACAACTCCCACAATCTCTGAAGCAGGGACCACACGTGTGTGGGGAAACCCGGCTCTGTACATGTATAGAATGTGGGCGGGTTTTGGAGCATGTGCTTTGGGTAAGTATGCTTTGCGGAAAGTATTTCACACTGTGTGATTGGCTGGAGGAAGAATGCATCTGCTTATAGTATTGATCAGTTGGGGGTCAAAGTGTCACCACACCCATGGAGGACCATTCTCCATCCCCAATTCATTGTAATAGTGGGAATCAACTAATGGGAAACAAAGAAGGATCTGACCCATTCTCCCAGACTGAAGGTTCCTCTACTGTCCAGGATCTGCCACCTCCCTGTCTGTTTCCTTTTGTTACATTCTGCTGTTACATTATTGACTTGCAGCAACTGAAGGGAAAGGAAGTGAATGCAGAAAGGGTGCAGAGTCTAACCAGGGACGGGAAGTGGTGGCATAGATCTGTTTATCAGCAACTCCCGTGAGAATGGGGAGGGTGTGCATTAGGGGGTAGTAGAGTCAGAATGGTGGGAGAGAGTAATTGGGTTGGAGGGTTATAACTTTGGGGGAAGAAAGGGGAAAAGATATTCCAGAGAATTGAGAATTGTCTGCTCTGAATTTCTAATCTGTACATAATACTTTATACAGGGTGCTAGATGGTGAAGATTTGCAGACTGAAATATCAACATCATGTGCGGATCGTGATAACGTTAACCAGCATGTGAAGAACCAAAGATGGAGAATCACACGGCCAAAATCCTGCAACTCTCTCCCTCCCAGCATTAACGGTCTATCTGCGCCAAATGGACTGTGAATGGTACGAGACAGCAGCTCACTACCACCTTCTCAAGGGTAACGAGAGATGGGGAATAAATGCTGGCTGAGCCAGTGATGCCCATATCCTGGAAACGGTTTCTATCTCTAGTTGCCGAAACCCAATTGATGTTACTGCAGGAGGAAGAGGGAGGTTGAGTGCATCCTCCAGGAAGAGCACCATCACATTACTCCCGCCTACACCCACACAGTAACACAGCAACGTCACTGGAACAAAAGGCAGTGAAGCCAAAGGAGGGCTTAGATATAAACCATCAAAGGAGATTGGAACACAGCAGGAACAGGAGACTGAGCTGGATGGTCAGCTGCTTCCCATTGAATGGTGGAGCAGGATCGAAAGGCCTCCTCCTGCTGCTATCTCCCAGGTATGTACATAACCATGGAGCCCAGTTAGGAAGAAGTAGGCAAGGCAGGGACTCTCCAGGCGATTGCACTTCCACATCACTTTTCAGTGCGGGATGGTTTGATGGATTTTATTTAACATTTAGGTCTTTCACACAAGGTTTGTGACTTTGTTTTGCTTTAAATGTAAACACTTATTCCACAATAAATAAATCTAAAAGAAAAGACACGGAATATCTAAATATAAAAGTTTTAAAATTTCAAATGCTCTGTAGAACAAAATCGTGTCTACTCCCGTACACCATCACTACCCAGTTACTCACACTCCAGGGAAACATTCCCTCCCTTTCTGAACCTTTGGTTTGCTTTACATGCTTTTCAGTTCGCGTTCTTTGTCCTGTGAAGCATTCTTTTTTTCTTCTACACAGAAGTGTTATCACATACGGCGGAGCAACCTTCCCACCATCAACATCATCATTACACCGTTTTGGCTTTTGTTAATATATAATCACCGGCAGTAAACCATTTGTAAACCAATTGAATATTTCCAAATAAAGCCCATTACGGGCCAAGCAAATAATTACAAGTGACAGAATGGGAATGGACTGTATCAAAGTAGAGTTCTGGGGATTGATCAACGGTGGAGATAAAGCACTGTATCCCCTGCGGTGCCCACCTCTATCTAAAGGCATCGAGAGCATTGATACACACCACATGCTCCTTCTCCAAGTAAAACTTGCCATGTAGCCTTTATCCTCAATCATGGAATAGAATCCCGACAGTGTGGAAGGAGAGCATTGGCCCGTCAAACCCCACCGACCATCTGAAGAGCATCATGCCCAGAGCCCTCCATCCCTGTAACACTGAATTTCCCATGGCTGATTCACCTTGTCTGCACATTCCTGGATCCTGTGGACAATTTAGCACAACTGATACACCTGAACTTCACATGTTTGGACTGTGGGAGGAAACCAGATCACCTGGAGGGGGCCCACACTATCATGGGGAGAATATGGGCACTCCATACATGCCGTTGACAAAAGCTGGACTCCACCCTTGTACCTGGTACTATGAAGCAGCTGTGCTACAGTCACAATTTAAATCAAAACAGATGATACCTGCTCATTGTCACATTACTGTTTGTGGAGACTTATGCCCAGAGAGACATCTCGAGGTTCAGAAAGGGGCAATATAAATTCAGTCAACTCCAGCCCAGTTAATGTTATTAACAGCCACACATCAATATTCCAAGTGTCATCATGTACAAGGTCCAGTCCTGACTCTCATAAACAGTAACATCAGAATCAGAGTCCTGCAGTGATGTGTGAACTCTACCCCACACGGAGCAGGTGGATGACCACTTCCCTGTGTGCACTTACTGGTCTCTTCATCCTGCTGAAGATGCAGCAAATTCCTTGTCACACAGAGAGGTAAATAGCTCCTACCTAGTATGGTCTCGCTGTGGTCTCAGAAGGCCAGGTGAATCACTCAATCCCTTCTAACACACTGAGCATCTGAATGGCCTCTCCCGCTGTGTGGGCTCACTGGGGTCTCAGCAGCTGCCGCATTTGAGTGTGTCTCATCTCACACTGGGTGCAAGTGAATGACCTTTTCCCCAGAGTGAGTTATCTGGTGTTTCAGCCGGTCAGAGCACTGAATAAACCCTTAGCCACACACTGAACAGGTGAATGGCCTATCCCCAGTGGGAATGCACTGATGTCTTTGCAGATGAGAGATTTGATTGAATCCTTTATCATCCATGGAGCAGGTGAAGGGTTTCAATCCTCTGTGCCCTCTCTGGTGCCTCAGCAGATTACAAGATCGAGTAAACCCTTTCCCATATGTGAGGCAGGTGAGCGGCCTCTCTGCAGTGTGACTGTGTTGGTGAGTGTCCCACTGGGAGGGGCAGGTGAATTCCTTCCCTCCTTCCCCACATTTACACTGCCTCACGATGGTCCTGTAATGATGGTGTCTTCCCAGATCACATGACCAGTTAAATCCTCAACCATGCGCACAACATGGGATTGGTTTCTCTGGGCTGTGAATGCTGCTTTCCATTCCATATTACCCATAATGATCAGGATCTGTGGAATTGGGTGGCTCTCATATCGCTTTCGTGTGAATTTCCCATCCGAGAATCATTTGGCTGTAAAACAAGTTTATTTCTGTCCTTATTGAAATAATATTGCAAGAGAAATTAAGAACAATTCGTAATTTACTCTATTATTCGTTTCTGATCAGGATCTGATTTCTCTGCTCTCCAGGTTGACATCAGTCTGTCTCACACATTGTTTCTATCCCTTTAAATGAGAACAGCAGTGAAGGACAGTGTTCCTACAAACAGGCAACCTCTGCACATGCTCCAATGGCTCAAATGAGCAACTTAAAGCTGTAGCTATGCTTTCGTGTCTCCTAGGGAATGGGAAGAAGCTGGAAAAGAGGCTGGATCACTGAGAGGAAGTGAATTTCCCAGGCTTTGGAGAAGCAAAGACAAAACTGCAGGACAGAGTCTGAGTGGGACTAAGTTTTTTTTATCAATCGCAACTTTTGTTTTTTTTTGTCCCTCTGACTCCTAGCTCATCCCACAACGCCCACCTCCACCTTTCCCTTTAGTTCTCTGAACGTGGAAAACTTGAACAATGCAATGATCTCAGTTATGTGTCCTACTGTCATCATGATGCTGAAAGTAAGTCAGCAACATTTTAAACAACTTTGTGCACTTAACCAGCAGAACTGACACCTCCTCCATTACTTACACTTCTTGACCCATGATACCAGCTTCTATGACAGTTATAATTCTCTGACCACTTGGTTAAAGCCAGGTAAGTCAGTTCCAACAACTATTAATAGATCGTATCGAAAGAGGGTGCCCCTCAACTAACATTCATTCCCCAAATGTGTTTTTTTCTTTGAAAACACTTGACATGGCTGGCAACCTGACAATACAGCATAGAGTAAATTGACAGTCTCAGTAGCCACTTCCAATCCATGAAGCAGCCAGTGAATTGATTTCTAACAGCAGCATTGCCCTCTCAAGAGAGATTGAGGAGAATGAAGCTGTCTTCTTGAGCGTATCTAAACATGAAACACTTGAAATGAATAACATTTTTAAAGAGCTCGGTAGGATCGATACAGTAAGGATGTGCTCCCTGGCTTGTGTGTCTGGAATGAAATAAACACTAACTGTGGTATCTTTAACCAGCGTCCCCTTCAGCTGCATCAATGTTGTTTATTTCTCAGCTCATCCAGTTTCAATCTCTTGAGCATTCCCATTGTTAACTGCTGTAATGTTGGGGGCCGTGCAAATTCATGAGATTTGGAATTCTATTCCCAAACGTCAACCGTCTGTCATTTTTTTTTACTCACTGAGACACTACTTCAATTTGCCCTCTTTACCAAACTTTCCTTCACCTGCTCTGATTTTCCCCTTTTTGGCTCAGAATTAAGTGACCACAGAACTTTTATAGTCTAAAAGGAGGCGATTTGGCTCATCAGCTCCCCAAAGAATCCTCTTCCTTCATGCTTTTCTTCTATCTTTTCTCCATTCTTCCTCTTCCGATGTTGAAGAGAGGCAAGGTGGCGGAGTGGTTAGCACTGCTACCTCACAGCGGCTGCCACCCGGGTTCAATTCCCACCTTGAGCAACTGTCTGTGTGGAGTTTGCACATTCTCCCCATGTCTGCGTAGGTTTCCTCCCACTGTCCAAAAATGTGCAGGTTAGGTGAATTGGCCATGCGAAGTTACCCGTAGTGTTAGGTGTAGGGGAATGGGTCTGGGCAGGTTGCTCTTTGGAGGGTCGGTGTGGACTTGTTGGGCTGAAGGGCCTGTTTCCACTCTGTAGGGAATCTAATGTTCACTGCATTGTACCTGGCTCCATTAGCAGTGGTTTCCTAATCTCAACCTTTTGCAGAATGAAAATGGTTTGTCTAAATGTCGCATGTGCATCGTTGCCAATTATCTTGCATCGGTGCCTCACCATTCATGATTCCTTCACAAATTTGAACAGTTGGATTAGGATTCCTTTTTAGCAGCTTCCCTTCCATCCGGGCTGCAGGTTATGGTTGCAGTCAGAAGGAGTCCATGGACAGTGTACATATTCACTATGACAGGTTCTAGCCTCTGTGCAGTTCCCTGAATGGTCAGCTTCCCAACATTCAGTGACGTATCAGTTCCATGTTCCTGATCCTGAGCTGTGCACGGTGGAAGCCACAGGGATGTTGAAGGGTCTTCACTTGGTTCAAACTAATCTGTAGAACCAGAATGCACAGCGTGAGAGAGGCGGGTTACTGTCTGAACAATAGTTAGAGGAGACTATGAGATTCCACTTGGCCCATCAAGTCCACTCTGCCATTCATCAAAGTCATAGCTTACCCAATTGTGGCCTTCCCTTTATTTTCCTGGCAGGATTTGCTTATTCTCTGTCCAACTGTGTCTGGTTATCCAGCGAGATGAAATGTGCAGGTACAAGCAGTGCACTTGATACCTGGTTATCCAGCGAGATGAAATGTGTGGGGACAAGCAGTGGACTGGATACCTTCCAGACCTATTGGACCCTTAGGACACAGGGTGTCTAACAGACACGGAGAAACACATTCTGATTAAATTAGACAGCTTCCCATGTCCCATTCCGTTGTTTTGGACTTTGTTGCTGATTTTGGTTTATTTTAAATTTTGGTTTATTTTAAATTGATTGGATTAAAAATTAAGTGTAGAAAACAGCGAAGAAGAAGCCACTTCAGGTCGGTATGCAGAGGCTGTAAGCTCTCCCACTGACTGTATAAAAAGCCAATGGACTGTTCTCAGCCGCTGCCCAGTGCTCTCTCCTTTCACATTGGTGAGGGTGCTGTCTGGGTGACAGCTTCCCATCCCTGATGAACATGAGTGAATCCTTTGGTAATTAAACAACAACCTGATAGGTTTTATGGTCACTATTCCTTCCTAACAAACCCCAAAATTACTATATTAATTCCCCCTGATTTCACAAGCTGCCTTTCCGTTTATTCTTTATCTCAAACATTGAAAATAAATTATGTCAATCCTAAATTGTTTTATAAAATGGACACATGCAGTTAAGAGACAGATCAAACATCACCCCAAGATCAAAGAGAGATACTTCATTTAATATAAAATGAACAGTGCTAGCTTTTAGAACATTTAAAGTGAGGAGAAACTGTACTTATTCTGTGTGGTCTGGGCTTCACGTTAACATGGGCCTTTTTGAAACTAAACCAATGTCATATGGACATGAAACTGTGGATATGGCGGGGGGACTGTGGGAAGCCTTTCAATTACCCATCCAACCTGTAAACACATTGGTACAGTCAGATCAGGGAGAAACGTTCACCTGGTCGAAGTGAGGGAAAGCATTCATAAAGTCCTCTCACCTCCTGGCTCAGCAGTGTCTTCACTCCGTTCTGCTGCTCTGTGTGTGACAAGGAATTCATTCAGACCTCCAACCTGCTGACACACCAGTGAGCCCACACTGGGGAGAGACTGTTCCCCTGCTCTGTGTGTGACAAGGAATTCATTCAGACATCCCACCTGCTGACACACAATGAGAGCACACTGAGGAGAGACTGTTCCCCTGCTCTGAATGGGACGGGAAGTTCATTCCAAAACCCCACCTACTGACACACCAGTCAGTTAACACTGGGGAGAGACTGTTCCCCTGCTCTGTGTGTGACAAGGAATTCATTCAGAACTCCCACCTGCAGACACACTAGTAGGTCCACATTGGTGAGAGATTGTTCCCCTGCTCTGAATGTGGGAAGAAATGCACTGTCATTCAGGTGAATTAATTACCAGCGAGTTCCCACGGAATGACAATGATTGGATTTTTGATTTTGTTTGTTCACAGGATCATCGCATCCCTTTCTGGGGCAGCATTTAACAACCATTCAAACTATCCAAAGGATATTGAATAATCAACCACATTGTCACGTCTCAGTATTCACATGTCGGCCCGACCAGGTGAAGATGGCAGCTTCCCTTCATGAAAGGGTATGAGTGAACCAAATGGGAATTCAAACCAATTGACAGGATACCATGAGGCGAACCTTTTTTAAACTCCAGAATTATATTACACGCGAATTTCACTATTTGCAAACTACTGTCAGTTGGAGTTCCTTAACCACACAATTTTACCGGGACAGCAAAGTTTTATTTCAGGCAAAGTTGCATTATTGTTTAAGCAACTTATACTGTTAATAAGGTATAACAGTATACCTGCTTCATTATGTTTAAATATTGTGTGTGTGTTTTTACACTGATTATGCAGCACATGATTACCTGGAGCAGTTGATCAAATGGCACACTCCTGGTCTCGATAGGTGCAGGTTAATAAAAGTTTTGTTGTTATGTATGGTGAGCATGCAGTTTTGTTGATCAGCTCTTACACCAGTAGTTAACTATCCAGATTCTACGTCACATAGCCATGAGACAAGAGGGTTCAAATAATTGATTGACACAGTAACAAACCGGCCTGAGAAGCAGAGTATTTCAGGGTTCAGTCCTGGATATGGTTTATATATTTTAATAGCATATAGAAATAGATTGGAGAGCAGGAGGCTGACCTACAATCATAACAAGACTGCCCCATTATTCGCCAACAGCCAGTTTGTCTTCTGTATCAGTGAACCATTTCCAACTGTCACAATGGGATACTTTCTTCATATATCATTCATTTCTTAATTAGTTAAATAATTCATTCTTAAACTCGATAAATTCTTTGGAAATTGCGATAAATTGCCAACTGCATATCATCAGTAATTTTAATCATGAACTACCTAAAATCAACAAACTCTATATCCTGAAAAATAGTCTGAGGTTGTGGATCAACCACACATTAGGAAGGATGGCAGGATATCAGAGAGGTCGCAGATCACACACACAATGGGAAGGATAGCAGGGTCCCTGAGAGGGGCAGATCACCCACACAATGGGAAGGATGGCAGGGCCCCTGAGAAGGGGACAGATCACCCACACATTGGGAAGGATGGCAGGGTCCCTGAGAGGGGCAGACAACTCACACAATTGGAAGGATAGTAGGGACCCTGAGAGGGTGCAGTTTATCCACAGATTGGGAAGGATGGCAGGGTCCATGAGAGGGGGCAGATCACCCACACATTGGGAAGGATGGCAGAGTCTCTGAGAGACCACCCACACATTGGGATGGATTGCAAGGTTACTGAGAGGGGGCAGATCACCCATACATTGGAAAGGAGAGCAGGGTCCAACAGAGGGGGCAGATCACCCATACATTGAGAAGAATCGCAGGGTCTCTGAGAGGGGGCAGATTATCCACACATTGGGACGGATGGCAGGGTCCCTGAGAGGGGACAGACCACCCAAACATTGGGAAGGATAGCATGGTCCCTGAGAGGGGGCAGATCACCAACACAATGGGAAGGATGGCAGGGTCCCTGAGAGGGGGACAGATCACCCTGACATTGGGAAGGATGGCAGGGTCCCTGAAAGCGGGCAGATCACCCACACAATGGGAAGGATGGCAGGGTCACTGTGAGGGGGACAGATCACCTACACATTGGGAAGGATGGCAGGGTCTCTGAGAAGGGGCCAATCACCCACACAATGTGAAGGATGGTAGAGTCACTGAGGGGGCTGATTAACCATACATTGCAGAGGATGGCAGGGTCCATGAGAGGGGGCATATCACCTACACATTGGGGAGGAGAGCAGTGTCCATGAGAGGGGGCAGATCGCCCACATATTCGGAAGGATGGCGGTGTCCCTGAGAGAGGGCAGATCAGCCACACATTGGGAAGGTTGGCAGGGTCACTGAGAGGGGGACGGATCACCCACATATTCGGAAGGAGGGCAGTATCCCTGAGAGAGGGCAGATCACCCACACATTGGGAAGGATGGCAGTATCCCTGAGAGAGGGCAGATCACCCCCGCATTGGGAAGGATGGCAGTATCCCTGAGAGAGGACAGATCACCCACACATTGGGATGGTCGGCAGGTTCCCTGAGAGGGTACAAATCACCCATGCATTATGAAGGATGGCAGGGTCACTGAGAGGGGGCAAATCACTCACACATTGTGAAGGATGGCAGTGTCCCTGAGAGGAGAAAGATCTCCCACACATTGGGAGGGATGGCAGGGACCATGGAAGGGGTCCAATAACCCACACATTGGAAAGGATGGCAGTATCTCGGAGAGGGGCAGATCAGCCACACATTGGTAAGGTTGGCAGGTTCCCTGAGAGGGGGAAGATCACCCACATATTGAGAATGATGACAGTGCCCCTGAGCGGGAGAGACCACCCACACATTGGGAAAGATGGCAGTGTCCCTGAGAGGAGGCAATTCACTAATTCATTGGGAAGGATGGCAGGATCCCTGAGAGAGGGCAGATCACCCACACAAATAGAAGGATGCCTGTGTTCCTGAAAGGGGGCAGGTCACCCAAACATTTGGAAGGATGGCAGTTTACCTGAGAGGGGGAAGATCACCCACATAATGGGAAGGATGGCAGGGTCCCTGAGAAGGGGACAGATATCCAGATATTGGGAAGGATGGCAGTGTCCCTGAGAGGGGTCAGATCACCCACACATTGGGAAGAATGACAGGGTCCCTGAGATGTGGCAGATCACCCACACATTGGGAAGGATTGCAGGGTCTTTGAGAGGGGGACAGATCACCCACATATTGGGAAGGATGGCAGGGTCACTGAGAGAGGAACAGATCACCCATATATTGGGAAGGATGGCAGGGTGCCTGAGGTGGGCAGATCAACCACACATTGGGAAGTGTGGCAGGGCTCCTGTGAGGGACAGATCACCCACACATTTGGAAAGATGGCAGTGTCCCTGAGAGTGGGCAGATCACCCACACATTGAGAAGGATGGCAGGGCCCCTGAGAGCGACATATCACCCACACATTGAGAAGGATGGCAGGGTCCCTGAGAGGGGGCAGATCACCAACATATTGGGAATGCTGGCAGGGTCCCTGAGAGAGGGCAGATCATCCACACATTGGGAAGGACGGCAGGGTCACTGAGAGGGGAACAGATCACCCATACATTGGGAATGATAGCAGGGTCCCTGAGAGAGGGCAGATCACCCACACAATGAGATGGATGGCAGTGTCCCTGAGAGGGGGCAGATCACCCACACATTGGGAAGGATGGCAGGGTCCTTGAAAGGCAGCAAATCAGCTACACATTGCGAAGAATGGCAGGTTCCCTGACAGGGGGCAGATCACCCACACTTTGGGAAGGATGGCCCTGTCTCTGAGAGGGGACAGATCACCCACACATTGGGAAGGATGGCAGGCTCCATGAGAGGGGGACAGATCATCCACACATTGGGAAGAATGGCAGGGCCCCTGAGAGGGACCGATCACCCACACATTAGGAAGGATGGCAGGGCCCCTGAGAGGGACCGATCACGCACATTGGGAAGGTTGGCCGTTTCCCTGAGGGGGACCGATCACCCACACATTGGGAAGAATGGCAGGGCACCTGAGAGGGGGCAGATCCCTCGCAAATTGGGAAGGGTGGCAGTGTCCCTGAGAGGAACAGATCAACCACATTGGCGAATTGGAGAGTTGAAGGGAGTTTTGACAGAGCTTATGGGCTTTTGATCGGTGTAGATAATGTAGATGAAAATGGATTATTCCTATCAACTGAAGGAAATGGACGATTAGATACAAACGTTAAGATTTTGGACTGATTGACAGGGTGGATTTGATGAAGTGGTTACGCGGAAGGGATTCTATACCCATTGTATCTTAATGATAGATAGTGGAGTTGAGCATCGTGAAGCGCTGTATTTAATCTCCAGTTTCCGTCAAACCATGGGTTTGAATTATCCCAGTACCAGAACTTCAAGTGACGTACCTCACATAGTCACATCGATGGGCCTGGGTAATTTCCAGTTTGTGATTGTTCCTTTTCCTCTGTGTGTTTGCAGATCCCTCAAACTCTCTGACACTCTCGGTGATGAAAGCAGAAAATTGGTGACAGACTCTGAAGACAGTGAGAGCTCCAGCTGTTTACCGCCGTTCAGATCCCCGCTAACCTTCCTGCTTTAGAGAAATCGGCATGCCTGGTTGGTGGCAGGCTGTGTGGCTCAAATGGACAGCAGTGGGCTGCAAGATAAAGGTTGGTAGTTTGAGACCATCCAGGTATGGAGCTTGGGTTGTTCCAGATCAGACTATGGGAATACCACCCTACCTCCATTTAAACCAGAAAATCCATGGCAAGGCTGAATTGCAACCCAAACGATTGATGATTATGTGTTCCCTGACCCCACACGGAGTACGATAAGGACAAAAACTGCTCTTTCCAGTCCCCCCGCTGTCAACAAAAGGTGGCCACTGCAGCTCTCTGCACAGCCCTGGGTCACAGCTTACAGAAACTCCCCCCTCATGAACGGCGCTTCCTGTGTGAAAATTTTACATTTAATACGGTTACGGCTGCAATCCAACCCCTGTCCCCAAGACAGCTTCGAAACTGTAGGATTTTGTGATGAGAACAGTGTTATGACGTTGAAGGTGTGCCCTCCACCTTTAAGTGAGAGTGAATGCTGTTCAGAACTGACAGCTGACAAATACCTGTAATGACCAGCTAGCAGTCTCAGTGTGCACTAGAAAATTGGAAAGATGTAACATTTGGCTGTTAAACAAGTCTGAGTTGTTTTCTAATTAGGAAACAATTCCTATTTTACCAACCAGTTCAAATTATGTCTCAGAATACTAAAATCCAATCGAGCTTCAACTTAGTGTTTAGCAACACTGCAGAACCGAGGACTTCCAAAATGTTGCCTCCACTGACCATTCTCCATGAAACATGCCCAGGTCCTCAGCTGAGGAATTTTGCGGGGAACCTTACCTCCTTGGCTTTGAACCGGGCCGTCTGCCCAAGGAAAGTAAATGTGGTACTGCTTTTAGTGGAAGGATCAGAGCACGGGAACTCAACTCTGAAATAGAATGGTCATCAGTGTTGCACACATCTGTGCATATTCAGAACCAGGTTGGAGAAAACCGTAACAATGTTTCACCTAGTAATGAAACAGGATTGCATTATTTTTCACCACTCGAGCATGTATGAGGGAGAAAATTCAGTCACGTTTGCTGATATGAACAGGACCTTAGAAAGCTCTGCTCATGTCAGTCTGAAAGGCTGCCATCGGGAATAAGGCTATTCGTGCCGGATTTTGACGCGGGGCGTTTATGTCTATGAGGTGACTTCAACACCCGCTACACGACAGAAAGCATCCCCGCAAGTAGCTGCTCTTCAGAGTCGTCCAGTGCTAAAATTAACAGCCGTTCAACGCTTCATCTTTATGTTTCCAGGAGCTGGTTGTTCCCGAGCGTAACTGGCATCATTGAAATATTAAGAAAATCACGTGAAATTGCTCACAAAGTATAATTGTCAGAAGCGCACAGTTTGGAATGTAGGGCGAGTCTGAAAATGGTGGGACAACTTTCCTTTCATCGTCAGGCATGACCTTAAGGAAGGTTTGTCAACGGAATACTTAAGTTTTTGCTTTCGGCAATGTACGGTGAGTTGAAAACTGGAGAGCATAGATTTAAGGTGAAATAGGTAAAATATAAAAAGGATTTGAGGCACCTTTCCCACACAGAAGGCTGTGCGTGGATGGAATCAGCTACCAGATGAAGTGGAGGAGGCTAGTACACTCAGAAGATTTCAAAGGCAATTGGGTGAATTTCTGGATAGGAAGGGTTTAGTGGGATAGGGGCTAAATGCTGAGAAATTGTTTAAAATGCACTTTCAGAGATTTAGAAGCATTAATGCTGTTCTGGGGCAGTCCGAGGGCAATCAGCCATAAACGACGCCCAGATCCTTCAGCAGAGCAATTCCATATGATGCACCCAACATATCTTGGAATCTTAGTGCACCGTCACCTCCCGAAAAACTCCGAAATGAGGAAAAACAAAGAACCGAATATGAATGGGCCATGAAAAGTGAATATTCCCAAACACAGTCTCGTTTAGATTAGTTAGCCCATTCGATCAACAATGCGGCAGTGCCTGCTGCCCACGCCTCCAGGACAGAAGTGAAGGAAATGAGAGAAATGTAAGACCATATGACATCACAACTAACCGGAATTATTTTCCCATTCGCCAGAACACCAAATAACGAGAAGTAATGTCACTGCAGGATTTTGTTTTACACCAGCGATGAAATATCAATCTCCGTTCGGTTTCAGCAAAAACAGTGAACAACACAACTTGGCCGGAATATGAAGCAGTAGTGGGACCGTATGAGGCCTGGGATTTTCGTGTTGGAGGCGAATGTGATCACGACAGCGTGGACACTGGCAGGTTGGAGAGGGTGCACTCTCCCACATCAGAGATACATTTCCAATAAGCAAAGTAAGCTAGTCGTGTTGGAATTTAAACACTGAACATCAACACGCTGCAGTAAAACCAGCAACGCACACAAATGGTGGGATTCAAACATACGCCTCATTAGAGATTCGAGCCAAAATGCAACGCCTTCGACCACTCGGCCACAAGACTAGCCGCCGCAGTCGTATATTTTCTTACACTTTCAATGATGCGCGTGCAAAACAACAGAAGCAAAGTCACAGGGAAAGAGGTCCCCCATCCCTGTCCTGCTCGCACTGCTGCTTGGACCTGCCCAGCTACAATATCCGTTTTGCAGTAGATAATGATAAAACTTCAATCCATACAAAAACCAATGACGAGCTGATCCTACCTTCTGAGGCTCGTTTGAGCCACAAATGTGATGTCTGTATGAGAGAATGAATATTCGACTCTGATTCAACAAAGAAACCATGAGCTGCATGACATTACTGGAATTGCGATTCTTGCCTGGTAAATGATTTCGCCCATTGCTGCAGGATAAAGGTTGGTTTACACGGAACATGAAACATACCGGACAACAGGGAAAATGCACAAAGCTGAGCAGGCCGTGTTCCACAACATACCGTGCAGCATATTTACGGTTACGATGTCTGTTTTGCAGATTTAACGTCCCAAAGAATATTCTCGACCTGAAAAGTGGAGGTAACATTACAATACGAGAAGGACAGATCACAGAAATGCAGTTTCTGTTCACTTCAATCTAAAAGCCAGTTTCTGAACATAGTCACACCTCACCCCACCCCCCACTCCAGAAGAAGGTGCTAACTGCCCTTGAGTGCTTTTTGTTCTCGATGTGAAGAGCTCTCACGCCTGAGTCACCTTCACGTCTCTGGTTGCTGAGTGAATCACAAAGAAGGAATTTCACCAGAGCTGCAACTGCCTCACTTCCCCACTCGCCCTCCCCGTTTACATTTTCCTGCTCGTCAGTGATTTAAAGAAAACCAAATGGATGCGATGTCATTCTGTAGCCTCTCTGTCGATTCCTCCGTTTCAGTTCCAACATGACTTAGATCTCGGGGTGGACCTTCATAATAGCGACGCTATGAATGTGCAAGTCGAAAGGTTCCTCTGAGAGTGCAATTTCTTTCATTGCTGTTGCTGATTGAATGAGCCACTAACGTGCGAATTGCTCCAAAACATGATTCAGGATATCTGGTGCCAATTCTCGCACGTTGAATAACGATTGACAGCTTCCAAATGAGGTCTTTCTGAGACGACCTTGGGGTACATTTGACAGACAGACAAGTTCAGGAATTCGTGGTGCGCTGTGACACCAGAGCATCTGCTTCTTTCCTGTCTTTGAACCGAGCCGCCTGCGCAAGGAAGGCAAATGCGGTACTGCTTTTCATGAAAGGATCAGAAGGCGGTAACTACACTCTCCAACAGAATGGCATATGATCAGAACCAGGTTGGAGAAAAACTTAACAACGCTTTGCACTGTAATTAAATGGAATTGCATTACATTTCACGACGAGAACAGATTTGTTGAAGCAAATTCGAAGGCAGGTTTGCAGATGGGAAAGATGCAAGAAAGCTCAGCTCTTGTCCATGTAAAAGGCTGCAGTTGAAGAACAAAGCAGTTTCTGCCCAGAGACTGGGACCTTTCGCGCGTAAGGCGAACGTGATGACCACTACACTACAGAAACAAGCCGCAGCCGTCCCTGCTGAGGCTCAGTGGCATCCAGCTCTAAAAGTTGAAGCCATTCTACCTTTCACCTTTCTGTTTCCAATAGCTCATTGTTTATTGGGACTTGTTTAATTTAGGCTATGTGGTGAGCATGGACGAGATACACCCAAGTATCTGTTTCCACGCGGTGTACCCCAATAACGTTGTGTTGCTTACAACGGCTTTAAAGGATTACTTTTTAGCGGAGCTTGCCGTCGCAGTCTGTGGCACAATCATTTAGTCTGTTCGACTGCTCACGGGAAAGTTGGTATTGTGACACACTGCAGAAACGAACGACTTCCTTACTTTTGCCCCGACTGACCATTCTCCGTGAAATATTCCCAGGTCCTCAGTTGAGTATTTTTGCTGCTGGAAGTTACCTCAGAAACCCTGTTAACACGTCATGTATTGAGCGAATCGCAAAACAGAAAGCATTTAACAAGGAACACAAAGAAAACTGGCATACCTAATGCATTTTCAGATACAGCGAAGCATGAATGCTAAATGTGAAACAGTCCGGGGGATGAGCCATAAACTAATCTCACAATTTGGCAATCCCAAGCTACTAATTCAAACATTCTGGAGCCTTAATGCATCACCACTTCCCAGAACGTACTTAAAAAGCGAAAGAAAGAACATAATGTGAATGGGCCAAAAAAAAGTGAATTTCACCAATCACAGTCCCGATTAAATTTCCTTTCCTTTCCGATGTCTTCAGGACGGAAATGAATGAAATGGGAGAAATTTAAGAACATTTGACATCGAAATTAGTTTTAATTATGTTCGTATTCGCCAGAAAACCAAATAACGACGAGGTGTGTCACCGCAGGAATTTGTTTCACAACAGCGATGAAATAACATTTTCCATTCGGTTCCAGTAAAAACGTAACTTGCCTGGAACATAAAGCAGCAGTACAGCTGCTTGCGCTTTTCCGTGCGGGAGGCGAGCACTACCATGACCGCACAGACACTTTGAGAAAATCTGCACTCTCCCACACCACAGTCAACTCTCCAGGAATCATAACCAATTTGTTAGAACCTCAACTTGCCTGGAACGTAAAGCAGCTTGAGCCTGCGATTTACCGTGTGGGAGGCGAACATGATCAAGATGGACATTGGCGCCTGTCTCCACAAAGCAAACTCCCGGTTTTGCTCTTTATTTGAACACGCCACAGCCACAGAAATTGCAGTGGCGGGACTCGCGCCTTAGCTTCTTTAGTAATTGAGTTCTGAAGCAGGCGCCTCCTGCACCTTGGCTCCCCTTCATAGGGCTGATTCGGTTCGAATAGTGAAATTTGCTGTGTCTGATCCGCAAGACATCCTGCAGGATTTTCAGACAGCACCATCCTCCCTGTGTCATGTACGTGCTGGATAACATTCTGTTGTGTCATGTGTTTCAGCTTTGCCAATATCACCGTTCTTTAACTCCCTACATCCTGTTGGTCGAAATGTGATTCCAGTCAGAATCACAAACGTGTAACAAAACACCTTAGCTGTGCTGGCTCTCTACAGAGATAAATGTGCTTCTCTTTTCGTATCATTCTCTTGCCTTCTCCCTTTAACTCTGCACATTTTTACTTCCAACATGAACATTGAATGAGTTTTTCAACAACTCGATTAAAACTGCATCTTTGTCAATGTCAGACCCTAACCATTCCCTATGTGAAAACATTTCTCATCATGTACATTTTTCTTCTTTTCCTAATGTCTTTAAAACTCTGTCGAATCGTTCTCGATCCTTTCAGGCGTAGGGAGCATTCTCCCTTCCTTATTTCATCTGTCTAACCCACTCATGTCTTGGAAAGGTTTAACAAGGCCAGCTGTTGGCCTTCTGCGCTCCAAGGAGATCTGTCCTAACTTTCCAAATGACCTTTATTGTTGATATTCCTCATATACCACACCATTCTCATCAACCTGTTCAGCGCTGTTTTCAATCATTTCACGTCCCCACTTCCTAAAGTTTCACACCCAGAACTGTGCGAATATCCAGATGGTGGATTTACTCAAAGTGGGATTGTGTGGGTGAACATTCTCTAACACTTGTTTCACTTTCACCACATGTGGTACTGTGCCATGCCCACTACAATGACACTTCTGACCCCAAAACTCAAAGGTATTTCAAAGGGTGCAACTTAATGATTTACATCTTTTTATCAAACAGTTAATAGGACGACCGAGCAAAAGTGAAACCAAACAACCAAGGCTCGATGGCGACTTGAAGTAAGACCTTCTCCCATGCCAGTATAAACACAAGCTGCAAAGCGAAGATCGTGCCCTAGACACTCTTACATTGCCAAAACCAAACCAGCTGAGATTCGGTCAGGTCCAATTACATCCCAATTTGTTTTCAGATTTCTAAGCATCAAAGTGTTTTCAGAATATCGCCTTGTCATTTTGTCTCCTTGTTCACAGAACAGTACTGTTTATCCCGTCTGCTTGGACTAAGTTGTCTCCATCGGCAGAGTATTCAGCTATTTCCCTCCACCGGCAAGCAGTGTGAGGAGAGGCAAATGTGGTTACACTCTAAAGCTCGCTCTCATTGGCATGGGCAGTTCCATCAAGTGCTGGGAATCAGCAAGTTTGATTGGGAGCTTCCTGCAAATATCATTTATCTGAGCCAATGATAAAGATGTTGAGCGGGTGGGTAAGACACAAATGTACTCCGGACTCTCTACCCTCAGGTAAAGTCATGGGAGCGCATCTTTGTGCAGCCTGTTTGCTGTTCAAAATCCATCTTCACACAGCAATCCTGCAGAAAGGCTTTTGTTCCACTAACATCGGCTTCTTTGCTGCAATCGGGCAGCAGTGAACATCTGATCCCCAACTTTCCAGATAAAGACAATCCGAGTGAAAGTCTCACTCACTCAGAGCCATCCCCACGTCCCTGAGCTGCGGTCCTGCAAGCAGTTTAACGCAGAAGATAGGGTTAACAATGAGACTTTGTTTCACCATCAGCCACTCTGTCCCAGAGACAGGAAGAGGGACAGCATCAATGTGTGGCGTCACTCACGCGCTGACAGAAGCTGTTCAGCCCATCGAGTCCAAAGTGACTCTCTGACGCTTGTGTTTCCCTGTGGTTATTCATAGTTGGTAATGTATGTCTTAATAATGTGGAGCTGTCCCTGTATCGCAATTCTGTCTCCAACAAATTGATCAAATTGTAATTCACAGCTTTTCAATTCACAGGGAAAACACTGCTATGTGAAACGGCGTGGGGAATAACTGCAGGGCGTCATGTGCATACAGCACGCTACAACTGATGTTTCTCACTTTCACCAGTTTCTTCGCAGCTCTTGCAAGAGATTTTGCGAATCAGATCAGAGCACATCCATAGAGAACAGGAAAAGATCTTCCAGAACTTCACAAGTGTGTGTTCCTCGTTTGTGTAAATTTTCCGTGAGTACCAGTATGAAATATTCATTTCAGATACATTGAATGAAAGGAAGCGGAAATTGAAACAACACGCAATGCGTAGAATGGAGATCTATTATAGAGAAACACTGGAGGGGGCAGTACACACACTGAAACATGGAATTGTCAACGAGTAGAGGATGTTTTCAATCCATTAATTTCATGGTTATGAGTCCAATATGCTCCCGCTGGGCCGCTCTGTTAGCGCTGACCATAGCAGTTTCACACAGTCGTCAACTTTTCATCTGGCGTGTGGCATGTACCTCAGAGGATGGTTTCAAAAGTTCTTCACTATTATTGTGTGACACACTGTGGCGCAGATGTATTTTGGTTGTGTCAATATAACCTGTGACTAACTTGCCACATTCTGTTGGTTTAACTGTGATTTCACTCAGAATCACAAAATATGTCACAGTTCAAAGTGAGGCCATGCAGCCCCCAAACAATAAGGAAATGTCTATGGCGGTCGATTGATTGACTTTATTTGATTGATTGATTGTCACATGAACCTCAGTACAGTGAAAACTTTTGTTTGCGATTGGTAAAGGAAGATCATACTAATCAAGGACATGTAGATCGCAGCATAAGTAAAACAGAATTTTGGACAGATTAAGGCTTTCAGGCTACTCCGCACAAGACGTGCACTCGGCAAAATCGACATTAACAGGATCAGCATCATTTGAAGTTAGGGAATCCATTTCTCAGTCTTGTAACGACTTCCAAGAAGTTGCTGTTGTGTGTATTTAAGCTTCGAACCTTGTTCTGAACTCGATCTCATCAAAATCATACACTCTGAGTCAAAAATAGAACCAAATGCAAAACTCCAGTGCTCAAGTGTGACTTCTCACACGTACATCACCCACCCGAGGCGATATCCCACCCAAGACCAACAGGCCAGAACCGCAACAGAAGCATGATCCATAAATCAGGTGAGTTTCCTTGTTTAAAAAATAGGGTTCGGAGGGAAGGCCGCACTGAGTTTTAATAACAGCTCCTTGCCATTCTGACTTCCGGTTCCCCGGAGGCTGTGCGAGCCACTTCTTTTGCGAGCGGGCTCCCATCATTGGCAGCTGGACGAACTCAGCTTCAATTGGCAATGAGTGTTATGGAAGAGAAACATGAACGCGCTTTTCAGCACACTATCAAACACGGGGTTGTGGAGCGCGGGAGGGGGTTAGAGGTAGTGGGAGTTATGGAAATTCTGGAAAGCAGTACAAAAGAGAGATCACGCATGCACAGGACTTAATATTCTTTTAGGGAACCTTGTGTAAATAATGCCATTTGAGACAGATAGAAGTGCGAAGAACTGCAGGGAAAGAGAGAATCTCTCCCAGTCATCTGTGTCTGTGTCCTTCTCGAAGTCACAGCGAGGACTCTGCTGTCTGAATCAGCATGGGATGTTTCTGCAGCGAGTCCTGTAGCTCAGGCACGTTGCACCTGACGTGTATAAGGTTTATCAGCTCAGAGAACAGATTTCACAGCTCACATCATCCCAGAGTGACAGGGAACAAAAGAAAGCGATTCAGACCATCATCTGAATACGTCCTGGGTAGAAAACGGATGTAGGAGAGCAAACAGTCTCGACCAGTGCATGTTCCCAGCATTTACAATCTTGGTCTGTGGGATAACAAAAGCAGGAACCAGGAACTGTTTATCTTACTTCCTAAAACAGGCGTGAAAATTTGAAGAGCATAAATACGTCAACCTGCTGTTTGTGAAATGATGAACAGCAGAGTACAGTGCACAGAGTATGGTCAGCCCTCTGGGTTATGGGCTCAGCACGCTCCAACTGTGACCCCCTGCTCACAGGATTTGAACACAAACAAAGAAATGACTCAGTGACAAAATCTGTTGAAACAGATTCTGTGAGGAATTGAAAGCGATGGAATGAAAAGCCCCATGAGAGCGGGATGTAACATTAACTGTGTTGTGATCGTTTTCCAGACTCGAGGAGAGTGCGCAGTGCTGTTTCCATGGGTCAATATCAGGATAGATAGATTGAATCAGCGTCGAATGTTATTGTAGGGATCCCTGTCGCTTAGACACACTGCACCTTTTGTACAATGGTGCAAATGCACGGACGTTTTGTGTAGAGGGGACAATTTCAAAATCGTTACTGAGGCAAAATGCACAAATGAGCAAAACAACAAAGCAACCACAGAATCTGGTGTTACGTGAGGGGGTAAACCCCCTCTGCTAATGTAAACCAGCAAAACAGAAAGGATTCACCCCTTGCTTTATTCTGTTAAAATTCCAGAGGCAAAGAACCAACTCAAAACTCACTACTTAAAGTTAAAAATAACAACTTTATTGCTTTTTATTAACAAAGAATAATCAACCTACAATTCCTTTCTCTAAACCTTCTCCTCACCATACCTTCCCTCACTCCGATCCCAATAAATTTTACGAAAATGTTCACATTTAAAAATCAGATCGTTGTCGAATGTTCTCTTTGTATCTTCCTCTGGAGATTTTTTTCTCCAGGTCGGTGTTGATGCTTTTTTTCTATGCAATCTTTTTCTCCAGAGAGACACCTCTTGGAGATTTTACTGGTCTTTTAACTGCTCTCTTTGCTGTCGCTCTGGGGAACTGTTCCAAATGTCCGATATTTGTCCCACAAAACGTCGGACCGTTTAATTGATTTTAACATTGTAAAAATACACAATTCAAACTTGATTGGAACACAAATTCAAATTTGATTTTTGTATCCATGTAAGACAGTTCTTAGTTGTTTTCATCAAATGTTATGTTGTTGCCTTGTTCTGGACTCCTTGAGCTAGCCAGACATTTCAGCACCATTAAAAGTACGTTACACCCACAATTTCATAACACCGGCATTTGCCAAGACAGTTTATTTCTCTCAACATCGCTCTTTATTAATCTCATGTGCCTGAGATTTGAACAATCTCTGGTCAATGTTAATCAAAACTGCTCTATTCTCATAACCTCAGGTTTAACATGCCCCCTTACTTATGTCTAACAATATTAATTTATTTCGCACTATGTTACTTCAGCACACACTGCGAAGAAATAAAAATAAGAACAACAGTCACCTTTGTGACTACGATTTAACCCAATGTTGCTGCAGCCAACCGATTCAGCTGTAAGTGAAATAGCCTTCATCTTTCCTGTACCAGTAATGAGATTGCATAGCATTGTGGTAAGTTTTCATGAGTTGAATTAGACCCAGCATCATTTCTCGGGGCGACATTTACTGATGAAATACACAGGGGTTGGGGGGTTCAATTTGGTTAGGAAGGACATGGTCAGAGATCCCTTGATACAAAATCGTTAGAGACGATGGAAATGAGATTTACTGGGAGGTATAGCCACGAGAAAAGAAAAGCAAGGATTTAATGGGATTGTGGAATAGATGAAGATTCACGCGACATAAATCAGGAATGACTGAGTTGCGTCCTAATGGAGGTTTTCCAGCGGATGTGAGGTTGGTAAGGGTAAATAAGAGGGTTCAGGGGCTGTATAACTCGAGGTTAGAGCTTCAAAATCAGCGAGGAACGACAACGAAGTTTGCAGCAGGTACTTTGTATTCTGAGTTTTTGAAATCGGAGATTACTTTCCAGACAGAAAAAAAAATTAGAAGATGATTCCAGCATATTTCAAAGGCCAGTTGCAGACACACAAGGAGCGAATTTAACAGGGGCAGGGATTCTGGGCTGCCTGGATGGGGAGGCAAAAGTGACACACTCACAAATTGTTTAGCGTTCATCGGAAAGAAATTGCATAGTATCTACATCTGAACATGTTAAGTGTAAGAAGAGCTGGTGGTGTTGAAAGGTGTAGCAGCTGATTCGACGTGAACTACTACAAATTGTTAATGTACTGAGCTGTTTGTTTTAGCTTTGCATTAAATGGAAGCCGGTTATCTCAGTCCGCTGGCTAGCTGGTTTATGTTATAGACTGAGACGAACAACGTGGGATTAATTGCCGCACTCTCTCAGGTTTCCATAAGGATCATAATCTCCACTGCTCATGCAATCTGTAATGCAATTGTGACTCTAGTGAGTAGAAATGGACCTGTCAATGTCAAGCACAATTATCTTTGCCATCTGTTGCCTTGAACATTTGGTCACAATGATCAGGAACGGGACTGAGTCCATTTAATACACACTGATCTCCTCCCGAAAAATCCAGCGACAAGACTCGTCTTTATTTCTGTTGAAACTCTCTGTTCTGCACAGCAGCAAAACTATTTGTCATGACTTTACCAGATTCACTGACAACATTCCGAAAGAGATAAATCTAATTCCTTTCGAACGGTTTAATGAGCTGTGTGAGTTGCAGCAAACAGGATTATCTGAAACGAGCTTAACAACCTTTTCAAGAATGTAATCCAGTGCAGTGTCAGAGATTTGAAAAAGGTCACCAAGCTGAAATATCACCTCTGTTTCTCAATCCACAGATGGTTAATTACCTGGGGAATATTTGCAGTTTTACGGTAAATAATTGATACCTTTCCCAAAGACCAAACAATCCCTCAAATCAGAAACTGGAGTTTTAGAATAGATGCAGCTTTACTCGACATTATTCTTCAACTACGCTTCAGTCTGATGCTCCAATAATTCCTGATCAACGTCAGTAAAACCAGCTTTAGATAAGGATTGAAAGGCATTTTAACACACTTTTAAGAACCAAGCGCTAATCAGTTGCTCCACTGGAGCCGCCGGCAGCAAGCCTATAAAGTGCCCTACTCGTACCTCTGTGACCTTCGACCCGCCTGTTCTACTTTTGCTGTGGTTCTGAAATTAAAGCTAAGGCAGAGGAGGAGGAACTGATATGGACCTGTGACTTTTCGAGCATCAGGTTCAGGAAATGGGATATAGAAAAACGTTGTGCAAAATAGACTTGATTGAAAACTGGGTTTCTGTGGGTCGCTGCGTTGTTTACAGACAATGCTATATTATCGCTGTCACAGGACTTCTCATTCGGTCGGCTTCAATTTGGCACAGAATTCGATTCAACGACACTTCACTCACCTCATTCCGCAAGTTCTTACAGACAACATGAAACATACTGCACTCATCATCAATCTTTACCATGGCTACATCAAGGACATGTTGCACAGTTTTCATGAATACTGAAGATATAAGAATATCATGCAAGAATAAATTGATTTTCAGTTAAAATTGTAAAGTGATAAGAATCCAAAGTGAGATAGATAATGCCCGAAATTCATGTTTATTACCGTGGCCAGAACTCTAGCCAGGAAAAGGGAAACTCTGTCCCTGAATCCCCAATATCCACACGCTTGCTTGCCCCATATGTCCAGTGGGAAACCTGTGTGAAGGAGCATGCAGCTTGACAGAGTGCCTGGGAGAATCCTCCACTGTCTGATCTAAAGCTACAACAGGAGCTGTGTATTCCAGCTGTGAGAGCAGTGGGATAAAGTGGAGGACCTTGGTATTCTGTGGTGTAGATTCACATTGTCCTCATCATGTTATTGTTTAAAACCCTTTGTCAGAAACAGCACAGACAGAGAGGAATAGGAAGGGGCCATTTCACCCGCCTGCACTACCACGCCATTTGACATAATTATGGCTGACCGAACAAGTCAATGTCTTTTCCCAGCCCATCCACATCAACCTGTCGCCCAAAGGGAAAAATACATTGAATAAACCGAAAAACTCTGTGCAACTGTGGGAGCAAAATGTGTTTAGAGACAGTGAGCTTATGCAATGGGATTCTTGGTTGATAATATTTCAAATGATACGATTCCATCAAAACTCACCACCAAGAAGGTGAGGAGTCTTATCTGGTCAGTAGCAGGGACGAGAACTCCAGGCGATCGGAACTGATGATGAGTCGCTGAACAATCATTGATTCAGCTGAAATCTGAACTTCACTCCGATTCTGGTGGGATTCAAACCCATAGTCATTCTTCACCATCATCAGCAAAGTCATTCTTCACCATCATCAGCAAAGTTCTAAACCATGGCTCCTACAACTAAGTCTAAATCACTGATCTACATCAGAAAACAATAGAACTTCACTGGAAACACGCATGCGAACTGGTTTCATTGCTGGTTGGGATTAACGGCTGCAATATAAGCAGAATCGAACTTCTGTTGTCATTTGTAAACTTGCTGGTAACTCTGCCAGCTGGTCTTCTGAGGGATCACTTCTCACATATGGGAATGGTGAATGACCTATGCGCACTGTGTCTGAGTAAGTGAGTTTACAACTCAGCGCGTAATTGAATCCCTTCCTGCCGTCACCCTATGGCCCTGACTTCTTGGCGCTGTGGGTATCGTTGTGTCTATTTAGTTTAATAATCAGTTCAATTCGAGTCCACACAGACACGATTCCCACTTCGCCTGTTGTTCATGCATTTTTATTCTTCCTTAATCTCCCACGGAATGTGGCTATCATTGGTCTGAAGAGCATTTATTGTTCATTCTAATTCACCTCGAACTGAGTCAGAGGGCATTCATGGCTGAACCACATTGTTGTTGGTCTGGAGTCACATGTTGACAGGACTCATTACAGTCGGCAGATTTCCCTTTCGAAGGGACATGAATGAATGGGTTTTCAGCAATATAAAGTTATTGTCTCTGTTCCTGAGATTGGGTTTATTTTCCAGATTTTATTCATCGAATTTAACGAACAGCAGCTGCCACGTTCCAGTCTCCAAAGATTACTAGCCCAATAGATCACCGCTGCACTAACAACACCCTGCTGCATTTCTCCATTCAAAGAATGACATTGTCAATTCAGATTATCCCAGATGGAGCTAGAGTAGGACGCGTTTCTGTGTTGGAATGGAAGCAATGTCCGCTGGATTGGAGTGTTTACTGGAGCAAGAGATTGATGTGGGGACGATGTGAGCAAAAGCAGTTCTTACTGTCAAAGTAACAAAATACTACTTTGTTAAGGAAAATCTCTTAGAACGCTTTCAACACATCGACCTCTCACTTGAAGCTCCAGCACGCTTCCTCTGAGCCAATTGACCAGAAGCACTCCCAGCCTCAGCTTTTCCCTGGGGTCGGGAGTCCAGAATGCGAGGGCATAAATTTAGAGTGAGAAGGAATAGATATAAAGGGGACCTCAGGGGTAGCTTTTTCATACACAGGGTGGTGCGTGTATGGAATAAGCTGCCAGAGGAAGTGGCGGAGGCTGGCACAATTGCAAAATTTCAATGGCATTTGGATGGGTATATGAATAGGAAGGGTTTGAAGGGATATGGGCCGGGTGACAGGTGGGACTAGATTGGGTTGGGATATCTGGTCAGCAGGGACCAAATAGTCTGCTTCCATACTGTATATCTATATGACTCTATGACTCCATGAAGGCGCCTTTACCAATCATGTCACTGGTGCCACAGAATAGCTTCACATGCTCATTTCCACCCCCACTTCCGGTTTGGTATTTGCGGCTGCGCCACGAAGTTTGTCTGATTCCGGTTCTAGGGACTAGGGTTATATGACTGCAGCAGCAATGGGTGCTTCCTTGTGTGGGGAAGTTGGTGAAGAAACGTTTCGGTCAAAAGCCCTTCATTAGGAATAAATCTGCGAGCCTCGAGGGTGCAGAGATAAACGGGAGGACTGGGTCTGGGAAGAATTTAGCTGAGAGTGCAATAGGTGGATAGAGATGGGGTTAAAGGTGATAGGTCGGAGGAGAGGGTGGAGCGGATAGGTGGGACGTAAGATTGACAGGTGGGACAGGTCAATAGGATGGTGCCAATCTAGAAGGTTGAAACTCGGATAAGGTGGGTGTGGAGAGATAAGAAAGCTGGTGAAGACCACATTGATGCCCTGCGGTTGAACATCCCAAAGTGGAAGATGAGGCGTCGGGTGTTGACGGAATGGCGGTGGAGGAGGCCCAGAAACTGCATGTCCATGGGAGAGTGGGGGGTGGGGGAGAGGGAGGGAGTTGATGTGGTTGGTCATGGGGAGTTGGGGTTGAATGTTGCAGGTGTACTGGAAATGTTCGTTGAAGCGCTCTGTGAGAAGGTGCCTGTTGGCCCCAATTTAGAGGAGACCAACCGATGCAATAAATGACATGTGTGGCAGTGCAGATGCACATTTGTTGGATGTGGAAGGATCTATTGGAGCCTTGGGAGGATGTGATAGGAAAGGTGTGGGGGTGCAGGTTTTGCAATTCCTCTGGTGGCAAGGGAAGGTGCCGGGAAGGGAGGGTGGGTCATTGGAGGGCGTGGACTTGACTAGGTAGTCGTGCAGGAAACGGTCTTTGTGAAAAAGTGGATAGGGGTGGTGAGGGAAACATATCCCTCAAGTTCAGTGTTACTGACACTTTTCACAAACCCACTGACTCCCACAGCTGTCTGGATTATACCTCCTTCCACCCCGTCTCTTGCACAAATGTGATCCTATATTCCCAATTCCTCCACCTCTATCGCATCTGCTCCCAAAGGAGAAGCACAGCAGTTCAGGCAGCACCCGAGGAGCAGTAAAATCGACGTTTTGGGCTAAAGCCCTTCGTCAGGAATACAGTCAGAGAGCCTGAAGGCTGGAGAGATAAATGAGAGGAGGTTTGGGGTGGGGAGAAAGTAGCATGGAGTACAATAGGTGAGTGGGAGAGGGGATGACGGTGATGGGTCAGGGAGGAAGGTGGATTGGATCGGTGGAAAGGAAGATAGGCAGGTAAGACAAGTCATGGGGACATTGCTGAGCTGGAGGTTTGGAGCTGAGGTGAGGTGGGGGAAGGGTAAATGAGGAAACTGGGCAAGTCTACATTGATGCCCTGGGGTTGCAGTGTTCTGAAGCAGAAGATGAGGTGTTCTTCCTCCAGGCGTCGGTTGTGAGGGAATGGCGGTGTAGGAGGCCCAGGACCTCCATGCCCTCGACTCAGTTAGAGGGGGAGTTGAAATTTTGGGCCACTGGCCAGTGTGGTTGCTTGGTGGGTGTGGCCCAGAGATGTTCCATAAAGCGCTCTGCTAGGAGACTTCCTGTCTCCCGAATGGAGAATAGACCGCATCGGGAGCAATGGATAAATAAATTGTATTGGTGGATGTGCAGGTAAAACTTTGATGCCTGTGGAAGGCTCCTTTGGGGCCTTGGATGGAGGCGAGGGAGAAGGGGTGGACGCAGATTTTGCAATTATTGCGGTGGCGGGGAAGGTGCCAGGACGGGAGGAAGGGTTGTTGGGGGGCGTCGACCTGACCGGATAGTCACGGAGGGAACGGTCTTTGTGGAAGGTGGAATGGGATAGGGAGGGAAATATATCCCTGGTGGTGGGGTCCGTTTGGAGGTGGTGGAAATGTCGGCGGATGATTTGGTTCTGCGAAGGTTTGTATGGTGGAATGTGAGCACCATGGGGGTTCTGTCCTTGTTACGGTTTGAGGGGTTGAGTCTGAGGGTGGAGGTTCAGGATTTGGACGAGATGCATTGGAGAGCATCTTTAACCACGTGGGAAGGGAAATTGCGGTATCTAAAGAAGGAGGCCATCTGGTGTGTTTCATACTCTATGCTACTTTCTCCACACCCCACCCTACTCTCGTTTATCTTTCCACCCTTCAGGCACTCTGCCTGTATTTCTGATGAAGGGCTTTTGCCCAAAACGTCGATTTTTCTGCTCTTCGGATTCTGCCTGAACTGTTGTGTCTTTTTCAGAACCGCTCTAATCTAAACTGTGTTTTGCAGCATCTGCAGTCATTGTTTTTACCCTCTGCTCCCAAAGGACAAGTTCCACCACAGAACACACCAGATGGCCTCCTTCTTTAAAGACCGGAACTTCCCAATCTACGTTGTTGAAGATGCCCTCCAACGCATCTCATCCATGTTCCGTACCTCCACCCTCGGACCCCAAATCTCCAACCACAACAAGGACAGAACCCACCAGGTCCTCATCTTCAATCCCACCAACCTCTGCATAAATCAAATCATCCGCTGACAGTTTCGCCATCTTGAAAGCGATCCTACCACCAGGGTTAGGTTCTCCTCCCCAGCCCTAATCCACTTTCCGCCAAGACCATTCGCTCTGAGAATACCTAGTCAAGTCTACGCCCTTCAATGCCCCACCCTTCCCTCCCAGCACCTTCCTGTGCCACCGCAGGAATTGCAAAACCTGCTCCCACATCTAGCCTCTCATCTCTGTCCAAGGCTCCAATGGAGGCTTACACATCCATCAAAGTTTCACATGCAATTCTACACATGTCATTTCTTGTGTCTGTTGCTCCCGATGCGGTCTACTCTAAATTGGGGAGACCAGATGTCTTCTCAGAGAGCACTTCAGAGAATATCTCCAGGGCACCCACAAGAATCAACCCCAGTGCCCTCATGGCCAAATATTTCATTTCCCCCTCCCACTCTCCCGAGGACATGCAGGTCTTGGACCTCCTCCATCGCCACTGCCTCACCACCCAATGCTAGGAGGAAGAAAGCCTCATCTTCCGCCTCGGGACCCTTCAACCCCATGGCATCAATTGAGACTTCACCAGTTTCCTCATTTCCCCTCCCCCTACCTGACCCCAGTTCCCACCTTCCAGCTCATCATCGTCATCCTAACCTGTCACACCTGTGCATCTTCATTCCCACCTATCCACTACACCTTCTTCTCGGAAATATCGTGTTCACCACCCACCTCCATCCACTTACTGCACTCTCAGTTACCTTCTCCCCAGCCCCGCCCCACTCCCATTTGTCTCTCCATCCAATATGCTCCCAGTCTCATTCCTGATGAAGGGCTTTTGCCTGAAATGTTCATTTTTTGTGCTCCTCAGATGCTGCCGGACCTGCTGTGCTTCTCCAACACCATTCTAATCTTTAAGGGAATCAGTTGATTGAGAGGGTTTTCGGATATTTTCTAGTGTTGACCTCTTTAGCAACTGCCAGTTTAGGGAACAGCTAAAGGACTGAGCACAAGTCAGGTCACCACATAAACATTTTTTTAAATTGCAAGATAAAACATGGAAGGCTGAAGTATGCAACTTTGCCGATCAAGACTGTTTCAACAATGAGTTTATCACTGATTCCTTTCCAAGTCAGAGTGCTATGGGCCTTGGAGGGGAACTTGCAAATGGTGGCGTTTCGTTGCATCTTCCAACCTTGTCCTTATAGTCAGTACAGCTGTTGAGCTTTGAAGGTTCTGCCAAATATGCCCACATGACTTACTCCAGTACATCCTGAAGTTGGTGCACTCTGTTGCAATTGTGCCTAAGTGGTGAATAGAATGAATATTGCAGGTATTGAAAGGGTACAATCAAGTTACTGCATTGTCGTGGACCGTGTCCAGTTCCTTAAGTGTTACTGAAGTTACACCCATTGAGGCAAATGGAGAGAGTCTCAAACGTTGTAGGATTCACGGAGACACAAGTTGAGTTTATAATCAAAAATGTTTACCAAAGGACATGTTTTTGTTGTCAAATTGTTTATATGGCCAATTTCTATCTGTTTATTTTTCTAAATACGAGCTCTGTGGACAATTACACGGGATAACTTGGTTACAGTAAAGCCATTGAATGTCAGTGGGATATAATTAGATCCTCATTTGTCAGAGTTATCATTACACTACACTTGTGTGGACCAATCTGATTCCAGTCGCTGTCTGATTTCAAGTTCCAATTCCCGTCTGTGCTTGACATTTCAACCGTTTCTTCACAAAAAAATGTCTCCACGTGCCGTAATAATACGTAAGGACGCTGCAGGGGACAGCAGAGATTAAGGAACATGTTGTCAACACTGGAGAAAATGGAGCTTCGTGGAATAATTGGTTAGGCTGGGATTATTCTCCAGGATTCCTGAAGAAGGGCTCGTGCCCGAAACGTCGATTCTCCTGATCCCTGGATGCTGCCTGACCTGCTGCGCTGTTCCAGCAACACATTTTCAGCTCTGATCTCCAGCATCTGCACACCTCACTTTCTCCTCGAAGAATATTCTCCTTGAAACAAGGGAGACGGAGTGCAGCTCTATAATCACGCAATGACATTTATGCACGTTCAATATTCATGGGATCTTGACAGGGTAGTTACTGGCAAGTGGTTTACTCTCTGGTATGAGGAGAGCACCAGAGGACATGAACTCAGAATTAGATATTGCCAATTTAATTCAGAAATGGGGAGTAATTTCTTTGCTCGGGGCCAGTGAATCGGTGGAACTCCTTACCAAAACTGTTGTTGAGGCTGAGTTGCTGTGTATTTCCAAACTGTGCCAGACAGATATTTAACCAGAAAGACGATGAAGCTTTGTCGAGGTAATGCAGGAGAATGGAGTTGAGGATTATCAGATCAGTCATGAGTTCATTGAATGGTGGAGCAGATTCGATGGGCTGAATGGACCACTTCCAATCTTACATCATTTGTTCTAAAGCCTTACTTTTATTGATAAATTTAGAATTCTGAGGGAATGGGATGAAGTGATAGAAAAGATTTCCAAACTGATCAGACAGATCAGGAACTAGGCGCATAAGCTCATGAACAAGAAATGTGCTGTGGCCTGGAGACAACAAATGGCACTGGACACCCAACAGATGGGTATGTGCAGACGCTGTGATTGCTGAAGAAAATTGGTGGATTTATATTTTTGCCAACTTGGCGTCATGCTGGATGATGGATCGCGGTATGACTCACACAGCAAAAGGTTGTGAAAGAATGAAAGTTTCGTTTCATTGGAAAAGTTTTCTGTGGTTCCAAGTCCAATTGACTGTTTGAAATACTGATCAGACATTTGTATGGAATGTTGCACTAAAATTCACAATCCCACTGGATAAACTATTGCACCCAATCTCTCCTTATTTGTTTCACTTTCATTCGATGTAAATTCATAGAAAGTCAAGATGGAATGAAAGGAGGAAAGAAACGTTTGCACTCCATTTCATTATCCCAATTTAACTTACAACAGAATCAAATTGCTTTATTTCAACTTTGACGAGGTATCAATTTATCACCAATCTCCGATGCAATGAAGGACAAGAGCAAGATTCTCCAACCAATGTATACTAAAGATGCGAGGTACAAAGGGAAACCACAGCTGCGTTTGATAGAAGTAACAGCCAGAGTAGGATTCAAATCCACACATGCACTATGAAAGAGCAACCCGTCGCGTTAATCTCTGGGCCACTTAAGTCCATGGAAAAGGGGCTCACATATGACCACATCAAGATTACATATGGTGCACCTAGGGGATAAGAAATTCCCTGAGCGGAATCGAATCCACACCATTATATTTCTGCTTTCAGCGGAATAATAATATCAACAAAATCCAAGGAATTGACCTCGTCCTTGGAAGGTATACCGTGTCCTTGATTTATTCCGAGTCGGTACTGTCTCAGAATGAACCAGCAAACATGAAATTCCCGTCACATTCACACACACATTTAGTCTTGACGCATAATTTCTTCAGACAGTTTCTCTCTCACGTGAAGAAGTATATATGGAGAGAGAAGTGAATGCGATGTTTTAGCTCGATGGTCTTTCCCATATGTCTGAACCTGAACTGGGTTAAATTCCCGGAAATGCAGTTTTGTTCGATTCATTTTATTAATTTTGCTGCAACTTCACTCTGTTCAATGCAATGATCGGAAGTGAATTGGATTTATATGATTGGAACGTTTAATGTTGTATTGAATTTTGCTCCGAATTTATTTCAGCTTAAATAAAATACTGATGAGAAAAACATAAGGTTAAACTACAAAACAAGATGCCAGTTTTGATGTTCAGTTACTTTGGCAGATTTCAGTGGGTAATAAATGAACCCAACATCATGGCGATTGTCCTCCCATCTTTTTCCATGGGATTAAAGCAGGAAATCGATCTCTAAGAGACGGGTCACTTCCTGTTCATTATGGAATAGCTTTCCTTGACAATATACAAAATCTGCTCAGTTCCATTTATATGATTCATGTGGAATATTAATAGAAATCTTTGAAAACTCTCAGTTATTCTTATGCTGAATCCTATTCAGCTGCATATGTTTGTGATAATTCTTTACATCTGAAGTCGTCCAAATCAGACATTGTTTCCTCGCACCTTTCACACCCCACACCCAACGTTTACACTTTTACCCAGCCTCAGGTTGTCTCTCTCCCCACTAACATGCCATTCCCACTAAACGCCGTCAGCATTGTCTCTAATGTCTCAGCACCGCAGTAAACGCTGGCAGTGTCCTCTCTGATAGAATCACAGATTCCCTACAATGCAGAAAGTACAATTCAGCCAATCGAGTCTGTAGTGACACTCTGAACAGCATCTCAACCAGACCTCGCTCCCCTCTCTATCACCGCAGGCCTCTAGCTTGTGATTTCAAATAAACCTGCTGCAATAAAACCTGGCATCGTGTGACTGTTGACCTTATCACTGCGTTACCCATGGCTAATTCACTTAACTTACTGAAGTCACGCCCTGGACACCTCAGCGCAATTTAACATGGCCAATCCACCTAACCAACAGGCTTAAGAGCAGTGCGAACCACTGTAGTGTACCATCACATTGAACACTATCTGTATCATGTGTAATGGCTTTACACACTGGTAACTCCGCCTCGTGAAAGCAAGGTGCGCTCACCAACCCGAATTCAATGCATCCAAACGCGGTTCCACGCTGTACAACATGATTAGTGCTGCTGGAAATGTTTCTGCACTCAGGTCTGAATGGGTGTACTCTGTTTTCTTCCTCAGATTCCAGCTTTAAATAAACACATCAGTCAGGAACAACTCTATATAATGGTTTTCATTCCAACACAAGCTCAATGTGCAGTTTGTAGAAGTTACGTGTTTTCACTTTCATTGACACTCTCTGTCCAGTAGCTGCAGCCCTGCCCCAGCTGATTCAGACAGCACTGTCCTTCCTGTGACATGACCCATCGAGAATGGAAGGCCAAGCATGAATAACCTTTACTGGGGAACAGAGCCACAGGTTTAAAACCTTTACGATGCCCCCAGCGCAGAATTGAGCCCTGTGATAGGAGGGGACACTAACCACGATACTGTGGAGGATTACATCGTAGGAACTCCTTCAGCCTGTTGTGGCTGCGCTTGTCCAAAACAACTGCTTAACGACCTGAATCATGTTTTCCATGATTTAGCACATAGTCTTATATGTTTTGGCATCACAAATTCACATCTGAATTTTTTTCAGGTTGGAAGGGTTTCCACTTCTCTGACCCTTTCCGCACATCTACTCAAAACTTTCTGCCTTTTCCCGAAATCTCTTGGCCCCAGTGTTCGATCCCTCCATCAATAACAAACGCTTCTTTCAGTTTTTCCTATCCATATCCCTCATTATTTTGTACATTTCAGACATGGCTTCTCCAATCTCCTCTGCTCGATGACAAACTACCCCAGTCTGTCCAATGACTCCTCATAACTGAAACTCTTCAGCCCAGACAATATCCCATTGAATCTGTCCTGCAACGTTTCCATTGCGATCACATCATTGCTATACTGTGAATTGCAGAACTGCACACAGTAATCTAGCTAGAGCCGAATTAACTTTTATTTCCTATTCTGTTACAGTATGAGAGCGTCGCAGGCTCGGCAGTATTGATTGCGATCCCGAAATGCACAGCGGGCAGTTGAGACTCAACCGTATTGCAGTGAGTCTGGAGTCACATCGAGGCCCGACCAGGTAAGAATGGCAGGTTCCTTCCTCAAAGGACGTCAGTGAACCCGATGGTTTTGTTTTTTTTTCCACAATTGACCATGGATTTATAGGTGTTATTAGATTCGTAATTCCAGATATTTATTGAATCTCAATTCTAACACCTGGCATGGTTGGAGTCAAACCCGGGTCCCTGGTTCATTTGATTGGTGTCTGAATTAACAGTCCAGTGGTAATAGCGCTCGGCCATTGCAGAAAACCCGTGAAACTCATCTTCCTCAATGAAGTCGCTTTTCCTCGACATTGTCCTGTGTCATTTTCCTGAGCTTGACCCCCAATAATCGCAAGGCCATATCAGTAAAAGCTGCTACCTGAAGATTGGCCTTACAACAGCGGTAAGCAAATGGATCAACTGGTCTGCAGGTCCCGATGGTGGGGTTGGGGCACGTTCACCCAGCAACAGTGACCGCAGCAGCACCGACTGAACCGTATCAATGTGAGAGTCAGTGTTAGATTCTGCAGTGCCTTAATGAAATAGGAAATGAATCCACAACCACATGATGAAAGAGCAGCGCTCCCAAAACTAGTGCTCAGTTAAACCTGGTAGACTCTAACCTGGTGTTGTGTGATTTTTAACTTTGTACACCATCGTCCAACACCGGCATTTCTAAAGTAATGAAATGGGGGTGTGGGATGGAAAGTTCAGTTAGTGATCGAAGGAGGGAGAGAAATCTCTGAGAATGGGTGGATTTGAATTCTGAAATATGAAACACAGAGCGAGCAGAACTTGAAGAGAAAAGATCATCCCCTTGGAGAAAATTACCATGTTAAAACAACTGATTCCTTTGTGTTTCACAAAAACTTGGGCAGATAGAGCACTTACTGCCGTGACACGGATTCGAACCGAGGTTGCTACGGCCACAAGGCAGAGTACCAACCACTATACGATCACGGCATTCCACAGACGAGCACACCGACTGCGTGCAATAAGTACAATATCATAGGAAATGTTAGGCACCGCACCAAACGCACAATATCAGTGCAAAGCGAACAGTGGCAGATATGTGGGAACTCAAAATGGGCTGACCGTTTAATATCGGTTCCCCAGTGGCTGTGGTGATTCCATCATTAATATGCTGAAGGCTGAGATAAATAGATTTCTCCAAAACATCAAAAACTCCGGGGACAGTGCAGGTGTGGTTGAAATGGTGAAATGCTTCAATTGTAATGCTGTTTAACATCGGCTACTTCACCAGTTTCCCCCCACAAGGCAGTAACCACTACTGCCACATAGTCCCAACTCCCAGCCCCAGAAACAGAGGAACTGAGTGGCGCAGTCGTGAAGATCCAACTGGAAGTCGGGATGGGAATGAGGTCGCACAGATACTTGAGGGCTCCAGTGACACAACCGGTGAATGCACAGTATTTCTATGACGGTTTAGAGGCGCAAGCAATTCCGAGGTTGGGAGTGCCCCTGGTCAAAGACGGGGCAGAAGGGAAAATCTTTTCCCGTTTATAGCAATCTACAGCTGAGTGCCACAACTGGACCGTGGGCGGCTGGTTTGAAGTTTGAACATGCTTCACTATCACCGACTTACCTGGAATGAATTGCTTTCACCATTTTCATTTCCAATTGTTTAATATCTCCCTGCATCTGCGGCTTTTTTCCTCATGGTTAATTGCATGACTAACTGTTGTATGATCTGCGCACTGCTAAATCACGGCCACTACAAGTAGATATGAATCATTGATCTATATGAGAAAACAGTGGAACTCACTGCAGGCATGCTTCGTAGGTTTGCAGGCGACGCCAGAATTGTAGACAGTGAGGAACATTATCTAAGTTTCAAAAGGATACTAATCCAATGAGTCATTGGACTGAAAAATGTAACATGGAGTTCAATCTGGATAAATGGAAGATATTGCATTTTGCTGCAACAACAAGAGTAGGGCTTTGCGTACTGTTGGAGAACACGGAAGCTCGGGGTGCAGGTGTGTAATTCCTTGTAGTTTCCATCACCTACAGACAAGATGGTTCAAAGGCATTTAACATACTTCCCTTCATTGTTCAGTCTTTTGTGTACAGTAGACGGGACGTTATGTTAAAGCTTTCCAGGACATTGATGAGGCCTCTTCTGGAATATAATGTCCAGTTCAGGTCGCCCAGTTGTAAGAATGATATTCAGCTGGAGCAGGTTCAGAAAGTTATACACGCATGTTGCCGTGTGTGGAAGGTTTGAGTTACAATGAAAGGCTGGACAGGCTGAGACTATTTTCAGATTCGAGATCGGGGTGCTGGAAAACCACAACAGGTAAGGCAGCATCGCAGGAGCAGGGGAACTTTTTTTTGCGCTAGTGTCCTTCATCAGGCTCTTCCCCGAAACGTCGATTCTCCTGCTCCTCAAATGCTGCCTGACCTGCTGTGCTTTCCCAGCACAACACTCTGGACTCTGATCTCTCATCTGCAGTTTTCACTTTCTCCTAGTTAAGACTGTTTTCACTCTAGATTAGGGGTTCCAACGGCGACCTGTCAGAAGTTTATGAATTATTGAGAGGCAAGTTAGAGTTAACGATAACTGCCTTTTCCCAGGATGGGGATTTCAAGGCGAGAGGGCATATGTTTAAGATGAAAAGAGAGAGATTTTTTAAAAAATCATGTGAGACTTTTTTTAAGGAAGGTGTTTTACGTGTGCAATTAACTTGCTGAGGAATTGATGGATGAGGGTACGTTTGCAACTTTTAATGGATAATTGATTCCAAACATAAATGGGAAAGTGGGATTATTAAAATAAATTTATTCATGCCTAGTACAGAAGTTGTTTCCCAGAGGACATTAAAGAGTCAACCACGGTATTATCCATCTGGAGTCTCCTGTGGGACAGAGCAGATGAATATGACAGTTTGCTTCCCGAACTGGCATCAGTGAATCAGATGGAATTTTCCATACAACTGATTCAGGTCATCACGAGACTCTTCAATTCCAGTTGCTTATTGAATTCAAACTCCACTATCTGTCAGGCCAGGACCTGAACTCTTTGTCCCCAAAATATTACCTGGGTTTTTGGATTAACAACACAGTAATAAATCTACAAGGGCATTATAACCTCTCAGCGGGTACAGGAGGAGGCAGATGGGACTAGATTAGTTTGGTAGTATGTTCAGCATGGATTGGTTGCACTGACGGGCCTGTATGCCTTCATGCTGTATGACTCTATGATTGACGCTATGGAACAAATACCTGGTTGAGATTAACAGCAGCACTGACAGCATAATCGAACACCTGATGGGATATGTAATCCTGCTGTAGTCTCCGGAGGTTGTTTTGCTCAGTGATCCCTTTCTACACACGGGACTGGTGAACGGTCTCTCCCCAGTGTTACTGATGAAATGAGTTTCCATTTCTGTGGTTAATTGAATCCCTTCCAGCAGTTCCCACATTGCCCTGCTTTCTCTATGGTATTGGCATCCTTTTTTCTACACAGGGTGAACGATCCTTTCAAATTGTGTCCACACAGATACAAATCCCGTTTTCCATGTTGTCAATGTGTTTTCATTCTTCCTCATTCACCCACATGATGTGAGTATCACTGGTCAGGACAACATTTATTTTTCGCCCCTCGTTCGTTGCTGTCTGGCTACACCACACACCCGGGTGTGATCCCAGCCTCGGGTGTCTGTCTGTGGGCAGTCTGCACATTCTATGTGTGTTTGTGTTTTTATTTCTCCCTCTGACCAAAGATGTGCCAATTACAGGGATCAACAATGGGAAATGCAGGCTTATGAGACAGGGAATACCCTGGGGTCTGGTGGGATGTGCTTCCGATGTACCATGTGGACTGGAAGGGCCAACAAGCCTGCTTCCCCACACGATGGGGATTCCTGAATTAAGGGTCAGCTCATGTTTTTTTTTCTGGTCCTGGAGTCTCTCGTAGGCATGACGGGGTGATGATGGTGGAATCCCCTGCATAAGGGACATGAATGAATGAGATTGCAGGAAATTAAAGTTATTATCTATGTTCCTGAGGTCAGACTTGCATTTCAGGTTTTATTCGTCGAACTTAAACATCACCCTTTCCGTGTCCCAGTCGCCAAGGATGACGAGTTTAAAATATCACCCAACACCACCTTCTCCAGGTTGAAATCTTGACTGTGTGGAAGAAACTGACACTGAGCTGATGCAAGCAAATGTAGCTACCACCGACAGTGTCGGAAACACAGATCCAAATAGCAAAATCATCTTTTAAACCCACCACTGCAAAGTTAAGGGCTCAACACGCTCCAATTGTGCCACTCAGCTTGCTTAGAAAGATGCACCAGAAATCCGTATGATAGTATAAACGGGGACAACCATTCCCTTGACCAGGAGCACACTCAACTGAGGAATTTCTTGCGCCTCTATACCATTACTGAAGGACAGGACGCTCACCTATTGCATCTCTGGAGCCAGAGACTAACTCTGTGCACTCATTCCCATCCCCATTTCCGGTTGGATCTGGGCAGCTGTGCTGATGTTATGCTAAAATGCTATTGAAGCATACATTCCAACAATATCCTGTACTGTGCCCCGAGTCTTTGATGTTTTTTCGAAATCGATCAATCTCATCTTTCAACATTCTCATTCAAAGGATCTCCACAGCCTCTGAGGACATCGAACTGAAAGATTCAGCTCATTCTCAGTTCCCACATGTCTGTCACTGTTCGCTGAGTACTGATATTGTACATTTGCTGTTCTTCCGAACATTTCCTCTGCTACTACATTACCATCCTGTTCTGTGGTTACTGTGATCGTGGTTGTCGGTATTTTGCATTGTGACCACAGCAACCACGATTTGAAACCAAATCATGGCACTAAGTATTCTCTCCGTTGTCCCTTTTGTGACACATGCTAATAATTTAATTGTTTTGCCTTCAAATTCCACTCTCTCACATCTCTGCGTTTCATATATCAGGATTCAAACACACCCGTTGTCGGAGATTTCTCAGCTTCCCACGATCATTAAACCTCCTTTCCGTCCCTCCCCCCATTTCTCTGAGGCAATGCACAATCTGTCACTCTCTTTCACATTCATACTGTTTTGTCTGTGCTGCTGCTGCGGTCATTGCTGTTGGGTGAACGTGCCCCAATCCCACCATCGAGACCTTTAAACAAGACGATCCATTTGGATACCGCGGTTGTGAAATCAATCCCCATGGAGCAGCTTTTGCTGATTTAGGCCAGAGACAATTCGAGCGTCAGGTTCCTGTAAAAGACCCAGGGCAGTTTTGTTGAAAAGACATTTTATTGGAAAAGATCAGCTTTTATGGCTTTCTGCGTTGGTCTTCTGATAATTTCATAGGACTGATCATCCAGAGACCCAGGCAATGATCTGGGTACTCGGGCTTGAGTCCCTCCATGCGAGATGGTCAAATTTGGATTCAAAAATTATCGCAAGGAAGAATCTAATGACTACTATAGATCCATTGACAATTGTTGAAAAGAAAATCTGTTCCACTGATGTCATTCCGGGATGGAATTTGCTATCCTTACTTGGTCTGGGCTGCATGTGACTTCAGACTCATAGCAATACGGTTGAGTCTCAACTGCCCTCTGGGCAATTCGGAATGGGTAATAAATTCTGCTTAGCCAGAATCGCCCTCATACTAATCCAGAAATTTTAAAACAAATGCTCATTAGACTCTAGCAAGAATGTTGTGTGCAGTTTTGTAAGTCACATTATAGCAGGGATGTGATCACACTGAGAAAATTGCAGGAGATATTTACTGGGATACTGTTTGGGCTGAAGAATTTCAGTTGTGAAGAAATACAGGACAGAGTGGAGTGTTTGTCGCTGGGCAAAAGAGATGTAGACAAGACATGATTGAGTTAGGGTATGGACAGGGTTGACTGAACGAGTTTAGCATCGATGGAGGGATCGATCAGCAGGGGCCAGAGACTTAAGGAGAAAGACAGAAAGGTTTGAGAAGATGTTCGGAAAAGCTTTATTAGCCAGTGGGTGGTTGGAATTTGGAATACACTGTCTGCATTTTTCAGAGCGGCAGAAACCCTTATAACCTGAATAAATATTCAGATGTGAACTTTTGATGTCAAGACATATAAGGCTGTGGGGTAATCATTCTGAAATAGGATTCAGTTCATTAGGCAGTTGTTTTTGACAAGTGTGGCCACATTTGGTTGAAGGGCCTCCTTTGACACTCTTGTCCACGGTAGTATAGTGGTTAGTGTCCCCGCCTGTCACAAGGCTCAATTTTCCGCTGGGGACAGTGTAAACGCTTTAAAACTGTCGCTCCATTCCCAAGTGCGGGTATTGATACCTGTCCTTCTATTCTCGATGGGGCATATCACACGAAGGACAGTGCTGCCTGAATAAAGGTGAGGAAGGACTGCAGCTCTCAGGGAGGCAGAGTGTCAGTGAACGGCCAAACACGTGACTTCTGCAAACTTCACCTTGTGTTTGTAATGAAAAGCATTTGACAGACTTGTACCAGATTGAAGTGTTTACTAGAAGCAGGAAGCTTAGGAAGAAACAACGTAAACGCATTGAAATATGAGTGCAAAAACATTTCCCGCAGTACGAATGAAATTGTAAAGGACAGAGTAGCGTTTCGATACATTGAATTTGGGTTCATTTATTTTGATCAGTTTTACCAGGGTATAAAACCATTTAAAAATGATACAGCATTTGCTCAGTATGATGGAACATTGTCTCAGTAATTCGCACTGCTGTTCAGAGGGAGGGTTAGGTTGATTTGCAAAGTTAAATTGCCCTCTCGTGTCCAGGGCGTGAATTAACTACGTTAGGTGAATTAGCCATGGCTCACGCGGGGATAAGGTCTGAAGTCACAGAACGTCAGGTTATACTCCAACAGGTTTATTTGACATCATAAGGGGGAGGTATTCCCCTTCTTCAGGTGAAATATAAGGAAATAGGGAGGGGAGCTAGGTCTGGGTGAGATGCTCTTCAGAGAGTCAACACCGGCTCGATTGACTGAAATGCTCTTTCTGCACTGTAAGATTTCGTGATTCTATGAATTGATAATGACGGTGTTTACTGGGGTGTAAAGCCATTAGAGACGATGTTGGCGAGGTGTACTGAGGCTGAGATTTTATTCACTTGTCTCCTTGGAAAATTGAGAACAGTTATCCCTGAACCAAGGAAGACTTAATGGGTTTTTTTCTGGTTATGAAATGTTTGGATAGAGTAAATAGGTGGAAAATTCCCTCTTTCAAGTAAGTAAACATCTAGATGTCAGGCATTCAATACCTTTGATAAAACCTTTGAAGGACAAAGAAATGATGAGAACAGAATCCCTGTCACTCTGAGAATATGTTTTTCAAAATATTTGGAAAGGCTCATTTGGTGACATACAAGGAATAAATTTCACAAGGAGAGAGACAGCGTGTGGCTAGGTAAATGTGCAGAGGTGGGGTGTAGTCGGTCAGAAGTTGCGGGGAAACAATGTCTAAGTTGGTTGACTTTAAATGTAAAGAAATTTTTTTAATGTGTGCAGCTGAATAAGATTCGGTTCCAAAGCTCTGCATTTTGAAAGATTTGGCATAATATTCCATCTAATGCATTGTAAATGGAACTGAGTGGATTTTTATTTATTGTGAAGGAAAGATATTACATAATGAATAGGAAGTGACCAGTTGCTTGGAGATTGACTTCCTGATTTCATCACATGCGTTAAGGATGTGAGAACAAACACCATGATGTTTGGTCCATTTACTACTCAGTGAAATCTGCCAAAGCAACGAGCAACAAAACTGGTGGGTTTTCTTTTGCACTTTAACCCTCTGTTTTTCTGAGCAGCATTTTCCTTAAGCTGAAATAAAGTCAGAGCAAATTTGAATACAACATTAATCGTTCCAATGAGATACATCTAATTCACTTCTGATTATTACAATGAACATTTTGATGTTTCAGCAAAACTAAAATGAAACGAACAAATGAGCATTTCTTGCGATTTAATCCAATTCACGTTCAGCCATATGAGAAAGGCCATTGAGCCACAACATCGCCTTTATTTCACTCACCATGGCTGCTTCTTCACTTGAGAGACAAAGTCACTGAAGAAATTAGAAGACAAATGTAGGTGTAAATACGACGGAAAATTCTTCTCCTGTTACATTCTGACTCAGTTCTGACTCAGAATGTATCAATGACAGCTATTCATTCGGACCAGCATGGCCATTTATTGGAATTTGTTGTTATTATAATTCTACTGAAAGCAGAAACACAATGGTGTGGATTCGATTCCGCTCTGGAACTTTCTCATACATGACTTTCACCACATGTAACCTGATGAGGTCACATGTCACCCCTCTACAAAATGTGCAGAGGAGACCGAGAGATTATGTTGGTGGGTTATCATACCGCTGTGCTCCACATTCACCGTTTCGAGTCACACTCTGGTTGCTAACTTTACGCACCGCTCTAGCAGTTTTCCTTTGCACCTCACACTCTGGTATACACGGATCGAGAATCTTGTTCTTGCCCTCCACTGTACGGGAGATTCACAAATAATCGACACCACATTAAAGTCGAAATGAAGAGTGAGAGCAGTCATTCTATTCAATTGTAGATGAAATTGGTGTAATGAGAAGGAACGCATTTTTCTTTCGGCCATACACTCCATCTTGTCTTTCTATGAATTTACATCGAAAGAAAGAGAAAAAAAAAGAGATCGGGAGCACAAGTTTATCCAGAGGGGTTGTTCATGAGTATTTTAACCTAACATTTCACACAAAGATCTGGTCAGTATTTCAAACAGTCACTCGTAATTGGAACCGCAGAAAATTTCTCCAATGAAACAAACCTTTCATTCTTTCACAAATTTCTGCTGTGTGTGAATCATACAACGATCCATCATCCAACGTGATCACTGACTTGCCAACTGTATAAGGTCTACCAACTTTCTTCAGCATTCACAGCTTCTGTACATAGCCACCTGTGCTGGGCCCAGTGTCATTTGTTGCCCCCAGGTCACAGCACATTTCTTCTTCCTGAGTTTATGAGCCTTGTTCCTGATCTGTCTGATCTGTTTAATGAACATTTTCTGTGACTTCATCCCATCCCCTCACAATTCTGAACTTATGAACAAAATAAGGCGTTAAGCGAAATGTTAAACCAAGTGGAAGTTTGCCATTCAGCCCAAGGAGTCTGCCCTACCATTCAACGAACTCATGGTTGATCTGATTTGGAGATGCCGGTGTTGGATTGGGGGTGTTCAAAGTTAAAAATCACACAACACCAGGTTATAGTCCAACAGGTTTAATTGGAAGCGTACTAGCTTTCGGAGCGACGCTCCTTCAACAGGTGATAGTCACCTGACTGTCACTTGATGAAGGAGCGTCGCTCCGAAAGCTAGTGGGTTTCCAATTAAACCTGTTGGACTATACCCTGGTGTTGTGTGATTTTTAACATAGTTGATCTGATAATGTTGAATTCCATTCTGCTCACTTAGCTCGACAAAGTTTCATCATCTTTCTGATTAACTATCTGGCACAGTTTGAAAATACCCAACCACACAGTCTCAACAGCGGTTACTGGAAAATGCCACAGATTCTTTGACCCCTGAGCAAAGAAATTACTCCTCATTTCTGAATTAAATGGGCAATATCTAATTCTGAGATTATGTACTCTGGTGCTCTCTTCACAGCATAGGGCAGGCCACGTGCCCGTATCTACCCTGTCAAGATCCCACGAATATTGAACGTTTATAATTGTTATTATGTGATTATAAAGTTCCCCTCCTCCTTTGTTTCAAGGAGAATAATCCCAGCCTAACCAATCATTCCACGAAGTTCTACTGTATACAAAGTTAGCAACACGTTAGTCAGTCTGCGCTGTCCCTTACAGCGTCCTTACATATTATTAAGACAGGTGGAGAATTTCGGCGAGGAAACGGGTTGAAATTTCAGGCGCAGACGGGAATTGGAACGTGAAATCAGGAAGAAAGCGATTAGAATCGGATTGACCCACAAAAGGACCAAATACGGCGAAGATAACTCTGACAAATGAAAATCTAATCATATTTGATTGACATTCAATGGCTTCAATGTAACTGATTTCCTCCGTGTAATCGTCCTGGGAGCTAGTATTTAGGAACAATGGAACCTGACCACCCCTATAAAGACGTTGACGACAATGACGTGTCCGTCGGACGACTTTGTTTGATTATTAACTCAACCCTTGTCTCCGTGAAGCCTGCATCGTCCGCAACGCACAAATTAGATGTTTAACAGAACTCTCTCCATTGCCTAGGTGGGTGCAGCTTCAATGCCATTGAAAGAACAGGACACACTCCACGACAATGCAGTCACATAACTGTATATTGTTCAACACCTGAATATTTATTCCATTAACTGCTCAGGCACAATTGCAGCAGAGTGCACCACACAGAAGATTCACTGGAGTAAGTCATCCAGGCTTTGTTGACAGAACCTTCAAAGCTCAAAAACTGTACCCACTATAAGGACAAGTTTGAAGATGCACTGAACCTTCACCATTTGCAAATTATCCTCCAAGGCATATACCAGCTTGATCTGGAGAGGAATCAGTGATTAATTCATTGAGTGGTGAAGTAGGTTGATGGGCAAAGATTTATACTTCAGCCCTCTATCCTTCATCTTTCAATTTTTAAAATATAGATTTTTGCATGGACCAGACTTGTGCTCGTTCCTTTAGTTGTTTCCTAAACTGGCGGTTGCTAAAGATCGATATCATCCACAGTCTGTGGTCAACAATAGAAAATATCCAAAAACGTCTCGAACAACTGATCTCCCTGTCCAACAATCTTCAGGGATCTGTGAATGTCCACTCCAAGATCTCTTTGTTCCTGTACACCACTCAGACTCCTCGCTGTTATTGTTACAACTCCGCAAATTCACTACCACTTATTGGTCTGGATTCAATTCCATTCGCCATTTTTCCTTTCCACCTGATGGATACATCCCTGCGGTCCCTGACATTATTCATCATAGTCAACTACACGACTATGTATCGTCAGTAAAACTTCTAAATCGTGACTCCTGACAAAAAAGTTTGAATTATTGATCTACATCAGGAAACAGTGGTACTTCACTGGGAACAAGCATCCAAACGTGGTTCCTTGCTGCATGGGATGAACAACCGCCATGTTCCAATCTCCAAGGGTTGCTAGTCCAGTATCTCGCCACGACATTTGCAGATGACACAAAGATTGGTGGAGTCGCCAGAAAACATAGGGAACTGTCAAAGAAAGAAGGGGAACATAGATAGACAGAAGAGTTGAGCGGAGAAGTGGCAAATGGTATTCCATCCAAGCAAATGTGAGGTGATGATTTGGGGAAGTCTAATTCCAGAGCCAAGTATACAGTCAACGGAAGAGCCTTGGGGAAACTTGATGAGAAGAGAGATCTGGGAGTTCAGGTCCTTTGTACCCTGAAGATGACTGCACAGGTGGATAGAGTGGTCAAGAAGGCACATGGCATGCTTGCCTTCACCGGATAGGGCATTGAGTAGAAGAGCAGGCAAGTCCTGCTAAAATTGTACAAGAGTTTGTTTCGGCCGCGTTTAGAATACTCTGTAGAGTTCTGGTCGCCAAATTACCAAAATTATGCGGAAGTTTAGGAGAGAATGCAGAGAAGGTTTACGCAGATGTTGCCTGGTATGGAAGGTGCAAGCTCTGAAGAGAGGTTGAGTAGGTTACTCTTTCTTTCATTAGAAAAAACGAGATTGAGGGGGCCTGATTGAGGTCTACAATATCATGAAGGATAGAATAGATAGAGATAAGCTTTTTTCCAAGATGAGGGATTCAATAATGAGAGGTCACCCATTCAATGAGAGAGGTGAAACGTTTAAGGGAGATAGACATGGAAAGTATTTTACACAGAGGGTGGTAGGTGCTGGCATGCATTTCCAGCAGAGGTAGTAGAGGCAGCCATGGTAGATTCATTTCAGGTGCGCCTGGACAGATGCATGAGTAAGTGAGAAGCAGAGGGATACGGATGCTTAGAAATTGTGCGACATGTTTAGATAGTTGATTTGGACCGGCTCAGGCTTGGCTGTCCAAAGGGTAAGGTCCTGGGCTGCACATTTTCTGTATTCTTTGTTCTTCTTTGTTCACTACACTACCAACTGTGGGTTACAGGTGAAGTCGTGTTACTTCTGCAATCATCATTACTTATGCAAGGTAAATTAACTCACACTGGCGTACAATTATTTCAACCAAGAGCTGAGTCAACAAGAATGAAACCTTTATGAAGGAAATATATAATTGTTTTCATATTAGCTAAAATGTGCATACAAGAATGAAAGGTGTCTGCAAACAATGGTACATGTACAGACAAATAGATAAGGTGCTGTGAGGATGTAGGTTAAGCAAGATGTGCTTGTACAAGCAGTAGTTATAAGCATTTGTTTCCCATTTCTGCAAAAACAAACCCCAATTAAAATTTCGTAAGGTTCAATATGGTTGGGGAAAGGGAGGAAATGTCACATGTGGGGGAAATAGATCGCAGTGAAGGAGGATATACCTAACAGTTGACCACAGCCAGGGTGTGGTGAAAAGGCCAAGTAAAACCTGCACTTTGTTATGCACAAGGCTGGATAAGGCAAGAGAAAAACAATAGTAATGGGCACCGGGTTTGGAGTAGTGAATCCTATGTACTTGCTAAACTCTGCAAGTCTATTTCAGGCAATACGCTTGCAAGCGTATAATAAACATACTGATTGCTTCAGATCTAGTCTCGCACTGAAATTATTGAAGTGAGTGGGCTTAGTTTCTCACAATTGGGGGATCATCGGGGATATTCTTCCTACGCCGGGGGGAGTGGCTGGCCCTGGACACTGGGAAGATGCCTCCCATTCACAATTGAGGAGCGGTTTCTTGTCCCAGTTTTGTCCGCTCCCTTGGGCGACTAGTACGAATCCCACAAGAGAGACATCTGAATCAGACAGTGAAAGATGGTCGATAAAAAATATGGGAAAAAAGGGGCCAAGCAACTCTGTGCACATTTAAGCATTAACTTGGTGCCGGGAAAAGGGGTATTTAATCACTGAGGGACTGTTGAGGGCCCCGAGAAATGGGGGGTAGGCAGAGTACGTCGAACTGTCACGGAGTAAAGGAAGAAAATGTCCCTGGTAACATTCCTCCTGAAAGTCCGTTGGGGAGGATGTTGAGCGAATGGACAAGTAACACTTGTTCTAGGGAAAAAGATAAAAAGAAAATGATTAAATATGGTTGTTTAGTACGGACCAAAGAACCAATGCTTCATCCAGCTGTCTTCTTGCCAAAGTATGATTTGGATGAGGATTGGGTCTGTCAGTATTTAGATTTGTATGCGAATAAAAAACAAACTTTTAGTCAAGAAGAGGCGGACTACGCGTTCTGTTGGAAGGGCAGTTTGGGAATGATGGTAGCAAAGACAAAGGATTCCCCCTCTGCCCCACCCAGTCCCTGGGATCCTTTTGCCTGTTTGCACTCCCGCCCCCCGTACCATAAAATCAGATTAGGTGAAAATGGGGGAGGAGGAGAGACAGACAGACAGGGACAGGGAACGGATGACCCACAAGAGGAGAACGAAGGGGCGGTGGGCGGGGATGTTGTTGTTCCCGACCCGCAATCCACAACAAAAGGAAGGGAAGATAAAGTAGATGTAGAGGAGGCCTCTGGAGTATCTAAATGAAAGCCTAAGGGGGAAAAACAAAAACAAAAAAGGGGAAGAATATAAAGACTTATCCCCTTCGGGAGGTACCAATAGGGGACAAAGAGATTGGGTTCGTAAGTGCCCCCTTCACGAGTGGGGAGGTCAGAACATTTAAAAAAGAGATGAAGGTCCTGGTTGAGGATCCGGTAGAGTTGTCTGAACAAATTGATCAATTCTTGGGGCCCAGGCTGTATACGCGGACTGAGTTAATGTCTATTTTGAATGTACTATTTACTGGGGAAGAAAGGGGACTTATACCAGGAGCAGCCATTAACATATGGGACAGGGAACTTCCCATTGGGGACGGGGATATTGGACAGGGAGAGACGGAGTTTTCCCTCAGAGACACCCAGTGGGAAAATCAAAACCCGGAGCAGAGGGAAGAAATGATGGAATTGAAAGACCTGATTCTAAAAGGAATAAGAGAGGCAGTTCCGAAGTCGCAGAATTTGACTAAAGGCTTTGAAGTTAAAGAGGAGAAAGATGATACACCCTCAGCTTTTTTGAAAAGATTACGAGTCTCAATGCGGAAATACTCTGGAATGAACCCTGAGGACCCAGTGGCACAGGGTCATTTGAAAGTATATTTTGTGACAAAGGCATGGCCAGACACAGAGAAAGATACTGAAGATAGAAGGGAGGAGCGAAACACCATTAGATGAATTGTTAAGAGAGGTACAGAAAGTGTTTGCAAAGAGAGAGGACGAGAGACAAAAACAGAAGGCAAAAGTGATGGTAGCTACGATTGATGACGTAGTTAAGAAAAGAATGGAACCAATAGTGAGCAACCGGAGTGGTGGGTGGCAGCATGTAGGGTGGAGAGGAAGAGGGAGAGGGAGAGGAAAAGGGGGAGTATTTGATAGATGGTTCGGGCGACAGGGGCAGAGATGGAAGTCTCCACAGGCAGGATGCTATTATTGAGGAAAGATCGGGCATTTTAAGCGGGAATGTCCTGATCTACAAAGGGAAGAAAGGGCAATTCTGTTTATGAATTTTGATGAAGAATAGGGTGTCAGGGGTTCCTGCCCCCGGGAGCCACCAGGAACTCTTGATCAACTTGAAGGTGGGACCCTGTGGGGAAGAGGTAGTCTTCCTAGTAGATACGGGGGGCAGCACCATCATCGCTGAATTTTAAACCAAAGAAAGTAGGAATGTCAACACGTTAAATTACTGTTTCCGGCATAAAAGGGGAAGGATTTACTGTTCCAGTATTTGAACCTATGATGATAGAAGGTCCGACGGATACAGTCACAGGGGAACTGTTTTATATCCCTGATATAGGAAGTAACTTACTAGGCAAAGATTTAATTATCCTCTTAGGACTGGAGATTTGAATTCAGGAAAAAGAATTAGTTGTACAAATGGCAAGTTGACAGAAGATGTGGAGAGAGAGGTAGACCCTATTATATGGGTTGGAGAAGGGAATCGTGGAAAAGTGCAGATCCGTCCCGTAGAAATAAGTTTAAAAAGGTCAGGGGACGTTGTTTATGAGCGACAATATCCCATTTCCATACAAGGCAAACGAGGACTGTAGCCAGTAATTGAGGGGCTACAGATGGACTGTTGGAGCCGTGTATGTCTCCTTATAATATCCTAATTCTACCAGTGCGAAACTCCGATGGAACTTATCGATTGGTGCAGGATTTGAGAACATTGAATCGAATAAATCAGGTCAGGCACCCAGTGGTGCCAAATATGTTATTAAGTAAGATCCCTCATGACCACAAATGGTTTGGTGTGATAGATTTAAAGGATGCCTTTTGGGCTTGTCCCTTGGCGGAGGAAAGTAGGATTTTTTTTGCCTTTGAATGGGAAGATCCCAAGACAGGACAGAAACAGCAATACCGGTGGACTGCGCTCCCCCAGGGGTTTACGCAATCCCCGAATTTGTTTGGACAGATGTTAGAACAAATATTGGAGAAATTTAACAGCCCCAAGGGAACTACCCTATTGCAGTATGTAGACGACCTCTTAGTAACAGGAAAGAGAAGAGAAAGAGTAGGAGAAGCCACTAAAAAATATTGAATTTCCTGGGTCAGCAGGGACTGCGAGTATCCAGAAACAAACTACAATATGTGGAGCGAGAAGTGAAATACTTGGGACATTTAGTTAGTGAGGGAAAGCGAAAGATAAGCCCGGAACGGTTAGAGGGAATACTGGGGATTCCACTGCCCAGACCAAACGGGAATTACGTATTTTGGGGGGTTAAACGGGATATTGCAGATTGTGGATTGAGTCTAATGCTCAAAAGGCGAATAAATTATATCTCAAACTATTAGAGGAGGAACCAAAGTGACTGAGTTGGGAAGAAGAGGAAAAAGAAATATTTAAGAACTCAAAAGAGATCTGATCCATGCCCCCATATTAGCCTTACCTTCTGTAGATAAACCTGTCCACCTCTTTGCTACCATAGATAAGGGAGCGGCTTTGGGAGTATTAACCCAGAGGTGGGGAGGAATGAAACAGCCAGTAGCATATCTTTCGAAGCTATTGGATCCAGTATCCCGAGGGTGGCCTGAGTGTGTGCTGGCTGTGGCTGCCACTGCACTGTTGGTGGAGGAAAGCAGGAAGCTTATATTTGGGGCAGCCCTAATAGTAAGCACCCCACACCAAGTGAGAACGATGCTAAACCAAAAAGCTGGGCGATGGTTGATAGACTCGCGGGTTCTGAAATATGAGGCAATATTAATAGAAAAGGATGATCTCGTGTTGGTCACGGACAATTGTTTAAATCCAGCTGCCTTTCTTTGGAAAGGGGAAGGAGAATCTCCTCAGAATCCAGGACACGACTGCCTTGACATTATAGAATACCAAACTAAGGTCTGCATGGACCTAAGAGATGTTCTGATTCATGCAGGAGCCTGAATTTTTATAGACGGTTCATCCAAGGCGACTGAAGGGAAAAGACTTAATGGGTATGCAGTCGTAGATGGGACGTAAGGTCGTGTGGTGGAGGCAGGAAGTTTGCCAAATGGGTGGTCATCTCAGACCTGCGAACTCTATGCATTGGAAAGAGCCCTTAGGGCATTAGAAAATAAAGAGGGAACAGCATACAGTGACTCTAAATATGCATTTGGTGTTGTGCACACGTTTTGAAAGATATGGCAGGAAAGAGGACTGATCAATAGCCAGGGAAAGGAATTAACACAGGAGGAGTTGATTAAACGGGTCTTGGAGTCCGTATTACTCCCCCAGGAAATAGCGGTAGTGCATGTAAATGGTCATCAGAAAGGAAATGAACCAGACGTTAGGGGGAATAGATTAGCTGATGAAGGGGCTAAGGAAGCAGCCCTGAACCCACAAGGAGTGCTGATTCATTTCCTAATACCTACTGTCCCTCTTCCCCGGGAAGCTCCTATACTTAGTGAAAGGGAAGAAAAAGAATTGAAAAATATTGGGACTGCAAAAAACAGCAGACGGGCATTCGATGTTACCCAATGGAAGAGAAATATTAAACAAAAATGATGATGCGAGAAATTATGGCTGTCCTACATCAAGGTCGCTATTGGGGAGTACATTAGTTCTTAGGGAATATGGATGTAACGGAATATATACAATTGCTAAACAAACATGTGAGGAATGTACAATATGCAGAAAGGTAAATAAGAAAGTCTTGAGAAAACAGACCCCTGGAGGAAGAGACCCAGGATTGAGACCCTTCCAGAGAGTACAAGTAGATTATACTGAACTACCCAGAGTAGGAAGACTAAAATATATGTTGGTCATAGTAGATCATCTATCTGGTTGGGTTGAGGCATATCCCCTAGCTACCGCCACTGCGAGTGTGGTGTCTAAAACAATATTACAGCACATAATTCCCCGATATGGGCTAGAGAACCGTATAGATTCCGACCAAGGAACTCATTTTACCTCTAAAGTGTTACAGAAGATAATGAAAGGGTTGGGAATTTCCTGGGAGTTCCATGCTCCATGACACCTACCATCATCAGGAAGGTTTGAGAGAATGAACCAAACACTCAAACGACAACTCTCTAAATTGATAATAGAATCCAGACTCCCTTGGACCAAATGTTTACCTATAGCTCTCTTGCGAGTACAAACAGCCCCATGGAAAGATTTGGGACTATGAAAAATCATATTTAGATTATCTTATCTGGGAACAAACGGAGAATTGACAATTCCCGAAACTAAAGACTTGTTCTAAAGAAGTATATCCTGGGCTTGTCCGCCTCTTTGTCTCTCCTCAGGAAACAGAGTTTATTGGCATAGACTCCGCCCCTTGAATTCACCGTCCATCCCATCCGGCCAGGAGATTGGGTCTTAGTAAAATAATGGACAGAGACAAAATTGCAGCCGGACTGGGAAAGGCCGTATCAGGATCCTTTGATTACCAAAACGACAATAAGGACAGCGGAGAAAGGTGGACTCACTACACTCGGATCAAAGGGCCAGTGAAATCTCCAGTTGAGGAAGAAGTCTGGACAGCCGAATCAACGCAAGAACCTCTGAAACTCAGGCTGAAGAGACTTAGAGTAACTAATTATACAGTGGAGACGTGAGCGCGGGATTATTTCTGTAGGATTGTGTATTAAGTCTTTTTGTGCTTCAGCACAATCTCTAGAATGCTGGGGATGCTTAGAGTTATGATGCTAGCTCTCTTAGTATTGGGATTTTGTCAAATTTAATTTTCATATGTGTTATTAACGATCCCTGGTCTGATAATCCGAAAGTAATAGACCTGATGCATGTAATTTAGTAAATTGTGGGGATGTAGATAATCAGAGACAGTACCGCAGCTCAGAGATACATCTTCAGTCCTTTGGGATGTAGATATAATGGTCTTGTCACAATACACCGGGCCACCTTCCGATCACCTCTCAATTGTCCCGATAAACACCATAGCCCAATATGCCTAATGATAAAGAAAGCCACATGGCACAAAGTAATTCTCGGGGTGGAGGGGGTGGGGGCACCTATGAGATACAATTAGATGAAACATTTGGGATAGAAATGTAAGCAAACAGGAAGGATTTCTCGGGCTGTTGTTTTCAAATTAGCGTAGGATAGGGAAAACGGGCAGAACTATTGGATAATAAGGTACAACCTTTCATCCCTCCCGATGATCCTAAAGTACTAAAAATTGTAGAGATAAAGGACTTGAAACAGACCATCGAAATAACTGGATATGGGGATGCAAATGCCTGGTTTGAATGGGTAAAGTGTACTGTAAAAAGTCTGAACAAGAGCAATTGCTATGCATGTGCCTCCGGTAGGCCAGTGGCCCAGGTGGTTCCCTTTCCGCTCGGGTGTAAGCGAGACAGGAAGGGCATGAAATGTATGATAGCCCTGTATCAGGATAAGACTGCATGAAATGATAGGAATTGTACCTCCCTATCTCTGATGTTCGCTCCCTTGGAGAAGAAAGATTGAAATGACCCCCCCCCCCCCCCCAACACGTTTTCAGCCGCAGTCGGAAATCACAGGACGTGTGTGCGTTGACAAGGTACAAATCGGTCTCGAGATTTGGGCGAGCGGAAAGTGTGTACAGAGATTAAGAATGTCACCGAAACGGACAAGGGAGGGAAATAATCAGCACCAAAGGCTCCCCGAGCGGACCTGTGGTGGTATTGTGGAGGCAAAATATTGAGACCCACCCTACCACCGGATTGGAGAGGGATATGTGCAATTGTACAATTGACAATTCCATTTACCCTGGCATTTGAGAAGGAAAAGATAGAGGGGAAAAAGGGAAGAATTAAGAGATCACTGTTAGACACTTCTTTCGATGACAGGATTTATTTCGATTCTGTAGGAGTCCCTAGGAGGGTACCTGATGAGTGCAAGGCTCATAATCAGATTGCAGCAGGCTTTGAGTCAGCTCCCTTTTGGTGGGTAACAATTAATAAAAATGTAGACTGGATAAATTACATTTTCTATAATTAACAGCGATTTATAAATTAAACAAGAGAGGCGGTTAAAGGAATATCAGAACAGTTTGATGCGACAAGTAGGATGGCATGGGAAAACAGAATGGACCTTGATATGATTTTAGCGGAAAACGTCTGTGTGTGTGTGATGTTAGGAGAAAGATGTTGCACCTTTATTCCTAATAACGCTGCACCTCGTGGTTCAACTACTCGGTCGTTAAGGGGATTGACTACTTTAGCAGAGGAACTGGCTGAGAGTTCAGGAGTCGACACATGTCTCACGGGATGGCTTGAATCATGGTTTGGAAAATCAAAGGGGGTGGTGGTTTCCATCCTTACTTCCCTGATAGTAGTAGCCGGGGTATTGGTAGCCATTGGCTGTTGTATCATGCCCTGTATACGAGGACCCACCCAAAGACTGATTGAGACAGCCTTAATAAAACAGATGCCCCGAAAAGACAATCAGGCAGAGGAACTTTGTCGATTAAATAATGAGGGGATGAGTGAGACCAAGATGGATGAAATCTCCGGAATGATGCTTGTGATTTTTTGGGGGCAATGCTTAAATGATAAATGCAGAAGATAACAAATGGTAATTAAAGAAAAGGGGGGGGGGGGGATTGTGGGATATAGGTAAAGTAGTGTTACTTCTGCAATCATAATTATTTATGCAAGGTAAATGCACTCACACCAGGATATAATTGTTTCAACCAAGAGCTGAGTCAACAAAAATGAAAACTATGTGTAGGAAATATATAATTGTTTTTGCATTAGCTAACATGTGCATACAAGAATGGAACGTGCCTGCAAACAATGGTAGATGGTAGAGACAACGAGATAAGGTGCTGTGAGGATGTAGGTTAAGCCAGAAATGCTTGCACAAGCAGTAGTTATAAGCATCTGTTTCCCACTTTCGCAAAAACACAAAAACCTCAATTAAAAGGTCATAAGGATCAATATGGTTGGGGAAAGGGAAGAAATGTCACAAGTGGGGGATTTAGATAGAGGTGCTGGAGGATATACCTAACAATCGGCCACAGCAGCATGTGGTGAAATGACCAAGTAAAACTTGTACATTTTTATGCACAAGGCCGGATAAGGCAAGAGAGAAACAATAGTAATGGGCACCGGGTTTGGAGTAGTGGATCTTATATAAGGTATGTATTTGCTCAACTCTGTGTGCCTTATTCCAGGCACCACGCTTGCAGGCGTCTAATAAACAATCTGATTGCTTCAGATCTTGTCTTGGACTGAAATTATTGAAGTGAGTGAGCTTTGTTTCTCACACTCTGTAATTTAAATTTACTGTGCTTTCTATTCACTCAACTTCTCATATTAATTGCTCCTCGTTTTCTTCTTAACTTTGAGACAAATCTCAAAATTTCGGGCACAATAAAAGCGATATGAATTATAAATTAGTATCTGGACAAGAGAACCAATGAACAGCTACAAAGACCTCTTGAACATCCGAGATATTTGAATGAAAAAGCAATGCCTTCCAAAAAAATCTCTGCACGTCTATATCCTTGTTCAATTCAATAATCCTGCAAATAGCTTATAATTGTCAGTTGATCTCTCTTAATGAGTATCTAATCAATGTCATTGTAAACCACTGAAAAAAAATGAAACTTTTATTTGTTAAAATGCAAAGATTCATTCTCAATTCGTTATTAAAACAATAAGTGAACCATATTTTACCTGTGCACTAAGGTCAAGTGAACTGTCGCCCATAATTGAACATTCTAAATATTCCTACAGCTGGAGAAATCGGAGCTAAAAAGGTCAAACTGAAGCAAACATTAGACAAAATAATCATCTCCAGAAAACTGTGGAAAGCCCGGTAAAAGAGATCACAAAGGTTCGAGAGATCCAGTCACAACCAGCCCGAGCGTTATGGGCTTTGGAGAGTTTGAAGCAGACTTCCTGGCACCTTGCCTTGCAGCCAGTGCCTGAGTGTTATACACCTCGCTTGAGAATGACGACAAGTGAAGGGTGTTTGCACGAAACCCATTGACCGCTTAGAATCCAGAATTTTGGTAAAATGTTGTGAAACATTTCCCAGATCATGGAAATCAGCTCAACATTATTGAAATAAAAGTACTCGTAATGGTCTTCAAGACCACCTAATTACTGTTCGGTGAAAAACACTTTGTACGTGCCTTATTGTTCTCAAGATGAATAATCACAGCAAACATCACAGTCTCACCAGATCCAAAGATATGTAAGAGAAACCTTATTGTAATTTACACACTACATCTTTCCCAGACCAATGATGACAGCTTATTTCTTATGACTGAGGATACTACGCGTAACATGTATCGAGATGAACAAGTCCTGAATATAGGAATTTTTTCTGATAGGTTTCCAATTCAAACATTATGATAAAAATGTAATTGTGGCTCATTACATTGTCAACAGATCCCCATTAAACGTATTTATCTGTTTATTCAGAGAAAATATTGAAACAAATACCTTGATAAATGCTGTTGACTGTATGCTTCTGTGAAAATAAATCTTCCTTATTGACTTATTTTCTTCATAATTCTGACTCAAATGTCTAAATATTGATGATATGAAAAATTGCATGAATTAAATACAATGCAGAATTTGTTGTTATTATATATTATATTTCTCCAGAAGAAAAGTAGAGAAACCAAGTATAGAAATCTTGAAGATCTGAGAATTGTGAATGACAAACCATTTCTGAAAAAGGTTCACTAAATATCTAATGTCTTTCCATATCATCATGTCAGAGTGTGCATTCTCAGCTGACAGATTAAGAAATATCTTGTCAACATCAGAGCAAATCCATTTGGAAATATTGAATCATTTACTTTGCCAAAGTTCTAAAAATAATTATCAATTCATTGTCATTCCAAAAATAACGCAGCAATTCAGTTTAGGTTTTGTAACAAACATCGTCAAATTCACATTTTAATTTAATCCACTATTTCTTAGTGTCAATATTAAAAAAAGAATAATAGTTCTCTTATTCCAGGATAACACAAACTAATTAATGATTCCTTATCCAACACTCACAGATAATATCTGGTCCCTTCTCATTTGAATAGTCACAGAAATCATTGGATCAATATTCGGCCTTACATATTAAGAGACGTCTGATTATTTTACACTCCAACAAATGCTGTTCATTTTTACACATATTGGGCAGCTATATGAGATTTCTAATCATTTTTAAGTTTGCTATGAAATGTTTTTAAGATTAATTGTTGCTTATATCTAATATTTAAGAATTGACCAAATCCAGTACATCAGGCTTTAAGTGTGAAATTAAGGCTCAGTAACGTAAACGTATTGCATTGTACAGAAACCAATGATAGCAAATGGTGATTTTTATTTGAATCTTAGTTGATTTCTGTTGTGGGCGTGGCCTGCTCCCATCTGGAATAGAATGGTCCATATTGGCTCATACAAAATGCCTGACAATCAAATAAAGGCAGCCTAACTTAGAACTAAAATACAAGGTATCAGGGGGTGATAAACTAGACTAACATTCTGTTCCAGCCTTAAATGAAAAGAAAGCACACTACCAATGGACCTTCTCCAACGCCAGGACTGCAGCATTCCAGACATTTCTTGACAAGAGCATGCCCACATACAGACAAATGACCAATCCTGCTCTTCATAAATGAAACGATAATTGTCCCAGGGTGCAGCCCAGTTAACTCACTAAGCAGGTATCACAACAACAGAAGAGTTCGTTTGTCAGAAATAGATATTATTTTAAAGTTGCTCAGAAAATTTAAAAAAAGGTTCTAATTACAGATTCTTGAGAATACTAGGGGTAATTTGCAACATAAGTTTGATACATGTAACCAATACCTACTAAAAACATTATAGAAAGCATTTAGACTTAGATGTGAAGTTAGCTAGTTTTAGGAATTAGCTTCAAGGTATGATGTTCACTGCCCATTAATTATAAAGTCCTGACAGTAAGAGTAGCTGTATAATTTTACACAATATAACGAACTTTATAACACAATTCATATTACTAATCTTATAGCAAGTAAGTTAAAACTAACTGTCGTTTGTATTTCTTTGTACATATATAATTAGAACAGTGAACAATATGAGGAGTAATTGACTTTGATAAAATAAAATATAATGAACAGCAGAATTCAAGATGTCCCAACTGATAAGGCATCCTGAGAGACCCAAGGGAGTGCAGGAATAACTTTGGAATCTAAATTAATAAGATGCGTGGAAAGATCGCAAAGCCTGAAGATTATAGTACGTGTTAAACAACATGAGATTATAGGAATCTGGGAATGTCAATTAGAATGCCCATTTGCAATTATGTGTTTCAATTGGGTGGCTGAATGAGGAGGGAAGGACTGTAACCACATTGCATGTGGCTATTGTGATGCAGGAAGTCCATAAAAATGCTGATTTTTACTGTATATGTTACAGTGTGTCATGGATCTCCCTTCCGAGATTGGCCTCGGGGGACGATCCCTTCATTAACCGATTGCTGCATGAGTAAACATCTTCCACATGCCTGAGCTCAGCCTGCCTCCTGAGTCTTCATTCCCTGTCAGGGGAAAACACTTCAACAGCTATGATGACATTTCAATTCAATACATACATTTATTGTGTGTGAAATGATTATATTCAGATGATATAATTTTCATGATAAAATTGCTTTACATTTACTTTTTTTGGTGTACAAGAAAACATTTCGATTATATCCATTTGTTCTTTTGTTCAACCAACACTAAGTTTTAAATTATTGTAAAGACTACAATGGGGGAAACGGGAACGAGTCTTCAGCTCAAATCTCATATGAAATGACTGTTTCCTTTTTTCAAACAAATTGCCCTCCAAAATTATTTTTATTTTCATTTCATTATAAGAAAAACATTGCTTGGAAGTGTTGACAATTCTCCTTTTCCTCTTATATTGGATGTCAGCGAACAATAATCACACAATTATGAGAATTCCGTTCCGTATCAAATGTCAGTGACTCTATATTTTGTTCACAATAATAGTCACTTTCATGGCCTAATTCTTTTCCTCCTAATTCTGAAATAAATATCGAAACATTTATTGTGGTAAAAATTACTTCAACAAAATTGACATGACTCTTCAAGAAAACTATTGGAAGCATATAAATCTTGCATTGCCTGCATTTTTAAACAAAATCATTTTTTTTTCAATTGCTGCTGAATGATTTTTTTCACATCATACAGCTAAGTTTTATGCTTTAATTTTCAGTTTCTTAATCTTAATGAGTATCCAATCAACATCAGAGCAAAGTGTTTTCAAAATATTAAGCCAATTTATCTGTCAGGATTCTAAAAGAAATTATCAATTACAATAATTGCACCGCAATTTAACGAAGACTTTGTAGAAATGCAGTGTTTTTTTTAAATTTCATTCATTATTTCTTATTGTCAATGCTACTATATTAATACCTATTTGTTCAGGCCCATGCACATACCAAACGACCAATAATATCCCTTGCAAATTTCTTTGTAAATGTCTGATTTTTGCTCAGCTGAAATATAATAATTATCTCAGCCTTTGAAATTCAGAGAGCTCCAATTCCTTTTCCCTGCAACATTACTCTTCATTTCTACATATTACTCAGTCTAATATCAAGATGAGATATCTCATTATTCTCAAATTCACGAATATATATTTTTTAAAATCCCTTTGTTGCTAATATATCATATCTTATATTGTACAATCCAGTAAGGGCTACAAATGTGGAATTATGCTTCCGTACAATAAATACTGCAACGACATTGCAATGTACAATCTCTCAATCATTGTGAATATTGTATTTATTTTAAACTTGGAAACATTTTTGAATTGATTTGATTATAATTTACTTCGACGCTGACACTTACTGTATATCGCTATAACAGTAGATTATTTGGAGGTATCATCGCCCATTCCAGTAATCACAGTATCTGCTATATATTTTCTTCTGATCACTCATAGCAAAATGTATCTAATTCCACTCAATCAATATTCCTCAGAAAATATTTGAGAATGTTGCAGTCATAAAGCTGAAATATACAAAGTCATTAATATATAGTATTAATTTTCTCTTCTTCGGTAGATCTTAGTTAAAACAACACAGAATTTTATGCTCCAGTGTTATAAATATGAGAAAAGATCAATTACTTCTCAGTAAAATAAACAAATGTCACTTGCTATTATTTATCAATTTTTAATTACTGCTCAGTTTATGAATTGTGTGAGATTTGTTTTTAGCTTTCCAGTTATCTATTTATATTGAATGTGATATTGAAATGGTGTGAAAATATCAGGGTGTGTTCATTTGAAAGTTCAATTTGCATGTCTCTCACTTATCCCATTGATTGCATGATGGTTTAAGAACGTTTCACTCAGCAATCCTCAAAAAAATAAAAAACTGTCTGATTTTAAATCAGATCATTCGCACCCAATTATCACTCTGTTCCTAATTCATGCAAATATCTCAATTTTATCGAACTCAATGTTCACACTAAACATTACACATATAGCAACACAAAGACTTCCATCACCATCTGATTATTGTTCAGTAGAATAACCTGAGTAAGTACCTTGTTGCTCCTGAAACCAATGACAACAGTAAGGATTTGTTTACTATTCCATGCAACAAGTGCAATTGATATCTTCTATTTCAGTTCAGTAGTAAAAGATGATTTATGTTGCTTAAAACAATGCTTCTACTTTATCACGGATATTGACTGTAATAAAATCATGCAAACAACAAACGTTTTGTCATTCTAAAAATCTTTAAGTTTACTTATTTTAAATTTGTGTGCAAGAGATATTTCAAATTACAACAATCTTTCTTGTATAATTCAGCAAACCTAAATTTTGAATTTGGAAAAATCTCCATTTTTGCAAAATGGAAGTAGTTTTCAGTTTATATAACACATTAAATGACTTTTTTTTTCCAAATTGCGCGTTCTGCAAAATGATTATTGCTTTCATTTAATTGTAAGAAAAGAACTGTTTTGAACATGTTAATTCTTTTTGTCTTTTCTATTCCAACATTATTCATCACTGTACAATAATGACACAATTATTATAATTCCTTTATGTACCAAATGTCATTGACTGCATCATTTGTTCCCTTTCATGCTCACTTTCATTTATCTATTAAATTTCTTCCAAATTCTGACACAAATGTCTGAACTCTGATCATAATATTAATCATCTAAATTAAAATAACATGTCTCTATGAGGAAACCATTTGATAGAAATTCGTATTTCATGTGTTACCTGCATTGTTTAGTAAAGAAAGAAAAAAATTTCTATAATCACTGAATGGCTCATTTTTTCTTCAATTCATAAAGGTAGTTACTATATTTTATTCCATAATTTACCAATTTCAATAAATATCCAATCAACCTAACAGCAAAGTATTTTTGAAATATTGAATCATTTTAATTGCTCATATAACAACATTATCGAGTCACTGTCATGATAGTAATTGCGCAATTATTTAAGAAAGTGTTTTGAACAAGTAAAGTGAGATTCACATTTTAATGTAACCAATTATTTTTGAGTACCAACACTGCAATATGAAACTTTATTTTCAGGTCAAGTTTCCCACAATGGTTCCAAGGACTTCCCAACCAACATTAATTGTGAATGTTTGCTTATTTGAATGATCTCCATAATCACAGACTTTAAATTCACAGACCTGCAATTACTTTTCACTGCAATAATTCCTGTTTGTTTGCACATATTCATCAGTCACATAGCAAAACGAGATTTCTCATTATTACTAAATTCATTGATCAAATTTTATAATTCAGTTGTTGCTCATACCTAATAATTATTCAATTCAGTATTTGCCGTAAATGTGGAATTATGGCTCTTTATATGAATAACTAAATATATTGTAGTGTACAATCTCTCAATCATTGTTAATATTAATTCTTATTTTACCCACGGAAACGTAGTTGAATTCATTCAAATATATTTCACTTCGATGCGAATATTTATTGTATTTCTAATCACAATAAGATTTAAGTATTTTTCATGCAACAAAATCATGTAAAATTCCTGTGTTTTGTTAAGTCAAATAAAAAAGAATTAACAGCTCTGTATTGTTTCATTAAACAATGACAATGCATTTTGAATTTTTCGAAGTTGAGCATTTTTGCAAAGAAGGGATGTTGTCTTCAGCTGAATAATCGCATTGAATGACGAATTCATAGAATCTGCTGTTTATTCTCTTCGAGTTCCCAAGAAATCAAATTAACTAATTCTGCTGGTTCTAAATTCATGGAAAGTAATTAAGAATGTTTGAGTCTTAAGGATGAAGAAATCGACGTGATTGCACTGATTTTTTTTATTGGAAAGAACTTAATTCAAACATTTCAGGCACATAAATCGCTATTCTGCAGTGTAACAAAGATGAAAAGCAAGTCAATCTCTTCATCAGTAAAACAAACAAATGTCACTTCCCGTTATTCATTAGATAGCTAATTCCCAATTGTGTTGTTAAACAATGCAATTCACCTGAATATTGTTGCGTCCTTTGATCATATTAATTTTCTAATTACTGTTCATTCATGATTTGTTAGGGATTTTTACTTTTCGTTTTGCACGTCTCTCACTTATCTCACTTCTTGCATGGGGCTGGGCATTGAGAACAGAGGATCAGTGGTTAGCACTTGTGTCTTACAATGTTATGCACTTGGGTTTGATTCCATCCTCGGCCACATGTTTGTGTGGAGTTTGCATGTTCTGGTTTTCTCCCACAATCCTAAAATATGCAGGTTAGGTAAATTGGCTATGCTAAGCTGCACGTTCTGTTCAGGGATGTGTAGGTTCTGTGCATTAGTCAGGGGAAAATGTCCAGTAATCTGAGAGCAGAATGGTGCTGAGTGGATTATTCTTTGGAACGTTAGTGTAGACTTGTTGGGCCAAATGGCCTGTTTCCACACAGTAGGGATTCCATATAATTAGAATTGTGTTTCGCTAAACAAAACTGACATTTTTTTAATGTTGCCTTTAAAACTTATCTTTAACTGTCAATTGTCAATCTTGTAAAATATCTCAATGTTACTGAAATGAATGTTCAAACAAAACACTGCACATAAAGCCACACAAAGATCTTCATGACCATCTAATTACTGTTCAGTGGAATAATCACAGTAAATATCTTATTGTTCCTGAGATCAATCCCCACTATCACAGTAAGGATCTGGTTATCATTCCCTCCAATAAATGCAATCGTTGTCCCTATCGTATTTCAGTTCAGTCGTTATACACCATACTGGTTGTTCAAAGCGTGGTTATTCTTTATTATGAATGGCCAAGGGTTCTAACGGCAAGAGATGTAGTTCGATCTGATTTGTTGCATGTTCTCAAACAGGTTTTCACTATAAATATTGCAAAAATGTGTTAATTTGGTCTTGTTCAACTGCTGATGCGAACATTTTCAGTTCACGTTCATTGAACATATTTGGAGAAAATGAGGAAAGCTGAAGCTGAAGATCAGAGCCAAGAGTGTGGCATTGGAAAAGGGCAGGCACATCCAAAGAGCAGGAGTATCGACCTTTCGAACATTAGGCCGTCATCAGAATAAAATCCTGATGAAGGGCTTATGCCCAAAACGTTGATTCTGCTTCTCCTCGAATGCTGCCTGACATGCTGTGCTTTTCCAGTGCCACACTTTTGACATTAGAAATATTTGACTGAATATTCAGAGATTATACTAAAAGTTGCTTCTGTCAATTTAATTTACTGTGCTTTATATTCACTAAAGTTTTCATGTTAATTGCTTCTCCTTTTCTTCTTAAATCTGATACTAATCTCAAAATACAGAACACGTTAAAATTCACATGAACTATAAATTTGCATTCTCGATAAGAAAACCAATGGAAGTCGATATAGAATTCTTGAACAGCCTACATATTTGAATGAAAAAGCAATTCCTTCCAAAAAAATGTTTCCACGTCTGTATCTTTCTTTCAATTCAATAATCCTGCATATAGTTTATAATTGTCAGTTGATCTCTCTGAATGATGACCTAATCAATGTCAATGTAAACAGATGAAAAATTAACAACAGAGTGATAACTGGGTGTTAAAGATCTTATTTGAAGCCAACAAATGTTTGGAATTTACTCGAATTCCACCAGAAAACATTCTTGAATCATAGTACAAGAAGTGAGATATGTGAGAGATGTGCAAACCTTATTTTTAAATGAACAAACTCCAATATTTTCAAAGCATTTCAATCTGACGGTCAAAATGAACAGGTGAATGAAAAATAAAAACAAGTTTCTGACAATTCATAAACTGAACAACAATTACAAATTCACTTTGATCAAAGGACAGAGTAATATTTAGATGAATCACAACATTTAGTTACAAAATAGGCAATCAGCTGACTGACAAGTCATAGGTGGTAGCATTTGTTAGTTTACTGAAGAAGATATCAACTTTATTTCAAATTTATAGCACTAGAGAATAATTTTTAATGTGTTTCAATTTTTTGTACTTGCCCCTTTGCAAAAATAAAAGATCAATCGCATTACTTAGACATCGTAATCTTTAATTCTGCAACATTTTCAAATATTCTCCAGGAACTTATAAGCAACATAATTAGATACAGGTATCCCCACTATCCGAAAGTAGAGCGTTATTATGAAACCTTTCATAAGCTGAAAAGGCGTAAATCGAAGAAGCATTAATCTTTTTCCTTTTTTTCGTAAAAGTGAAAATCCTCTTCCGATTTCTTTCAGTGAAAGAAAGCAGGGACAAGATGTTAGTCTTTTGGAAAAGCAAAGCGGCTAAAGCAAACTTTCCAAAAGTGGGAGATACGTGTACACATATTTCTTAGTAACCTGACACAAATAAGTATCAGATTTTGTGATAATTGATATAATAGATAGAAGCAGATCTAATGTTGAATTGAAAAGCAATTCAATCTGTGCTTTGGTACTCTCTAATCAACATTCGGAGCAGCTCTTGATATATTTGTGTTGAAGGTGTGATTTGAAACCTTCCCTCGGATGTCGTAATAGAGAAACTGCCACAACTCCAAAAGATGTTTTCAAAATGTTCCCACTCAGGACGGTAGGACTTCAATATTATGTTTAATGTGGTTACTCAAATGAAAACTAATCAGCTGTTTATTGCAGTAATTTGAATGGGAATTAATTAGGTAGTTTCTGTGTGTAATGGACTGGAAATTAAACAACATTTTACAGTAACAATAGAATAAAGGAATGATAGACTTAAATAACAGGAATCTCATGACAATTCTTTGAAAGACAAATTGACAAAACTGTGTGATCATTGTACTTTGATTTCTAAAATGCATCAGTCATTCAATGTGAATATTCAGCTGAAGGCAATTTACCTTCCTTTCAACAACGTACAACTTCCACAAATTCAAATGAACAGACATTGATAAAGGAAGGAACAAGCAAATGGTAATTCTATTTTCTTTACATAACATGCGATTAATTTTAAATAAGTTTTATATATGTAAAAAGGAAACTCTTATTGTGGTTCGAAATAAAATAAATGTTAGCATGAAGTGAAATATAATCAAATCAATTTAACTGTGTTTTCTCAGTTAAAAATACAGTTTAATATTCAAAGTAATCGAGTGATTGTACACTGCAATATCTTTACATTAATTCAGTGCTGAAACATAATTCCACATTTTTACCCCTTATAGTGAAGCAAACTTGAGCCAGGAGTCAGAGGGGGTAGGGGAGGTCCTTAATGAATACTTTGTTTCAGTATTCACGAGTGAGTGGGACCTTGTTGTTTGTGAGAACAATGTGAAACAGGCTGATATCGTCGAACAGGTCGATATTAAGATGGAGAATGTGCTGAAAATATTGAAAAATCATGGGGATAGATAAGTCCCCTGGGCCAGAAAGGATATAACTTAGGTTGTTATGGGAAGGGAGGCAAGCGATTACTGTGTTTTGGCGATGATCTTTGCATTCTCACTGTCCACTGGAGTCATACCAGATGATTGGAGGGTGGCAAACGTTATTCCCTTATTCAAGAAAGGCAATTGACATAATCCTGGGACTCATCGATGAGTCAGTCTTACATCTCCAAATTTTTGGAAGGATTCTGAGAGACAGGATTTATGATTATTTGGAAAAGTATAGATTGATTAGAGATGGTCAGCATGGCTTTGTGAGCGGCAGGTTATGCCTCACAAACCTTATTGAATTATTTGAGGATGTGACAAACACATTGGTGAGGACAGAGTAGTGGATGTGGTGTATCTGGACTTTAGCAAGATGTTTGATTAGGTTCCCCATGGTAGCTCATTTAGAAACTAATGAGGTATGGGATACAGGGAAACCTGCCTGGTTAAATAATAAATTGGCTGGCTCATGGAAGACAGGGTGATATTACAAGGATAGTTTTCAGCTTGGAGCACGGTGACCAATGGTGTTCTGAAGGGATTAGTTCTAGGACCTCTGCCCTTTGTGATTTTTTATAAATGACTTGGATGAGGAAGTGGAAGAGTGGGTTAGGAAATTTCCAATGACACGAGAGTTGGTGGAGTTGTGGATAGTGTGAAGAGCTTTTGTAGGTTGCTAGAGGACATTGAGAGGATGCAGAGCTGGGCTGTGAAGTGGCAGATGGAATTCTACCTGGGAAAATGTGAAGTTATTCATTTTGGAATTTCAAATTTGAGTGCATATTTTCAGATTAAATGCAGGATTCTTGACAATGTGGTGGAAAGGAGGGATCGTGGGGTGCATGTCCATACATCCCTCATAGCTGACATCCAAGGTGATAGGGATATTAAGACGGTGTATGGTGTGTTGGCTTTCATTAGCAGGGAGATTGAGTTTAAGAGCCACGTGGTTATGCTGCAGCTCTATGGATCCCTGGTGAGACTACACTTAGAATATTGTGTTCTGTTCTGATCACCTCATAGGATGCAGAAGCTTAAAAGAAGGTGCAGATGAGACTTATCAAGATGTTGCCTGGACTGGAAGGCATGTCTTATGAAGAAATGTTGAGGGAGCTGGGGCTTTGCTCATTGCAGTGAAAGAGGGTGAGAGCTTACTTGATAGCTTTGTGTAAGATGATGAGAGGCATAGATAGAGTGGATGATGAAAGACTTTTCCCCACAAAGTGGCATAATTTTAAGGTGAATGGGGAAGGTTGTGGGGACATGTCAGAGATAGTTTCTTTATAGATAGTGGTGGGTGCATGGAATGCACTGCCAGTGGTGGTAGTAGATTCAGATCTATCAGCGACTCTAAGCGACTCTTGGATAGGCACATGGATAATAGTAAATGAAGGGCATGTTGGTTAGTTTGATCTTAGAGTAGGATAAAAGGTCAGAACAACAGCGTGGCCAAAGGGCCTGTACTGTGCTGTACTGTTCTATATTCTATGGAATGAAATAAATAATTATTATATATTCGCAACATATAGATTTTCAAAATTCTATTAGTATACTTAAGAATAATGATAACTGTCATCTTGCTATTTGACTGTGCTATCTACAAAAATGAACAGGAACTGTTGCAGGGAAAAGTAATTAGGTTTTTCTAAATTTATAAGGCTGCGATTACACAGATCATTCAAATGAGCAAAACTCACATTTTTAACAGTGCGTGTTGCATCAGAAATAATGGATTCTTTTGTAGGTGTGCTGATTGGAAATAAAATGGATTTTTATATTACTGTATAGGTACTAGGGAAGATTGGATTAAATTTAAATATAAACTTCACTGCAGTTGTTAGCAAGACTAAACTAAAGCATACTATAATTATTGTCATGCAAATGCCTTAATAATTACTGTTAGAATCCTGAAAAAGGATATATTGTACCATTTTTCAAACAGTCAATAAATTAAATTGTGAACCTCAGTATTCTTATTCCCCAGACAAATTACTATGCAATTATTGTAATGGTAATGATTTGATAACTAATGCTAAAACCTAAACAGATACATTGGTTCAATACTTTGTCAGCATGTTCATCTGAAATTGATTGATATTTATCAAGATCGGTAAACTGTGGGATAAAATATGATAGCTCGCTTGATAGAATTGAAGGAAAAAAATGAGACAGTGTTTATTGAACAGGATTGTTTTTGTTTAAAAATGCAGTTGATGCAAGAATAATATATTTTCCTCCATAGGTTTTCTTGTAGAGACGTTTTTTTTAACTTTGTCACGATTCAATGTTGAGACACTTGTGTCGGAGTCTGCAAAGGGGAGAGTGAAAGAGAAAGACATTTTTAAAAAGCAGAAAGGAAAGGAACTGGCGAGCAGAGGAGCTCCAACTGTAGTGTCTCACCCTGCCAACATCTTATTGGGTGAGCTGGAATGGAGACTAGTCAAGCAACAACCTGACACAGTCATACACACAGAATCATAGCTTACAATGTCCTAGACACCACCGTCACCATCCCTGTATGTCCTGTCCCACCGAGGTAAAAACAATGATTGCAGATGCTGGAAACCAGATTCTGGATCAGTGGTGCTGGAAGAGCACAGCAATTCAGGCAGCATCCGATGATTTTGCCTGTCCTCGGATGCTGCCTGTCCTGTCCCACCGGCAGGACATGGATGTCACTGAAATGCTGGAACATGCAGGGTTATGGACTAAGGTCTGCAGAATGAGATCAATGTGATTTATTTGACATTTCTCCAGAATATTAAACTCCAGTCCAATTTGAAAAGTTACTAACGTCATCAGACTTTAACTAAAAATGTCAGAAAAAAAACCCCAGAAAGTTACAGCAGACTTGGCCAATCCTGGGTATGTGTTGGCTGCAATAGAACTCCCCAGGCTTTACAGCTTTTTGTACTCACGATTGAGAGCAAAAAATTCAGACTGAACTCTGCCCTCGATGCTTTTATAATCTGTTTTTTAACATATTTCTTTGACAGCTGCACACCTTGTTTCCTTGTTTCTTTTCCAGCCCTAACTCCACTCCCCGTGGCCTTGAGGGACTACCATTTCTGCTTTTAATCTCTCCTGCCTTCCCCCGTGTGACAGACTGTCTTTTTGTCCTTGTATCACCCCCAACTTGCTCACAACCTGTTACATTTCTGATGGTTCCCAGACCTCTGTAACTTTCACTGCGCCCCCTGGGTCAATGGCGCGAGTTTTGAATTCTTTTCCTCCTGAGATAATCAGAATTTCTTCCGGTTGCAGTGTCCCCCAGATTTTATTTTGAAAAGCAGAGCATTTGTGTCAGAGTCAAGTATTTGTGAGGTTTCATCCACAATTCCTAGCATTTGGATGTAATTTGTGACCCTCCCACAGATGTGTAACGTTTCTGGATTGGCCATGCTAACATGGCTGCAGTGTGCAATTTAGGTGGGTTGTGCTAGCCATGGTTAATGTGGGATTATGGGGATACGGTGGGTGAGCAGGTCATTGCAGACTCGATCGGCCGAATAGACTCTTGCTGCACCCACGAGATTCCGTGATTCTAACTAGTTGTGATTGTTGTCATGTTTTCCTCATGCCAGGTTCATTCAACTCAGATACATATTCTTCCTTTATGATTCTGTGGGTGCTCACTCACTCATTTCCTTCAGTTTTACATCAACTTCACACTGTATGGGAATGGATTTGTAAATATTACTACTGCAACCGAAACCCCTCACAGGTCAGGAACTGTTTCTGCTACTTTCATCACTCACAAGGAAGAGGAAAATAAAGGTTCAGTCACAAATTGTACAGGAACATAGCGGTTATAATCACCAGGAAAGGCTGAACAGCTCAAAACCCCTCAAGAAAAGAGGAGGCTCAGAGACAACCTGATACAAGTAGAAAGCTATGTGTCTGTGTTTTCAGAGATTTGAGGTTGAAATCATTGTGTTGGAAATACGTTTCATTGCCCCAGACCATCAAAGGTGCTGTCTAAATATGCATCTTTCTTCCTACCTGTCTGAGTTAACAATCAGATGGACAGGTCAATGTCTGAGTGTTTACCCAATTCCCCGATTGAATCTGTCTCCGCCCACAATCTCAGGTGTTTCACCACTCACTGGGTTACGGAGAAACTCTGCCGTTACAATGAGAACTGTCTTTGCTGTCAGCTCTCCTCGTGCTTCCACCTAATCCCACTTCCCTTCATTAAATCTCAGCTGCCTCTAGTCCACCCACATGGGCATATTGAAGAGCATGACAGGAGATTGGATTGAAACCGAGAGTTCAATAGCCAGAATGAAATAGGAAGAAGGAAATAAACGGTGATTATGGATCCCAGGGGATACAGACTCCAGGATTAGTCCTTGTGGGCATTCCCGCAGTAATACGAGATAGCATTCCATGATAAGAGTTAAACCCGGGTGGCAGGAGAGGGAGCCACTGAACATTAGCAAGTTTAGTTCAAACACAGGAGGTTTGTTCAGTCAGTAACAAGGTGTTCGACATGGAGGTGAAGTGAGCAGTGAGGGGAAATGTTACCACAAGCTGACGATGGATAACTTTCAGTGGAACAGGAAGAGGCCATTCAGCCCCTCGACTTTGCTCTGCCATTCATGATGATCATAGCTGATGTGTGACCTAACGTACAATTTCAAAACCCTTTAATTTAATCAATAAACTTCTCTGCAACACACAAGATGAGTATAGGAAAACTAAACATCTGCAAATGCTGGGAAAACTGAAAAAAATCAGAAATTGCTGGAACAATTCAGCAGATCTGGCAGCATCTGTGGAGAGTGGACCTTTCAGGACCAGTGACCGGTCAGGTGACCAGCTGCAGCTGACCATTCTGCCTATTCTGGAACACTCTCTGGAACAGGTTCTGGTGTGAGATTGTCAATAATAACTGAGAGAAACAGGAGGACGGTCTCAATTAGAATAAGGAATTCACTAAACCCTCCCAGTGGGACACTCACCAACACAGTCACACTGTGGAGAGGCCGTTCACCTGCCCCACGTGTGGGAAGGGATTTACTCGATCTTAAAATCTGCTGAGGCACCAGAGATGGCACAGTGGATTTAGACCCTTCACCGGCTCCATGTGTGAAAAATGATTCATTCAAATCTCTCACCAGCGGAGACATTAGTGCATTCCCACCGGGGAGAGGCCATTCACCTGCTCAGTGTGTGGGAAAGCATTCACTCAGTCCTCTGACCTGCTTAAACACCAGCGAGCTCACTCTGAGGAAAGGTCATTCACTTGTTCCCAGTGTGGGGGGGGGGGGATGGGATTCACTCAAGTGCAGCACCTGCGGAGTCCCCAGTGAGCCCACTCAGGGGGAGAGGCCATTCAGATGGTCAGTGTGTGCGAGGGGATTCAGTGATTCATCCCACCCCCTGAGACTCCAGCGTGTTCACACTGGGTAGGAGCTGTTCACCCTTCTGTGTGAGAAGGGATTTGCTGCATCTTCAACACGACTGAGAGACCAGTGAGTGCTCACAGGGAAGTGGTCATCCACCTGCTCCGTGTGGACTGCAGGACTCTGATTCTGATGTTATGTTCAGAGACAGGACAGGACCTTATACGTGATGACACTGTTAGAGTATTGATGTTGTTGTTAACCACATTAACTGGGCTGGAGTTGACTGAAATTACATTGCCACTTCCTGAACCTCAGAATGTCTCTCTGGACAGCAATGTGACAATGAGCAGGGATCATCTGTTTTGATTTAACTTGTGATTGTAGCACGGCTGCTTCACAGGTTGGAGTCCAGCCTTGGTCAACGGCCTGTGTGGAGTTCCCACATTCTCCCCGTCATAGTGTGGGTCCCCTCCAAGTGCTCTGGTTTCCTCCCACAGTCCAAAGATGTGCAGGTTAGATAGACCCTCCAGTCGTGCTAAATTGTCCACAGGATCCAGGATTGTGCAGACTAGGTGGATCAGCCATGGGAAATGCAGTGCTACAGTGATAGTGTGCTCTGGGCGTGATGTTCTTCGGATGGTCGGTGGGGTTTGATGGGCCAATACTCTCCTTCCACACTGTAGAGATTTTATTCTATGATTGAGGATAAAGGCTACACAGTCGGGTGTCCTTGGAGAAGAAGCATGTGGTGTGTATCAATGCCCTCGATGCCTTTAGATTGAGGTGGGCACCATAGGGAATATAGTGCTTTATCTCCACCGCTGCCCCCTCCGCACAACTCTCCTTTGATTTAGTCCCTTCTCACTCTGTCATTTGTAATGGTTTGCTTAGCCCGTAATGGGCTTTGTTTGGAAATATTCTATTGGTTACACAAATGGTTTTCAGTCCTGTGATGATATGTCTAGATTAGAGTGGTGCTGGAAAAGCACAGCAGGTCAGGCAGGATCCAAGGAGCTGGAAAATCAACGTTTTGGCAAAAGACCTTTTCCAGCACAACTCTAATCTAGGCTCTGGTTTCCAGCATCTGCGGTCCTCACTTTTGCACTGCTGGTGATTATATATTAACCAAAAGCAAAATGGCGTAATGATGATTTTGATGGTGGGAAGGTTGCTGTGATAACATTTCTGGGTCGGAGAAATGGGGAAAAAGAACGCTTCACAGCTCACTGAACGAGAACTGAAAAGCAGTTAAATCAAACCAAAGGTTCAGACAGGGAGGGAATATTTCCCTGGAGTTTGAGTCGCTGGAAAGTGATGGTGTCTGGGAATAGACAGGATATTGTTTTACAAAGGTTGATAGTTTTAAAACTGTTATATTCAGACAGTTTACGTTATTTTCTTTAATTTTATTTGCTGTGCAAAAAACTTTTACAACATTTTAAAACCAAAATTTACAAACCTTGTGTTAAAGTTAAACGTTATATAAAATCCATCAAACCATCCCTCACTGAATCGACTGTTGTGGAAGTGCAATCTCCTGGAGAATCCCTGCCTACTCCTTCCGACCCGGGCTCCATGGCTATATATATACCTGGGAGATAGCAGCAGGAGGAGACGATTCAGCCTTTCAATCCTGCTCCACTATTCAATGGGAAACAGCTGACCATCCAGCTCAGTCTCCTGTTCCTGCTGTGTTCCAATCCCCTTTCATGGCTTTACCTCGAAGACACTATATCTAAGTCCTCCTTTGGTTTCAGTGCCTTTTGTTCCAGTGACGTTGCTATGTTACTGTGTGGGTGTAGGCAGGGGTAATGTGATGGTGCTGCCTCCTGGAGGATGCACTCAGCATCCCTTATCATCCTGCAGTAACATCAATTGGGTTTCAGCAACAAGAGATAGAAACCATTTCCAGGATATGGGCATCACTGGCTCAGCCAGCATTTATACCCCATCTCTAGTTACCCTTGAGAACATGGTAGTGAGCTGCAGTCTTGAACCATTCGCAGTCCATTTGGCGCAGATAGACCGACAATGCTGGGAGGGAGAGTGTTACAGGATTTTGGCTGAGTTATTCTCTATCTTTGGTTCTTCAAATGTTGTTTAACTTAATCACGATCTGCACATGATTTTGAGATTTCAGTCTGCAAATCTTCACCATCTAGCACCCTGTATAAAGGAATATGTACAGGTTAGAAATTCAGAACAGACAATTCTCGTTTCTCTGGAATATCTTTTTCCCCTTTCTTCCCCAAAAGCTGTAACCCTCCAGCCCACTTACTCTCTCCCACCATTCTGACTCCACTACCCCCTAATGTACACCCTCCATATTCTCATGGAGTTGTTGATAAACAGATCCATGCCACCACTTCCCGTCCCTGGTTAGACTCTGCACCCTTTCTGGGTTCACTTCCTTTCCTTTCAGTTGCTGCAAGTCAATAATGTAACAGCAGAATGAAACAAAAGGAAACAGACAGGGAGGTGGCAGATCCTGGACAGTAGAGGAACCTTCAGTCTGGGAGAATGGGTCAGATCCTTCTTTGTTTCCGATTAGTTGATTCACACCATTACAATGAATTGGGGATAGAGAATGGTCCTCCATGGGTGTGGTGACACTTTGACCCCTCAACTGATAAATACTATAAGCAGATGCATTCCTCCTCCAGCCAATCACAGTGTGAAATACTTTCCGCAAAGTATACTTACCCAAAGCACATGCTCCAAAACCCGCCCACATTCTGTACATGTATAGTGCCGGGGATTCCCCGCTCACGTGTGGTCCCTGCTTCAGGGATTGTGGGAGTTGTAGTCCCCATGAAGCTACTGGAGCCATGTCTCGGGAAAGTGAAAGAAAAGTGTGGACTGGAGGGTGTTGTGTATAGGATCCCCCTTCAGACACACAGAACATATGGACTGTCACTGGGTTTTACTGAGACACCTGCTTCCACAACCTGATTTTCTGATGTAAGGAATATAGATTCACCAATTGGGCCGTGGGGATGTGAATAGGAGGAGCAGATTTTAAGCAGAGGTGGCTCAATGGTTAGCATTGCGGACTCACAGCGTCAGGGACCTGGATTTGATTCCAGCCTTAGGCGACTGTGTGGAGTTTACACGTTCTCGCAGTGTCTGTGTGGGTTTCCTCTGGGTGCTCTAGTTTCATCCCACAGTTCAAAGATGTGCAGGTTAGGCGGATTGGCTCTGCTAAATTCCCACAGTGTCCATGCCAGTGCAGGTTAAGCCATTAACCACGGGAAATACAGGGAATGGGTGAGTCTGAATGGGATGCTCATCATAGGGTTGGTGTGGACTCCATGGACGTTTACCCTGTTTCTGCACTATAGGGATTCTATTCTATTCTCATGAAGAAGAATGTACCTATCTCAAAGTGCTGTGAATCTGTGGAATTCCCTATTCAAAATGCAGTGGATGCCAGGACAATGAGCAAATTTACTGAAGAGAAACAGATGTTGAATTTGCAATGAGTTGAAGTGTAAGAGAGAGCAGGCAGGAACATCCAGCTGAGACCGAGGTGAGCCTAATCATCACTGTATTAAATGGTGGAGCTGGTTCGAAGGGCTGCACTGCCTCTTCTGTGCCCAGGGCTTATCTTCTTACGGTAATAACTGGAAAGCTGAATCCAAAACTCATCACCTTCACCAAAGGAGATTTTCGGAAAAAAACAGGATACTCAGGCGGATTAGCATTCCAAAATTAGATAGTTAGGAAGCATGTGGGAGATAATGATTTTGCAATTTTGAACTGAGGTGAGTTAAAAATCACACAACAACAGGTTATTGTCCAACAGGTTTAATTGGATCATGATGAAGGAGCAACGCTCCGAAATCTAGTGTGTTTCCGATTAAACCTGAGGGACTATAACCTGGTGTTGAGATTTTTAACTTTGTACATCCCAATCCAACATCAGCATCTCCAAAAATGTAAACTGAGGGCCGACAGTGATTTATGGTTTTCGACTGTGCAGTACATTCACACCGTCCAGAATACTCTGCTGTGAAAATCTATCCTGTACTTTATCACAAAGCCATGATCTCTGCCAATGAAAACCAAAACACCCAGGTAACATCGCCTCACCTAGTAATCTGATAAAAGACTTGTGACAAGTATGGTTGAATTTAGAATATATTTGGAAAGCGGGAAGATTAAATCCAATCCCAAGAATCTGTGCTTAAACAAAGGAGACTACAATAGGATGAGGCAGGAGTTGGCTAATGTAGATTGGAAGCAAAGACTTTAGGGTGGGACAGTTGACAGACAGTGGAGGAATATCAAGGAATTTTTCAAACTACTCAGCAAAAGTATATATCAGTGAAACGGAAGGATTGTAGGAAAAGGAATAATCTGCCATGGGTGGTTAAGGAAATAAGGGAGTTTATCAAATTGAAATAGAAAGCATACAAATTGGCAAAGACCAAGGAGAAACTAGGAGATTAGAAAAACTTTTAAGATCAACAGAAAACTAGATGGGATTGGGGGAGAAAAGTGATGAGTAGCTATCCCCAAGGCCAGAATAGATGTTTACACTGCTGGAGGGGAACCTATTGTGTGGGGAACATATGGCCTCTGTAATTGTTGAAGCACTTAACTGTTACCATAGAGATAATCCTGATCAAGTTAAAACTCACAGCACACTCCAAAAGCTAGTACTTCCAAATAAACCTGTTGGACTATAACCTGGTGATGTGTGGTTTTTAACTTTGCCCACCCGACCCCAACACCGGCTCTTCCACATCAGAATCCTGACAGACAGCCCCACTGAAACTGAAGTGCCTATCAGATACCTGACTGAGCCACAGGGCCGTGGGGGAGGGGTATGTGGTTGAACCACAAAGTGCTGAGCTGAACTCGACTTTTTAAACTGCCGTTGCCATGTAGATAATACTGAGAGACAGCGTCCATTCAAACCCACAAACCACAAAGGTATAAGAATGGGAGTGGCACATCGGACAGGCAGGGAGGTGCTGCCTGGAGGTGTTCTGCATGTACACTATCCAGGTAACTGCCATGTCTCATCAATAAAGACTCAAAGAAGACCTCTCAGAGTTCTGTACCTAGTTATTCCGAGCCAGCAGGGTTCAGGAATATGAGGACACAGCAGTCAGTCTTCACAGTGGAGGATACGAAGAGCATGCCAATAATTGATAAGGAGACTGAGGAAGGTGAGGACCAAGAAACAACCATTATCATGAAAGTGTTAGAGCTGGGTAAACTAATGGAGCTAAAGGTAGACAAGTCTCCTTGCCCTGATGGAATACATCCCAGGGTGCTACCAGAGATAGCAGGAGAAATAGTAAATATACTTGGAGTCAGAGTCCTACAGCAGAGACAGGCCCTTTGGCTCAAACCGGCCAGAATGTCCATCCATGCTAACCCCATTTCCCTGCACTTGGTCCATTTGCTTCTGACCCCTTGCTATCCATGTATTTGTCCAAATGTCTTTTACATGTTGTTAATGTACCCACCTCAACCACTTCCACTGGCACCTCATTCCATATACATACCACCCTCTGTGTAAAACAGTTGCCCCTCAGGTTCCCTTTGATTCTTTCTCCTCTAACCTTAAACTGATGCCCTCCACTCCTTGATTCCCTGGGAAAAAGACTGAGTGCATTCACCTTACCCATGCCTCTCATGGTCTTACATACTTCAAGAAAAGAATCCCCCTCTGTCTCCGCTACTCTAAACAAAAGCAAATCCTCGCTTGTCCAACCTCTCCCTATAACTCAGACCCCTGAGCCCTGGCATTATCCCTGTAAATTTCTTCTGCACCTTTTACAGTTTAATAACTGAAAACTACGCTGCACTCATCACATTTCCCGTGTTTCCCCACGGCATTGGAACTGACGTGACAAAGCCAAAGGATTACAACCATGGTCGAGAATTAACTCCTTTACAACAATCCAGTTTTCATAGTTTTTTCCCCATAGTGCAGGCATCCTTGTGTCTTTCTGGTTGCATGGTTAATTAAAAACTTGTCCTTATACAAAACAAATCTGTAGCTTAATTGTTCCTGGGAAATATGCCATGTTTTTTCAGACTTTTAACAAAAATGAACTCTCTCTCCACAGTCACCACACTAACATGGAGTTGGCTGTGTCTCGGTAATTTTTTCCAGACACACTGACATTTGAAATATTCGTCCATGGACAGAATACACACCTTTCCTTCTACATGAAAAGGCCAATGATATTCAGGTCGGCACGGATCAAGTAACCATCAAAACTGAACATGAAGTTCAATTTGAATTTCTCATCCACAAATCCTCCCTTTCAGAACCCTACAATAGAGAAAACAGGTCACCACTGTTAATACAGGATGGAAATTCATAAGACAATTATAGTATTAAATTGCAGTTTCTTTGTTCCCCCAAAGCTTTAAATCTCAGTCTCATAATTGCTCTCTTCTGTGAACTGAAATCCAAACCAAGCTCCTCACTCCTTCCCTCCACACCCAGTACTAACACTCTCTTGTCTCTTTGAATTCAGTTTCCTAGCTCCTGTCTGCAGACTAAGAACCGAAAAAAGGGGCGGCACAATGGCACAGTAGTTAGCACTGCTGCCTCACAGCAATAGGGTCCCAGATTCGATTCCAGCCTCGGGCTCAATCTCTCTGTGTCTGCGTGGGTTTCCTCCGGTGCTCCGGTTTCCTCCCACAGTCCAAAGACTGACCGTGCAGGTCAGGTGAATCGGCCATGCTAAATTGCCCATAGTGTTAGGTGCTTTAGTCAGAGGGAAATGAGTCTGGGTGGGTTGCTCTTCGGAGGGTGAGTGTGGACTGGTTGGGCCGAAGGGCCTGTTTCCACACTGTAGGAAATCTAATCAAATCAATGAGGCTGACTCGGAGCCTCCGGAGTGTTGATGAATCCTCTCCCCACCTCCCAGGGTTTCCTTCCTGGTCAGACGCACATTGATTTTTTTCACCCCAATCTGGAACCTCTTATTTATTTCCCCCACTCCCACATCTGTTGAGAACCATCCTGCACACACTGGCCAAATCATATCTGGTTGAACTAAAATGAACCAAATTAGGACTCTAATTACAGGCCGACCCCTGTCCCTCTCCATAACATTTCTGAATCTTCACAAGAGTTCTGATAACTTTCTGCAAAATGCTTCCCCATTGATACTTTGACCACTCGTCAGGATACCAGGGGAGGACCATTCCCCTGGGTCCTGCTTTCAGAGGGAGGAAGCTGCCAATGACAGATTAATCACACACACCCACAGCCTCCCTGGCACTGACCCATACTGCACATACGCCAACAATTGCCCAGAACTGCGCCCGTGCACTGGTCTCCCCTCCGACAGCACATGCTCCAGATCGCACAGGAGCCTGGGTGATTGACAGCAGCTGCTGCCCAATAGTGTGGAAGGGGCGGGGCTGGAGGACTGGGAAAATGGGATTGTAAACAATGAATGAATGTGGAGGACACTGGGGGATGGACAGGTTAGTGAGGGACAGGAGCAGTGCAGCAGCAGGAGGGGATCCTGGACAAACTGAACAATGGGAGAGTCCGACAGGAGACAAACTACAGGAAGGTTCTGTTGAGGCTCAGGCAGGGACAGCTGGGAGACAGTATGGCCTGGTGGCTTGGCATGTTTTCTAATCAGCCTCTTCAAACATTGTGTTACTCAACTCTGAACCCGATCCCCCTGGTCCAGAGGTAAGGACACTACCACCATTTCTTGGTGGGCTAGTGGAAAGAAGGGAAGAATTTCTCAATCTCACTTACATGGAAATCCCATGTGCTCCTCCCACTTACTTACGGTGGGGATGGAGGAGACAGAGCAGGTTGGAGGAGGTTAGGGATATAGGGACTGCCTTTCAAAAGGAACTCACCTGTGTTGGCGATATTAACAAGACTCATTACACAGTCACTAACACAAATCTGGTGTACGTGAACTTTATACAGAATATTAACATCTGTAACTGGGCGACGCAGAGTTACTGAGTTAAGTCCTGAATATTATTAACAGCTTTGTGTGTGAGACATCACATCTCATGAACTTGAGTCAATTTTTTTGAAGAAGTAACAAAAAGGATTGATGAGGGCAGAGCAGTGGAAATGATCTGCATGGCCTTCAGTCAGGCGTTTGACAAGGTTCCCCATGGGAGACTGGTTAGCAAGGTTAGATGTCATGGAATAAAGGGAGAACTAGTCATTTGGATACAGAACAGGCTCAAAAGGTCAAAGACAGAGGGTGATGGTTGAGGGGTGCTTTTCAGGCTGGAGGCCTCTGACCAGTGGAGTGTCACAAGGATCGGTGCTGGATCGACTACTTTTCGTCATTTATATCATTGACTTGGATGTCAACATAAGAGATATTGTTAGTAAGTTTGCAGATGACAACAAAATTGGAGTTGGAGTGGACAGCGAAAAAGATTACCTCAGAGTACAATTCATCTGGATCACATGGGCAAATGGGCCGAGGAGTTCAGTTTAGAAAAATGTGAGGTGCTGCATTTTGGAAAAGCAAACCTTAGCAGGACGTATACAGTTAATAGTAAATTCCTGGGGAGTGCTGCTAAACAAAGAGACCTTGGAGTGCAGGTTCATAGTTCCTTGAAAGTAAAGTGGCAGGAAGATAGGATAGTGAAGGCGGCAGTTGATCTGCTTGCCTTTATTGGTCAGAATGTTTAGTATAGGGATTAGGAGGTCATATTGTGGCTGCACAGGACATTGATTAGGCAACGTTTGAAATATTCCATGTAATTCTGGTCTCCTTCCGATCAGAAGGATGTTCTCAAACTTGAAAGAGGTCAGAAAAGAATTACAAGGATGTTGCCAGGGTTGGATAGGCTGTTTTACCTGGATTGTCGGAGGCTGAGGGGTGACCTTATTGAGATTTATAAAATCAGGCCGGGCATGGATAGGTTAAACAGACAAGGTCTTTTCCCTGTTGTGGGGGTGTACAGACCTAGGGAATAGGGAGACGAGGGTAGGCAGGGATGGGGTGGCAAAGGGTGGGGAGACAGAGAGGCTGTCGGGATAGAGAGGGGTGGCACAGAGACGGTGGGGACAGAGAAGGGGGAAGAGAGAGATGGGGAACAGACAGTGGGGATTGAGGAAGCGACGGGGACAGGCGCGGGCGCGCAGACAGACAGATGTGGGATAGACAGAGAGGGGGAGACGGAGGGAACAAACAGACAGGGGAGACAGACAGAGGGGGAAGGTGGAGAGAATTTGTACAGATCAAAATTTAACCCTGTTGCTGTTTTCTCTCCATCCCCTTCAATCCCTCTGAAGGGCTCAGAACAACTGCATAATTCCTGTAAAGTAGAGTTTCGGGGAGATCGTTTGGGATAGTGACCATTATTGGTCAGAGCACTGATTAGTAAATGGACTGGGTTCAAATCCACTGTCTGTGTGGAGTTTGCACATTCTCCCAGTGTGTGTCTGCGTGGGCTTCCTCTGGGTGCTCTGGTTTCCTCCCTCAATCCAAAGACTTGCAGGTAAGGTGGATTCGCTCTGGGAAATGAGAGGTTACATGGGTAGGGTGGGATGCTATTCCGTTGATTGGTATGCTCTCATGGGCCGAATAGCCTGTTTTCACACTGTAGGAATTCTGTCACTGAGTATAGGAGTTAGGAGGTGACGTTGTGGCTGTATAGGGCATTGGTGAGGACAATTTTAGAATACTACATTCAATTCTAGTCTACCTGATTTCAGAAAGATTTTACCACAGTCGGACTCAACTTCAATGACAAGTTCCTGGGAAGTGTGCACGAACAAACAGACCGTGCAGTGTGGGTTGATAGTTCCTTGAAAGTGTGGTTGAAGATAGACAGGTCAGTGAAGGTGGTGTGCTGTATGCTAGCTATTATTGGGCAGTGCATTGAGGATAGGAGTTGGGAGATCACGTTTCGGTTGCACAGTTTATTGGGTCGGCCACTTTTGGAATTTCCATACTGCTTTCAATTCCAGTCTCCCTGCTATAGGATGGATGTTGGGAAACTTGAAAGAATTCAGAAAAGATTTACAAGGGTGTTGCCAGTATTGGAACATTTGAACCATAGCGAGAGGCTGAATAGGCTGAGACTATTTTCTCTGGAGCACTGGACGCTTGAGGTGGCATTGTAGAACTTTATAAAATTATGAGGAGCAACGATAGGGTGACTAGACATGGTTTCTTTTTTTCCCCAGGGTAGGGGAGTCTAAGAGTAGAGATCATAGGTTTAACATGAGAGGGGAAAGTCTTCAAGGGGATTTGGAGGCTTTGGAAAGGGTGAAAACAGGTTTACCAGGATGTTGTCTGGATTGGGAGAGATTGGAAAAACATGGATTTTTGTCTTTGGCAAGTCAGTAGCTGTGGGGTAACCCGAGGGGCGCAGAGTGAATAATGTGAATCTTTTTTCCAAGGTGGAAGTGACAAATTCTAGAGCCACACATTTAAGAGCAGAGGGGGGCAGTTTACAGGAAATGAAAACCAAAACAACCGCAGATGCTGTAAACCAGAAAGAGAAACATAATTTTCTGAAAAAGCTCAGCAGATCCAGCAGCATCTGTGGAGAGGAATTAGAGTTAACGTTTCTGAGGAAGGGTGACCACTGCCGAAACATTAACTGATTTTTCTTCACAGATGCTGCATGACCTGCTGGTCATTTCCAACAATATCTGTGCAAGTTTAAAGGGAGATATGTCAGGCAAGTTTCTTAAGCAGAAGATGGTAGTTGACTAGAATGTACTCTCCTGGGAGATGGTAAAAGCAGAAACAATCACAACGTTTTTGAGGCATTTGGGCAGACACATAAGCAGGCATGGGTTGACAGGGATATGGATCATGTACAGGCAGATGGAATTAGTTTGGAATGGCATCATAATCCGCATAGACATGTTGGGCCGATTATTCTAGAGCTGTAACTGTTAGGTTTTCCAAAGGGAAGAATGTCTTTTGAAGAAGTAACAAAGGATTGATGAGGGCAGAGCGGTGGACATGATCTACGTGGACTTCAGTAAGGTGTTGCGCAAGGCTCTTCATGGGAGACTGGTTAGCAAGGTTAGATCTCTTGGAATACAGAGGAAACCAGCGATTTAGATACAGAACTGACTCAAAAGTTGAAGACGGAGTGGTGGAGGGCTGCTTTGCAGACTTGAGGCCTGTGTCCAATGGAGTCTCACAACGATCGCTGCTTGATCCACTACTTTTCATCATTTATATAAATAACTGGGATGCGAACATAGGAGATATGGTTAGTACGTTTGCAGATCACACCAACATTGGAGGTGTAGTGGACAGTGAAAAAGATTACCTCAAAGCACAATGGGAACTTGATCAGATGGGCGAATGGGATGAGGAGTGGCAGATGGAGTTTAACTTAGAAAAATGTGAGGTGCTGCAGTTGGGACTTATACACTTAATGATAAGGTCCTCGGGAGCATTGCTGAACAAAGACACCTCGGAGTGCAGATTCATAGCTTCTTGAAAGTGGAGTCACAGGTAGGTAGAATAGTGAATGCGGCGTTTGGTATGATTTCCCTTATTGGTCAGAGCATTGAGTACAAGTGTTAGGAGATCATATTGCGGCTGCACGGGACATTGCTTAGGCCACTGTTGGAATAATCCATACAATTCTGGTTTCCTTCCTATCAAAACAATATTGTGAAACTTGAAAGGGTCAGAAAAGAATTTCAAGGATGTTGCCAGGACTGGAGGATTTGAGCTACCGGGAGAAGTTGAATAGGCTGTGTTCCCTGGAGCGTCAGAGGCTGATGGGTGACCTTGTAGAGGTTTATAAAATCATGAGGGGCATGGATAGGGGAAATACACTAGTTCAGATGGTTGGCATAGTCTCATGGGCCGAATGGCCTGCTTCCACACTGTAGGGATTTGGTCACTGAGTATAGAAGTTAGTTACAGTTGTGGCTGTACTCGGCATTGGTGAGGCCAGTTTTAGAATACTACATTCAATTCTATTCTCCCTGATTTCGGAAAAAAATATTACCACAATAGGACTCAACCTCATAATGACAAGTTCCTGGGAAGTGTGCACGAACAAATACACTGTGCAGTGTGGGTTGATAATTCCTTGAAAGTGGAGTTGAAGGTAGACAGGTCGGTGAAGGTGGTGTTTGGTATGCTAGCTGTTATTGGCCAGTGCATTGAGGATCGGAGTTGGGAGATCATGTTTCGGTTGTACAGTTTATTGGCTCGGCCACTTTTGGAATCCCCAGACTGCTTTCAATTCTGGTCTCCCTGGTACAGGAAAGATGTTGGGAAACCTGAACAAGTTCAGCAAAGATTTACAAGGGTGTTGCCAGTATTGGAACATTTGAAACATAGCGAGGGGGTGAGGCTATTTTCCCTGGAGCAGGAGATGCATTATACAACTTTATAAAGTTGTGAGGAGCAAGAACAAGGTGACTAGTCAGTTTCTTTATTCCCAGGATAGGGGAGTCCAAAAGCAGAGGGCATAGGTTTAACGTGAGAGGGGAAAGACTTCAAGGGGACCCTAGGAACAACTTGCTTGCTACATGTATAAATGAGCTGGTTGGCATGGACGATTAGGACAGAGGGTCTGTTTCCATTCTGTACATCTCTATGACTCTGTTTTACAAAACTTGAGCAGGGTTTCAGAAAATATCTGCAAGGCTATTGTTAGGACTGTGAAGTTAAAGGGAAAGGCTGAATAAGCTGGGGCTTTTTCCCTAGAGCATCAGAGACTGAGGGGGTACCCTACGGTGAAGCACAGACAGGGTGAATAGCCAAGGTCTTTGTTTCCACCCAGTGTCGGGGAGTTCAAAACTACAGGGCATTGGGTTATAGGTGAGAAGGGAAAGGTTTCAAATGGACCTGAGGGCCAAACGGTTCACTCAGAGGTTGGTGATCATATGGAATGAGATGCTATAGGAATGATGAACGCAGGTCAAATTAAATTTAAAAGGCGTCTGGAGGGGGACATGAATAGAAAGTGTTCAGAGTGATATAGGCCAACTCTCCCAAATGGAGCTGGATCAGTTTAGGATATCTGGTCGACATGGACGAGTTGGACTGAAGGGTCTATTTCCGTGCTGGATGACTCTCTGACTCTAAGTGCCTCAGCAAAATGGTGGAAATCCACAATAAAAATAAAAAGCGCTGGAGATCCTCAGCAGGTCTGGCAGCACCGGAAATGGTGACAGATGCAGGAAACATTGTAGCCTTGAAGAAGTGTTAAGATGATCACACCAAACACTACAATAACTATTACACGCTGAGTGCCAGAACGTGGGACGTGAATTTGATGACCAGGTGTTTGATGACCAGCATGAATACGGTGGGGCTGGAAAGCTGACGTTCTGGGTCAGGACTATTCATCAGGACTGACAAAGGGTCCTGCTCCTCTGATACTGCCTGACCTGCTGCACCTCCCCAGGTCCACATTGTATAGACTCTGACTTCCAGCAATGCCTCATCTTATCCATAATGGTCATTGTGTTCAGGTCAGGCAGCATCAGTAGTGCTTGGCGTGACCATCTAAACACTTCTTCAAGTGCACTATCTACCAGCACCTCTACTTTCGAGGAATTATGAATCTGTACTGCAAGGTCTCTTTGTTCAGCAACACTCCCCAGGACCTGACCAATATGTGTATCAGTCCTGCTAAGCTTTGCTTTTCGAAAATGCAGCACCTTACATTTATCTAAATTAAACTCCATCTGCCACTCCTCAGCCCATTTGCCGATCTGATCAAGATCCCATTGTAATCCGAGGTAACATTCTCCATTGTCCGCTACACCTTCAATTTTGGTTTCATCTGCCAACTTACTAACTATACCTCCTATGTTCACATCCAAATCATTTATAGAAATGACAAAAAACAGAGGTCACAGCACCGATTCTTGTGGCACTCCACTGATCACAGGCCTCCAGTCTAAAAAACAATCTTCCACCACCACCCTCTGTCTTCTAACTTTGAGCCAGTTCTGTATCCAAATGGCTAGTTCTCCCTGTATTTTGAGAGATATAACCTTGCTAATCAGTCTCCCATATGGAACCTTGTGGAACGCCTTACTGAAGTCCACACAGATCACATTTACCGCTCTGCCCTCATCAATCCTCTTTGTTACTTATTCAAAAACAGCTCAATCAAGTACGTGACACATGATTTCCCACGCACAAAGCCATGCCGACTATCCCTAATCATACAACATAGACAAGTACAGCGCAGATCAGGCCCTTACGTCCACGATGTTGTACCGAGATTTAATCCTAATGTAAAACTTAACCTACGCACCCCTCAACTCACTGCTATCCATTTGCATGTCCTGCAGTTGCATAAATGTCCCCAATGACTTCGCTTCCACCACCACCGCTGGTAACGCATTCCATGCATTCACAACTCTGTGTAAAAACAACTACCTCGGACACGTCCTTTATACCTTCCTCCTAATATCTTCACAGTATGACTTCTCATACAAGTCAATCCTGCCCTGGGGAAAAGTCTCTGGCTATTGACTATATCTATTCCTGTCATTATTTTGTACATCTCTGTCAGGTCTCGTCTGTTCCTCTTTCTCTCCAGAGAGAAATGTCCGAGCTTATTCAAACTTTCTTCATTCAGGAAGCCCTCCAGTCCAGGAAGTATGCGAGTAAACCTTGTTTACACCCTCTCCAAAACCTCTGTACACTTCCTATAGTATTGAGACCAGGACTGGACACAAAATTCCAAGTGTGGTCTCACTGGGACTTGGAGAGCTGTAGAAAAACCTCACGGCTCTTAAACTCTATTCCCGTGTTAATGAAAGCCAAAAAACCATTTGCTTTGTTAACAACCCTATCCAATTGTTTGGCAACTTTGAGGGATTTATGTACTTGCACACCCAGATCCCTCTGTTCCTCCTCACTGCCAAGAATCCTGCCTTTAATCCTATATTCAGCATTCAAGTTCGCATTTATTCAGGTTTAACCCCCTCTGCCATTTCTCAGCCCAGCTCTGCAGCTTGGAGTAGCCCTTTATATTATCGACAACACTTCCAATCTTTGTGTCATCGGCAAATTTACTAACCCAGCCATAACCCTCCTCATCCAAGTCATTTATAAAAACTACAGAGGCCCAAGAACAGAGCTCTGCGGGACCACACTCCAAACTGTCCTCCAGGCTTTCATCTACAACCACTGTCTGTCTTCTGTCAGCCAGCCAATTCTGAATCCAGATAGACAAATCTCCCTGTATCCCATACTTCCTGACTTTATGGATGAGCCTACCATGGGGAACCCTAACAAATCTTTGAGGAGAAAGTGAGGTCTGCAGATGCTGGAGATCAGAGCTGAAAATGTGTTGCTGGAGAAGCAAAGCAGGTCAGGCAGCATCCAGGGAACAGGAGAATCGACGTTTCGGGCATAAGTCCTTCTTCAGGAACCCTAACAAATGCCTTGATGAAATCCATTTATACCACACCCACTGCTCTACAGTCGTCGTCCTATCTTGACACCTCCTCAAAGAACTCAGTAATCACACTATGCTTTGACAAATTATCATTAATCCTTTCCCTCAGAATTATTTCCACAACTTTGCAGACAACAGATGTAAGACTGACTGGTCTGTAATTGCCACCTATTTCCCTTCTTGAAAAGAGGAACATTTGCCTCCTTCGAATTCTCCGGTATGACTCCTGTAGAGAGTGAAGAGGCAAATATTCTTGCCAGCGGCTTAGCAACCTCTTTTCTCTCTTCCTGGAGCAGCCTAGGATAAATCTGGTCTGGCCATGGGGACTTATCAATCTTAATGTTTTCCAAAATTTCCAGCACATCAACTTCATCAATCTTGATCTTTCCTTGCTTTTCCAAATTCATGTAAATCCTATCCCTCAGGGTTCACTCCAACAACTTGTCTAGCACCAACGTCAGGGTCAGGCATCTGTAGTTCCCGGGCTTGTCCAAACCGCCTTCCTTAAACAGTAGCACCATATTAACCAACCCCCAGTCTTCTGGCACCTCAGCTGTGACTATCAATAAAACAAAAATCTCAGCAAGGGGCCCAGCAATCACTTCCCTAGCTTCTTACAGAATTTTAGGGTACACCTAACAGATCCTGGGGATTTATCCACCTTTATGCGTTTCAAGACATCCAGTTCCACCTTCTGTGTAATATGAACATTTTTCAAGATGTCACCATCTATTTCCCGACATTCTATAACTCCCATGTCCTTGTCCACAGTAAACACTGATGCCAAATACTCGTTTAGTCTCTCGCCCTCCAACACCCCCAACCGTATCGCCTGCAACTCCACACATAGGCCGCCTTGATGATCTTTGAGGAGCCCTGTTCTCTTTCTAGTAACCCTTTTGTTCTTAATGTATTTATAAAAACCCTTTGGATTATCCTTAACCTTATTGGCCAAAGCTGTGTCCTGTCCCCTTTTTGCCCTCCTGATTTCCCTCTTCAGTATTCTCCTACTGCTTTTATACTCGAAGGATGTTTTGGATTGGAATAAGTGCAAAATATTACATTTTGATAAAAAAGAGGCAGGATTTACACTCATTAAAAGTCAGGCCATGAGAAGTGATATAGAACAAAGAGACCTCGGTATTCAAATTTTTGAAGTATGTGTCACATGGAGACAGGGTGGTTAAAAAGGTGTTTAGCACATTTATCTTCATTGCTCAGACCTCAGAGAATAGGAGTTGGGGCGTTATGTTGGTGTTGTACAGAATGTTGGGGAGGCTTCTTCTGGAATACTGTGCCCAGTTCTGGTTGTGCTATCAAGGGAAGGATATTATTAAACAGGAGCGGGTTCAGTAGAGTTTTACCAGGAGGTTGATGGGAATGGATGGTTTGAATTTTAAGCAATCTGGATAGGCTGGGTCTTCTTTCACTGGAGCGTAAGAGGCTGAGGGGTGACCTTATTAGAGATTTATAAAGTCCTGAAGACTATCAGTAATGTGAACAGCAGGTGCCCTTTCCAGGAGCGGTCGCTATTCAAGAGTGGGTACATATTTTAAAGTGAGAGACGGAAGGCTTTAAAACGAAGTTTGGGATTTTATTTTTTGTTTTTCATAGAGAGTGGTTCACGTGTGGAATAAACTTGTAGAGGAAGTTATGGCTGTGAATGCAATTACAATTTCAGGATGGCACAGTGGCTCAATGGCTAGCAGGGCTGCCTCACAGCACCATGGACACAGGTTCAATTCCTGCATTGGATGGCTGTCCGTGTGGAGTTTGGATATTCCTCCCCATGTCAACGTGTGTTCCTCCAGGTGCTCCTGTTTCTTCCCACAAACCACAGATATACAGGGTAGGTGAACTGGCCGTGCTAAATTGCCCATAGTGTTCAGGGATGATTAGGTTTAGTGAAATAGTCAAGGGTAAATGTAGAGTAAAAGGGTAGGGGCATGGGATTCTCATGAGGAAAAAAAACATTTGGACCCATATATCAATAGGGAATGCTAGGATGGATTTGGACCAAGTGGAGGCCTCTTCTGGAGGCCTCCACTTGGTCAGTTCAAACTGATTAGTTCAGTTCAAAATTATGTTCAACATGGACTGGTTGGACCAAAGGGTCTGTGTCAATGCTGTATAACTTTTGACTCTAACGCTCGCTACCTCTGAAAATTCCTCTATGCTCGGAACTATCCCTGTCAATGCTACCTCATCCAGCCTTACAACTCTTCCATATCTCAATAACTCCTCTCCAGCCTCAAAACTCAAAAACCTCTATTAAAAATATCTATCTCTGTAATATCCTCCATCCTCACAATCCTTTCCATCTTTCATGTCCTCCAGCTTCATTATCCTCTCTATCTCTATTCCCCTCCCCTCTCTCAAAACTTTGCTATATGTGCCTTTCTTTATTTTCTGCCTTCAGGACACCCAAAATTTATTTCTCACTTGATGATGGCCCTTTCTGATTCCTGAGCTGAGCTTCTGAATTTCCTCTTAAAACTCTCCGTCTCATTTTCCTCCCAAAAACATCGACCAACCAAGTGTCATCTATTCTAGTATCACCTTTTCTGACCTGATGTCCAATAGAGCCTGTCATATTCCTATAATAAACATCTCAGCGGTCCACAGAACAGAAAAAGACTCTGGTGATCCATCTGTGAGAAAGAAAACTACCACCGAACTATCCTGATCTATTTTCCAGTACTTGTGGAAACGTGCCATCTATCACGACATCGCAAGTGCACACTAAGTACATCTTAAATGCCACTGGGATTTATGTGTCTCCCACCATTACAGACAGTGAGGTTTATTGCAACTGTTGCTCTATGACGACATCACCCACAGGAACACAGAGCTGCTGGGTCTGTGCAAACCAGAGGTCGCACATACAATGGGACGGATGTCAGGTTCTCTGAGAGGAGGCACAAGAGATTTACTAGGATGGTACAAGGAATGGGGGATTTTAGTTGCAGGGACATGGGTGATAATGGCACATATCAAGAATATCCATCTACAATAGATGGACTCTCCTTTCCAACCTCTCCACTTGCGTGGGTTGGGTAACCTTCAGGTAAAACCCACCACCAGTCATTTCTCCGTAATGAGAGAGCAGCCCTACGGTCTGGTAGGACAACGCTGACTTTAACTTTTACATTGTGATGCCACTGTGCCTCGGGGGTGGAGAGAGGGAATGCTGAAGGTGGTGGATGGAACACCACTCAGGCACAGTGCTTTGTCCTGGAGGATGTTGACTTTCTTTAATATTGTTGGGGGCTGCACCGATGCAGGCAAGTGGACACCGTTCCAAAACAATTCTGATGTGTACCTTATGGAGAGCAATCAGAATCAGGGGTTTGGAGAAACAGATTGTTCACCTTGTAACAGAGGAAATTGTGGCTGCACTGTGACAGAGGGGTTTACAGAAGTTATACATTATAATAATCAACCTTTCACTCATTAGCTCATCACAAACTGTTGACAAGACATATATGGCAGACTTGGGGGAGATCTATTGACAGGATGGTTTGATTCAAAGGAGAACTTTTATGCATCAAATAGGAATGAGCTGGAACAAAATACTCACAACTAAATGCAAATATCCAGGTCCCGATGAATTGAGTAATTCTGTCAGAGTTTGGTGTTACAAATACTGAGGTTACCATCTGAATGTCCACGTGTAATATAAGTTTATAATGTCCGCCACTGTCAGATCAGGTTAGAAACTCACACCATCCCCTCCTCTTGTCCCAGGATGACTGTACACATTACCCCTTGTGGAGACCAGCAGTCAATTCAGGGGGAAATCTATCTGGGTTTCTATGAGTTTCCACCTTGGGACTTCATGTGACTAAACAGGGCAGATCTTTGACACATGGGACAGAATTTTGACACATGGGACAGAATTTTGACACATGGGACAGTGTTAGTGAGATGTGGAGAGCAGGATTTGCTTCTTCTTCTTTCCTTCCGTGCTGCCGCTGTGCCTCATCAATAAGACATGGGGTGTGAAAGGCTCATGCAGCTTGATGGGCAAGTTGTCTTCATTCTGACCAATGGGCAGCAAGCTCATCCCAGTCATCCCATAGAGTATCCCGTAAAAGACAGCAACTCTGCATGCTTCCCACTCCCCAGTGTTCCCAGGAAAGGTTTAGAAGAATGATGGGGGAGATCTCCTCGAAAAGGCAGAACAGTAGAGTTCCAAAAGGAATATAAACAGTTTACACAGAGGGATTCGTTGGAGAAGTGGACAACAAGGTGAGATACAGGAGGGGCCAAGGATTGATCCTTGAGGGACACCAAATACAAGGAATTCAGAAAGGAAAGGGAGACTGGAGATGGAGCAGGATTTCCCAACAATCTTGAAGTCAAATATTAGTTAGTAGCAGAATGGCTGAGCTGAACATAACCAGAAAAGTCAGAGAGAACAAGGAAAAATATCTGTGAATTGGTGAGGGGCAGTGATGATGATGATGATGATGATGATGATGAGGAGGAGGAGGAGGATCCTGACTCCAAAATTGCTATTTCTACATTAGTGAGATCACCCAACCCCACCCTATTCTCAGCTAATTTACTGAAATACTTGTCTATCCCTGTGTTATCTCCAGACTTCATTATCCAAACACAATCCTGGCCAGCCTCCCATATTCAAATTACATGTAATCTCAAGAATATCTAAAACTCTACTGCCCAAGTGCTCACTTGTTCGAAAACTTGTTGATCCATCAAAAGGCTCCCATTTACAAGCAACTTAAAATTCTCACTCTTGATGTAATTCCTGGCGATGAACATCCGTGTCTCCCTGCACCACACAACCTGTGAGATCTGGACAACTCATTTGCTTTCAGACATCCCAACGATGCATTTACTCAGTGCTTCACCGGACTGGCTGTTTCTACTGTTGCCAGGGCAACAACGTCTGGAATTCCTATCCTAACACTTTCATATCTGTTTTCCTCCTTTAAGGTATTCCCAAAAGCCTGCTTATTTGGCAAATCTTTTGATTACCTGACCTAATATCCCAATCTGTTGCCGAATGACAAAAATTAATCAATAGTATTTCTGTGAAATTATAAAATGATAAAAATACAAACGGTTGTTGATTTGCACACACATTGTCAACGTTTCACTGTCGCTGAGTGAATAATCTGTAACATCTCTTACCCAACCACATTGTGGGAGCACCTTCACCATACAAACTGCAGCTGTACAAGGAAGTCAAATATCACCTTCTCCACAGGCAACAGGGCTTTGGCATTGATCGCTGGTACCTGTGGAGGGAGAAACACAGTTGATATTTCAGGGAGTGCAAAATGCATTACAGGGAATGAAAATGTTGCAGAATTTGATGGTCAGAAATGGAAGGAAAATGCACTCTTTTGTTGTAAAAAGGAATTATTCACTGGCAAAGTGATTGTGGAAAATTCAGTCCTTTTAGAGAGCAGCACATTGTCAGGGGTTGGGCAGCAGAGGAAAATTAACTTACAAAAGGTCTGTGAAAGAAACAGTAAAACACTGAACAACCTAACCACCCTGTATCCCAAGACTTTAACTCCCCTTCCCGCTACACCAAGGACATACAGGTCCTGGGCCGCCTGCACCGCCAAATCCCTGGCATCTGATGCCTGGAGGAAGAACGCCTCATCTTCTGTGTTCGGATCCTCCAACCACATGGGATCAATGTGGATTTCACCAGTTTCCTCATTTCCACTCTCTCCACCTTATCCCAGATCCAGCCTTTCAACTTGGCACTGCCCTCTTGACCTGTCCTACATGTCCATCTTTCTTCCCACCGATCGGGTGCTGACTGACCGGGTGTGCTTTACCAGCATCACACTCTTTGACATTGAAAACATCCTGACTCTGACACTCTGTGTAAATCCTGCCTTATCACTCCCTGTCAGGGAAGGCTGCGCATGCGCCCACAAGCAGCTTGCCCCTCACAAAGTTGGCGGCCACACACATGTCCCGCGGATCCTGCCCCCAATGAACATGGTGGCACTAACTCACGTAATTCACCATTTGAAACATTTACCAGTTTGCCACAAACACGGGCCTGGGATTTTCAAATTTGTGTTTTCCGATATACACTAAGTTCTGTTGTATGTCTCAGCCCATTACATTAAAATTTGCTTCCCTTCCTGGTCAATAGATCTTTCATTAACCGTGCCCTGCACCTTCACACATTTCCAATGCCTTGGTCACATCAGCACTGTGCTGCCAGTGAAGCTTATCACGTGGTTGAGTATAGTCACACCCCTCATTCACTCAGATTGGTTGGAGAGCCAACTGGTACTGCCTGGTCTTCCAGACCCATCCCCATCATCTTATTGGTCCTGCACTGAGATCAATCACCAGAGGCCCTTTGTGGGCTAGAGCATGCTCAGTGTTTCCTGCTTTTGCTGCTGTTTATCAGGTATAAGAGAGAGGGTTAATTCCTGTTTCTTCTAATGTCAGACATTAACAACAACTTCCTGCATTGTATGGAGCCTTTCACACTGACAATTCTCCTAAAGTGCCTTTATGAATGCTGGAAACGTTGGCTAAAGAGAACAACTTTAAGATACATCTTTGAGGATTACAGAGGCGGTTAGGAATGATATTTAAGAGGATATTTTTTAGATTACATTACTTAGACAAACCGGCTAAAGAGCAACCCACCCAGACCCATTCTGCTACATCTAACACTACGGCAATTTAGTATGGCCAATTCACCTAACCCGCACATTTTTGAACTGTGGGAGGAAACCGGAGCACCCGGAGGAAACGCACGCAGACATGGGGAGAATGTGCAAACTCCTCACAGCCAGTTGCCTGATGCGGGAATAGAACCCGGGATTCTGGAGCTGTGAGGCAGCAGTGCTAACCATTGTGCCACCGTGCCTCCATTCTGCAGCTGTGTCCTCTGCAGTTCTGCCACACCTAGTTGTGAACGGTGATGGACAATTAAAACAGATAGCCCCATCCTTACTGATGAAGGGGCCTCACACACCCATGCACCAGATAAGACAACAGCATTTGCAGCAATCTGCAGCCGGAAGTGCAAAGTGGGATGATCCATCTCAGCCTTCTCCAGTGGTTTCCAACATCACAGATGTGAGTTTTAAGCCAGTTTGATTCAGTTTGAATAACATCAAGAAATGGTTAGTTAGTGCAAAGGCTACGGGCCCTACCAATATTCTGGCAATAATACTGATGGCTTGTGCTCCAGAACTTGCCACCCAACAAACCAAGTACCGCTCCAGCACTGGCACCTACCGATAATGTGGAACATTGCCCAGGCATGTTCAACACAAAAACACAGGGCAATCCAACTCAGCCAATTTCCATCTATCAGTCCACACTGATCATCAGTAAAGTGATGAAAGATATCATCAACAGAGCTATCAAGCAGCAGCTGCTCAGCAACTGCCAGCTGAGCGACACTCATTTTAGGCTCCACCAGGGCCACTCAGCTTCCGATTGTGTTACTGCCCTGATTCACAACCTGACAACCAGCTGAATCCCAGAGGTAAGTTGAGGGTGATAGCCCAGTCCCACTCCAAAACCTATATTTCTAGCTGTGTCCACCCTTGTCTCAGCTCATATACTCTAATCAACCTTGTATTTTCTCCAGACTTCATTATCTAAACACACTGCTGGCCAGCTTCCCACATTCAACCTCCCTGTAATCTCAAGAAAATCTAAATCTCTGCTACCGAAGTACTCCCTCGTACCAAAACCTGTTGATCCATCAAAAGGCTCCTACTCATAATCAACAACATTGAGCCACAGAGATGTACAGCATGGAAACCGACCCTTCAATCCAACCTGTCCATGCCGACCAGATATCCCAACCCAATCTAGTCTCACCTGCCAGCATCAGTCCCACATCCCTCAATTTAAAATTCTCACGCTGGATTCAAATTCCTGGTTGTAATCATCCCGCGCTCGCTGCAACACACACCATTTGAGATCTCGATAACCCATTGTTTTAAAAAATTCTCAAGGTCAGGTTCGTAGGAGAGTAGTCTGACACAGAACAAACGACCAAGAGGCGAGTCTGCTAGAATATGAGCATTTTATTCCCCGCAGCGTCGCCACAACCAGGTACATGCTTACAACGGGTCTGGCTTATACTCACTCTACATGTTACCGGAACTGGGAGCCGTCAGTTCTCGTAGAGCGGTTGCCAACAACCCATGCTCGGCGGTTAAACGTAACCCCGGAGCAGACTCCCGGGTCTGGCTTATACTCACTCTACATGTTACCGGAACTGGGAGCCGTCAGTTCTCGTAGAGCGGTTGCCAACAACCCACGCTCGGCGGTTAAACGTAACCCCGGAGCAGACTCACCGAACTGGAGACTTTTCCAGCTGATATACTCTTTTCCAGATATAAGCATTCATGTGAACAGCAGAGCAAGGCTAAAAAACACATTCCATTCTGGTTACATACAGATAAGAAGATTCACACGGGGAGGTGTGTAATAAGATTCAACACCTCCATTCCGGTTAGATTCACACATGTATTGGGACATAATTTTTAACCGTTTCACCACATTCCACTGCTTGGCCCAATACATGTGTTACATTATGATTCACACATGTATTGGGACATAATTTTACACCACATTCCACTGCTTGGCCCAATACATGTGTTACATTATGCTTAATTCAGTTCAATTCGTTTCAGTTAATTTCAGTTCAGTCAATTCAGTGTAGTTCAATTCAGCTCAGTCCAGGTCTGTTCAGTTCAATTCAATTGTGTTCAATTCAGTTCCGTCCATTTCAATTCAATTTAGCTCAGTTCCATTTTGTTCCGTTCAATTTGATTCACTTCAGTTCCACTCAGTTCAGTTCAGTTCAATCCCATTCAATTCTGTTAACTCCGCTTCAGCTTTTTGGACATGCCCACATCCTCCGCTGTACCCCAGGCAAGGGGTTCTTCGGCAGGACTGGGATCCTCTCAAGGGTGGACAGCAGCGACCCTGGGGTTCCTCCGGTCGCCCCCCACCATTTCTCAAACAAACTGCCACGTACATGCCCACATCCATGCCATCCCGGGACGGTCGGGACCTCCACAGTTTGTTCTTCTGGTTTCTTAGTCTTTTTCCAAAACATTGTTCTGTATCAAAATCTCTCCTCAATTGCGATTGACCCTGCTCGCAGCGCCAAATGTTTTAAAAAATTCTCAAGGTCAGGTTCGTAGGAGAGTAGTCTGACACAGAACAAACGACCAAGAGGCGAGTCTGCTAGAATATGAGCATTTTATTCCCCGCAGCGTCGCCACAACCAGGTACATGCTTACAACGGGTCTGGCTTATACTCACTCTACATGTTACCGGAACTGGGAGCCGTCAGTTCTCGTAGAGCGGTTGCCAACAACCCACGCTCGGCGGTTAAACGTAACCCCGGAGCAGACTCCCGGGTCTGGCTTATACTCACTCTACATGTTACCGGAACTGGGAGCCGTCAGTTCTCGTAGAGCGGTTGCCAACAACCCACGCTCGGCGGTTAAACGTAACCCCGGAGCAGACTCACCGAACTGGAGACTTTTCCAGCTGATATACTCTTTTCCAGATATAAACATTCATGTGAACAGCAGAGCAAGGCTAAAAAACACATTCCATTCTGGTTACATACAGACAAGAAGATTCACACGGGGAGGTGTGTAATAAGATTCAACACCTCCATTCCGGTTAGATTCACACATGTATTGGGACATAATTTTTAACCGTTTCACCACATTCCACTGCTTGGCCCAATACATGTGTTACATTATGATTCACACATGTATTGGGACATAATTTTACACCACACCCATTCTGTTCGAGACTCCCAATGACCTGTTAATTCATTACTTCACCTGTGTGGCTGCTTTTACAGTTGCCAAAGCAACAAGGTCTGAAAATCTCAGGCAAAACCTCTCAGGTCTGATTTCCTTCTTTAAGACATTCCTCAAAATCTGCTTATTTGGCAATGCTTTTGGTCACCTGAACTAATATCATCCTTCTCTGGCCTGATGTTTGAAGTTCCCACTAATACTTTTCTGAAATTACAAGCAGGATAATAAAATTACAAACTGTTCTTGATTTGGACATTATCTTCAAATCATCACTGTCGCTGAGTGAATACCCTGTAATGTCTCTTACCCAACCACATTGTGGGAGCACCTTCGCCACACAACCTGCAGCTGTACAGGAAAGTCCAACATCACCCTCTCCCCAGGCAACAGGGATTTGACATTAATCACTGGTATCTGTGGAAGGAGAAACACAGTTGATGTTTCAGGGAGTGCAAAACGAATTACAGGAAATGAAAATGGTGCAGAATTTGAAAGTCTAAAATGGAAGGAAAATACACTTGCTTATTGGAAAAAAATAATTCTTGACTGTCAAAGATTTTCCAGAAAAAAATTAAAAAGCAGCACATGGTCAGGGGCTGAACGGCAGAGAAAAAAAATAACTTACAAAAATGTCTGTAAAAGTGATCGTAAAATACTAAACAGTCTAAATATACACCCATTGTTCAAGATTGAGGAAGCTAGATATTGATAAAGTGGTCATGAGGGCGCCCAGAGATGAAGCAGAGCAGTATAAGCTGTTATGATCCCACAGTAATAGAGATGTATAGCACCGACACAGACCCTACAGTCTAACTCATCCAAGCCAACCAGGTATCCAAAACTAATCTATTCCCATTTGCCAGCACTTGGCCCAATTCCCTGTAAAAGATTCCTAATCATATCATGTGTCTATTTAGATGCCTTTAACAAATTTTAATTGTACTAGCCTCCACCACTTCCTCTGGCACTCATTCCACCCACTGGATGAAAGAGTTGCCCTTTTGGCCACTTTGAAAGTTTTCCGCGAACACCCTAAAGCAATGCCCTCTACTTCTGGACACTCCTACATCAGGGAAAACACCTTGTTCATTTACTCTACTCATGCTCCTCATGATTGCATAAACCTCCATAACATCACTGCTCAGCCAATGGTACTCCAGGGAAAACAGTCTCAGCCTTTTATGCCTCACCCTACAGCTCAAATCCTCCAGCCCGAACAACATCCTTCTAAGTCTTTTTTGAACCTTTCAAACTTCACAGCACCCTTCCGATAGGAGGCAGGCCACAATTGCACACAATATTCCAAAAGTGGCCTAACGAATGTCCTGTACAGCGACATGACCTCCCACATCCCATGCTCAATGCTCTAACCAATGAAGGAAAACTTGCCAAACACCTTCTTCATCATCCTATGTACCTGCAACTTGACTTGCAAGGACTATGAACCTGCAGTCCATGGTCTCTTTGATCGGCAAGCATCTCCAGGGCCTTGCCATTCAGTGTATAAGTGCTGCCCTGATTTGCTTTTCCAAAATGCAGCACCACACATTTATCTAAATTAAACCCCATCTGATCAATATCTCATTGTAATCTGAGGTAACCTACTTCCCTATCCACAATAGTGGGCGGCACGGTGGCACAGTGGTTAGCACTGCTGTCTCACAGCGCCAGAGACCCGGGTTCAGTTCCCGCCTCAGGCGACTGACTGTGTGGAGTTTGCACATTCTCCCCGTGTCTGCGTGGGTTTCCTCCGGGTGCTCCGGTTTCCTCCCACAGTTCCAAAGATGTGCAGGTCAGGTGAATTGGCCATGCTAAATTGTCCGTAGTGTTAGGTAAGGGGTAAATGTAGGGGTATGGGTGGTTTGCGCTTCGGCGGGTCGGTGTGGACTTGTTGGCCCGAAGGGCCTGTTTCCACACTGTAAAGTAATCTAATCTAAATATCTCCAATTTTGTATGGTATGCAAACTCATTTACGATACCAAATCATTTAAATGAATGACGACACAAATCCAGAAATAAACATCTATTTTTCTGAGTTTCAATGTGCTCTGAGTAAATCCTGCCCAATGTCTCAGTACCAGGGAAAGGCTGCACATGCGCTTGCTGCATCTTGCCCTCTACAAAGATGGCGGCCACGCACGTGTCCAGTGAGTCGTTGCCCCGAATAAAGATGGCGGCGTGCACGCAGGCTTGCAGCCGCGCTGAGGCAATTCCCCGTTTACTGCAAACACGAACCTGGGACGTTCAAATTTGTGTTTTCCGACATGCACATTTTGTTTGTAAAACCTCTCCGCTCTTAGCAACACGGTTTTTCTCCCGTTTTCCTCTGTTTATTTCTTTCCTTACCGTATCCTTTCGCTCCATAACTTCCTGAGCATTCATTACAGTGACTCTGCGCCGCACCCGAAGGTGATCACGCGGTCTTGTTCCGCCCTACATTCACTTTGATTGGTTGGACCAACCTCCCGCCAGGTCCTCCAGCTCCGCCCACAGTCCTTTCATTAGTCCAGTGACATCAGGCACCCGGGGTCCCTTTGTTGGCTCGAGCATACGCAGTGCGTCCTGCGTTTGCTGATATGTTGGGTAATGTGAGAGTTTACTGAGGGGAAGGACTCCGTTTGTGTGAGCTCTGCAGTAGATTTCCTTTTTCATGGAGGGAATTGTCTGCCTTCTCATGACTGCATAGTTGTGATTGTTGAATCAATGCCATCTGAATCGATACATAAACACCCCATTTTTACTCGTTCACAAAATCTGAGATCTTTACACATTATATCACGCTCTTCTTTGGAGACAACAAAGTATGAAATGAAGCCTCAAGGAATCGGAGCAGGAGTAGAGCATTCATCCCCTCCAGCTTGTTCCCCCATTCTATCAGATCATGGCTGGGCCAACCCAGGCCTCAACACCTCTTTTATGCTTGATCCGCATAGCCCTCAACTGCTCAATATTTCAAAAATCTATCTGCCCTCTTTTAAAATAATTTGAGATAGAATCATAGATTCCCTACTGTGTGGAAACAGGCCCTTCAGCCCAACAAGCCACACTGACGCTCCAAAGAGTAACTCAACCATTCCCCTTCCACATTTAACTTTCACAATTGTTTGGGCTAGAAAATTATAGCCATTCACAGGGAAAAAATTCTTTACATTTTTTTAAAATAAAGGTTCCTTTATGTAATGTCCCCTGGTTTGAGATTTCACTGGTTCGAGAAGATCGAGTCAACATCTACCCTGTCAAGCGCCTCAATCTTTTTTTTTTACATAAGATCACCCCTTATTTATCAAGATTCTATTGAATAATGTCCTAACCTGCTTATCTATTCTTGGTAGGTCAACCATTTCATCCTCGAAGCAGCTAAGTGAATCCTTTTTTAAATGGTCACAAATGTTGGTTTATCCTTTATTAAATATGGGAGCTAGCATCGTATATACAGTACTCCAAGTGAGGTCTCAGCAACAACCAGTGTGGTTAACCAATTCTCAGTCCATGCTAAGTATGATTCCCCTCTCTTAAGTCCATGCGGACTCTGTCCAATCCTGTCATTGTTCTGTAAGAAACTTGACTGTACTCCAATGTAGTTAGTAAATGTATCTGTATATATTTTCAAAAATCGATCACTTGTAAATGCTGGACCCATGCAATATCAATGAATTAGTGACTCTGAATTTGGGTTATAATTTTTTTTTGTTAATTCCTTTTCATACTGTGTTATGCAGACAGCACTAAGCGAGCACTCTTAATTGTGAGTAACTTTGAAAACAATATATTTTAAAAATGACATCCCAAAATGCTACCTCATTATTGTGCAAGGAGGATTTCGCATTCAGTAGTTTGCAGATAAAATTGAACAGATGTTTGCTGAAATTTGGCCAGATTGAAGATTACACCAAAGTTGCAACTCTGCTCTCAAATGTTTACCTTGACACTGCCCAAGGCGATACTGTTGGGACGTCACTTTGCCATTCTTGTTCAGCAACTTTATATCCAGGTTTAATGCTACAGTCATTCTCGTGCTTGTAATTTTTGACAACTTCTCTTTTAGGTACATATGTAATTACCATACTGAAATGTTGCACTGAATGGTACCAAATCTGAGATTAGTCTCTAATCTAATAGTAACATGCTCTGACCCTTTTACGTATGTATTGGCATTAGTCTATGCCAGTTATTTTTCTGAAGCCTATGATTCCTGATGAAGGGCTTATGCCCAAAACATCGACTCTCCTGCTTCTCAGATGCTGCCTTTGCTTGCAGTGCTTTTCCAGTATGACACTTTTCGACACTGAAATCCAGTTTCTGCGTCGTCACTTTCTCCTTTGAGTCGATTAAACCAAGAATAATTTTTATTGATCAAAGTGCAATAGGAACCAAATCATGAAATTCAGATATCGCACATTTACCCTAATTCTGTGAAGGCTAAGACATTAGCAAATTATTGTCAGTAATTGAAACCATACTGACAAACTCGTGCAGTATCAGTGATTCAGTAACCTTGTATTATGCAGATCGCTGAAATAGTCATTTTTGCACCCACCTTACCCATCTCCTCCTGTTGATTTGTTGTTCTTTTTAAACTTCATGTAATGCCATTCAACTATTGTTAGGTTACATAAAGCTGTGCCATGGGGCAGTACCAATTGGGTCATTACACACCCTTCCAAATTCTACTTTCCTTCTGCTTTGCCTGTATGTTGTAATTCGCGAGTACAAGATCATTGACCAGAAAGATTAATACTGCCTGACCTTTAGAGTGTTTCCAGATATCGCACAGCTGCAGTATTTTGTTTTGCACTCAACTATTTGTTGTTCTCACTTGTTTCTTTGTGAAAGATTACAAAATTAACTTGGATGAATGAACTTACGATTTCTTTAACCAATGTTGGGAGAAAAAACGTCAGTGTTTTAAGTGCTAATAAAGTAAAATAAACTGATACTCAGTAGAAAGGGGTTAAGATGGATATGGAACAAATGCTGGCAAATGGGACTAGATTAATTTAGGATAACTGGTCTACATTGGCAAGTTGGACTGAAGGGTCTGATTGTGTGTTGTACAATTGTGACTTCATTCTCTCAATTATTCAAGAAGTTGAATACTTCGAGGAGGAAAAGGACTTATGCATAAAATGCACCTGAAATGGTTATTGAGGTATATCAAACTCACATTGTTTCATTACTTTTTCCTCTGGATTCTTCAATGACCAAACTTGTTTTGTTATCTGAATAACTATCAATCATGTGATTTATTTCGTACAAAATATTTCGTTAAGATCTAGTGAACTATTAAGAAGTGTTCATCTTTAAAATTTAAGCAGTTTGATTATTAAGCAAGAAAAGGTTAGCGATTTACTCCCATTGAATCATTGCTCTATAAAAGGTGACATGCTTTTTATCTTTTCTGAGCACTGAATATATGGTAGTCAATTCTGAAGGAAAAAATCCTAGTCAGTAATGTTCCCACATTTGTGGACTAATTGCTTCTGGTCAATCTTCAGGCTATAGAGGCTAAGAAAGAAATGAGTTGGCCAAAGTTGGAAACATCATTCGGATGGACTGTGCTCATTGGGTAAACTTGCAGGATCTCTCGAAGAAACACGTGATTCAGAGAGTATCCAATAAACCTGAACATTGTTATTTTTTTTCATAGAGCTTGGGACCTGTCTGGAGCATCACCGAAGTTAGTATTGTTTGTCAAATTTCCAAACTTGCCAAATTATTGTTGCTAAATGCAGGTGAAACTATCAAAATACATTTCACACTCCCCAGCTAGGAATCTGGTTCCTGTTTGTCGGTCCATACATTTCTATGGATAAGAGATATTTTAAATGTGAGCACTCCATTTAACTATTTGAATTCATCATTGAAGTATTTAAGTCATCTTGCATTCTAAATTTTCGAATTACTCAATGTGATTTTTTGTCCCCCCTGAATTTTCCAAGCACTGGGCAGTCTGGAATATTCCAAATATTTACAATAGATGCATTTACACTATTGAGGCAACCTGGCAGATTTGAATACCATTCAGGTCGTCAAAAACAATACATAAATAATGTTTTGAATTGCTTACTGTACACCAACAACGTAACCCAAGTACTATTCAAACCACAGATAGTCTCCCAAGGATTCCAAAATCTAAACAGTGCATCCCAGATATGCTCACTATCACCATCTGGGAGCAATGTCCCAAAATGCTCCCAGAATTTAGAAAGCACACACACTGCCCTCCAAAGCTAAATCTGCTGTCACAGGCTTCACTGCTATTGCATACAATGATATTTATTGTCCAGTTCTTTAACGTGACAATGATTTTACAAACAATTTATATAATACTTTAAATCCTTTGTAGAAGTGAATGGAAAGTGTGATGTTTGCTTGACCTTTGGCTCTATGTATCAGACCGAACTGAACCTTTAGCAAGATGTGGGATGTTTCCCACACACTTTGTTTAAAAAAGCAAAGATTATGCTCTGAGGTTTAAATGTTCAATCAGGTTTAATAAAAATCCTTCCAAAAATTGAGAGTTTGATTTCAGCTCCTTTAAAGAGACATGTTCTCGGCCTTCAATTTTGTGACATATGATCATTCTTTGGTAAAGGTGGCTGTGTGCAACACTGCAGGATATTGTACTGAAGTGCCTCATTGGGTGGATGAGATTTATTACTGGTGTAACTCGGCTAATTTTGAGATGGAATGTCAGTTTGAGTTAAATCTTGTTTTTAAACCGAGGCGTGCTTGTGTAACTTGAGTGTGGAAACTATGCTCATGTTTGCATTGAACCTTTCACATTTGAAGATCAATATTTTTCCAATGTGCTTTGTAAATAAAGCTCAATATCGAAAGCACAGTGCTGGAAAACCGCAGTTCCAGCAGCATCTCTGAGGGGAATAAAACATTGTAATTCAAAGTCTCATGACCTTTTGTCCGTTCAGACGAAGAGTCAGTAAACTTGAAATGTAACATGTTTTTCTCTTCACCGATGCCCTCAGAACTGCTGAGATTCTCCAGCACTTTGTTTCTGGGGTTCAGATCTCCAGCACCTGCAGTTTATTGTTTTGTTATCGATCATATGATTTGATTTGGGGAGCGAGCCGCAGCAACTGTGATCAACTGGGATAAAACTCCCCAACCATGGAAAACAAACACACAGTTCTTTATACTTTGCAAAACACGACTGTAAATAAGAAATGAAATTAAGCTAAGTGCAAGATGGCATATCACGGGCCTTGTCTCAAACCTGCTACTCATCTTTGAGGACTGACCTGTCAGAATTGTGTTTGCTCTCTTCCTTTGAGATCACAGTCCACAAATGTCCCAGTTCCAATTCCTGGGCCAGGCCCGGTTACCACATTGCAATGGGGTGGGGAGCTTTGTGTCAGCCTGAAGTTTTTGTTAAGAGCAACATTGCAGGTTGAAGTTGACGGTTTTGACTAATATTGCGTCATCAAACTTGGAGGAAATCCTTCCGAATGTATTGATTAACTGCACTGAGCCTGTTTACATGCAGCCCTGTTAGTAGTGCTGTAATATTATAAGTTAAGAATCACACAGCACCAGATTATAGTCCAACAGGTTTAATTGGAAGAACACGAGCTTTCGGAGCGCCGTTCCTTCATCAGGTGATTGTGGAGGGCATAATTCTTCGGCACGGAATTTATAGCAATAATTTACAGTGTGATGTAACTGAAATTATCGATTAAAAAATACCTTGATTGTCTGCTGAGTCTTTCACCTGTTCAAATACCATGATAGTTTCACTTCTTCCATGTGTAAATCACAAAATCCTTTTTAAAAACTTGCATTCCTGACAGTGGCACACCCAATCACTCACTGTATTATTCACTGCACAGTCTCAACAAAGGAATGAAACTGGATGAACCACATTACATCTACCAATGCACCAGAAAATACAACAACACAATCAGCCTTCTTGACCCTGCAACTTCTGCCTCACTGTGGGCCAACAACAGCAGCAGAACTGCTGTTTATGGAGTTCAACATGGATAAATGCGAGGTGATGCATTTTGAAAGGTTGAATTTGAAAGCTGAGTACAGGATTAAGGATAGGATTCTTGGCAGCGTGGAGGAACAAAGGGATAATGGTTTGCAGGTACATAGATCCCTTAAAATGGCCACCCAAGTGGTCAGGGTTGTTAAGAAAGCATATGGTGTTTTGGCTTTCATTAACAGGGGGATTGAGTTTAAGAGACGTGAGACCTTGTTGCAGCTCTATAAAACTTTGATTAGACCTCACTTGGAATACTGCGTCCACTTCTGGTCACCCTATTATAAGAAAGATGTGGATGCTTTGGAGAGGGTTCAGAGGAGGTTTACCAGGATGCTGCCTGGACTGGAGGGCTTACCTTATGAGGAGAGGTTGACTGAGCTCGGACTTTTTTCATTAGAGAAAAGGAGGAGAAGAGGGGACCTAATTGAGGTATACAAGATAATGAGAGGCATAGATAGAGTCGACAGCCAAAGCCTATTTCCCAGGGTAGTAATGACGAATGTGAAGGGTCATAGTTTTAAGCTAGTTGGAGGAAAGTATAGAGGGATGTCAGAGGTGGGTTTTTTACGCAGAGAGTTGTGAGAGCATGGAATGCGTTGCCAGCAGCAGTTGTGGAGCCAGGGTCATTGGTGACATTTAAGAGACTCTTGGACATGCATATGGTCACAGAAATTTAAGGGTGCATACATGAGGATCAGTGGTCGGCACAACATCGTGGGCTGAATGGCCTGTTCTGTGCTGTACTGTTCTATTTTCTGTGTTCTAACTGTACTCCAGCCCAATCTGAAATCTCATGGCTTGGTATATCCCCCATTCAACCATTACCATCCAGCCAGGGGATCAACCCTAGTTCAATGGAGAGGTCCACAGCGCATGCCAGGAGCAATACCAGGCATACCTAAAAATGTGGTGCCAACCTGGTGAAGCTACCCAACCCGCATGCCAAACAGCACAAGCAACACCAAATAGAACTGTATGATCCAACAACCAATGGATCGGATCTGAGCTCTGTAGTTATGCCACACCTAGTCAGGAATGGTGATGGGAAATTAAACAACTCACTGCAGGAAGCATCGCAGATATCCCCAACCTTACTGATGGAGGGGTCTCACAACCCATGCAATAGACAAGACAACAGCATTTGCAGCAATCTTCTGCTGGCAGTGCCAACTGGATGAGCCTTCTCCATTGGTCCCTCACATCACAGATGTGAATCGAATTTGTTTAAAACTTATTTCAAATCAGATCAAGAAATGGAGAAGTAGTGTGAAGGCTGTCGGCCCTGCCAACATTATGGCAATAATACTGATGGCTGTGCTCCAGAAATTGCTGCCCACCAAGACAAGTACTGCTCCAGCACTGGCACCTACTGCCCTTGTGGAACATTTCCCAGGGATGTTCAACACAAAAACGCAGGACAGCGCCAATCCAGCCAATTTCCTTCCATCAGTCTACACTCGCTCAGCAGTGAAGTGATGGAAGGTGTCATCAACACTACTGTCACGCAGGTGCTCAGCAATAACCTTCTGTGACACCAAGTTTGGGTTCTGCCAGGGCCATTCAGCTCCTGATCTTGTTACAGAATCAATTCACAAGCTGACAAACAGCTGGATTCCAGAGGTGAGGAGAGGGTGATAGCCCAGTCCCACTTCGTGACCACTATTTCGACTTCAGTGATTTCACCTGACCTCACCACAGTCTCAGCTCATTTACTGAAACTCTCATTCATTCATTGTGTAAACTCTAGATTTCATTATCTAAACCCACTCCTGGCCAGCATCCCACAATCACCCTCCCTATAATCTCCAGAATATTGAAAACTCTACCGCCCAAGTGTTCACTTTTACCAGAACTTGCTGATCCATCAAAAGGCTCCCATTTATAAGCAACAATAATTTACTTTCACATCCTTGACTTAATTCCTGGCTGTAATCATTCCTATCTTCCTGCAACACACACCCTTTCATATCTCAATAACTCATTTTAGTTTAGACTCCCAATGATGTGTTTATTTTTGAGTTCAGCTGTGTGACTGTTTCTATAGATTCCAAGGCAAAACGGTCTGGAATTCCCACCCTCTAAGATCTGCTTTCTTCCTTTAAGGCATTCCTGAAAAAATGCTTATTTGGAAATGGTTTTGGTCATTGGACATAATATTCTCCTGATGTGGCCTTATGTCAAAAGTTCTCAATATTTTTGTGATATTAAAAACATATTTATTTGTACAGATATCTTCTACTTTTCACTATCGCTGAGTGAATAATCTGTAATGTCTCTTGCCCAACCATGTTGTGGGAGCACCTTCACCATTCAAACTGCAGCTGTACAAGGAAGTCAAACATCGCCCTCTCCACAAGCAACACGACTTTGGAAATGATCACTGGTATCTGTGGAAGGAGAAATACACATCATGTTTCAGGGAGTGCAATATGAATTATAGGGAGTGACAACGGTGCAGAATTTGACTCTCAGAAATGGAAGAAAAATCCACTCACTATTGGACAAAATTCTTGACTGTCAAAGATATTGTGGAAAAAAATAACCTGATAATGGAGCAGCATACGGTCAGGAGTCGGTCAACAGTGGACAATCCATTTATAAAAAGGTCTGTGAACGTAGGAGAAAAATACTAAACATGGCAAAAATACACATGTCAGACTGAGGAAGCTAGATAATGAACAAGTGGACATCAAGGAGCCCAGAGGTGAATCAGAGCAGTGTTCACTTTTATGATCCCACAGTCAGAGATGTCTAGCACAAAAACAGACTCTTCAGTCCAACCCATCAATGCAAACCAGATATTCTAACCTAAACTATTCCCATTTGCCAGCACTTGACCGACATCCCTCTGAACCCTTCCTATTGAAATGACTTTTAAATGTTACAATTTTGGTTGCCCTTTAGGCTCCTTTTGAATTTTCCCCTCTCACCCTAAACATATATATCCTCTAGTTCTGGGCTCCACCACCACAGGGTAAGCACCTTGTCTATTTACGCTATCCATGCCCCTCACGATTTTATAAACCTCTTCAACATCACACCTCAGCCTATGACACTGCAGGGAAAATGGCCCCATCCTATTATGCCTCTCCCTGCAACTCAAATCCTCCAAACCTGGCAACATCCTTAAAAAATCAATTCTCAAACCTTTCATGTTTCAGTGCCTCTTTCTGATAAGAGGGAGACCAGAATTCCAAAAGTGGCCCAACCAATGTCCTGTCCAACTCCTTTATTCAATGCTCTGAACAACGAAGGGAAGAATCCCAAACAATTTCTTCACTATCCTATCTACCTGTGACTCTACTTTCAAGGAACTATGAACATGCACTCCAAGGTCTCTTTATTCAGCAAGACTCTCCAAGACCTTACAATTCAGTGTGAGTCCTGCTCTGATTTGGTTTTCTAAAATGCAGCACCTCACATTTATCTTAATTAAACCCTATCTGCCACTCCACAGTGAAGGGCAATTCTCACTTTCAACCTACTGGCAGCTTCGTTTCCCCCTAACACAACTTAGAAGCCGTGGCCCTGATGCCAACTCCCTTTTGTGTCGAGCTGGTACAAATGGAATCCCCACAGTATTGTTGGGCATGATGGTGGGCTCACATCACATCGTCTCCATCACATCCCAGGCAAGGGGCACCGATGCTCCCTCCTTTACCTCCGCCTGTAACCAGCTCAGATGCTGAAACTAACCTGTGAGATTTACTGCTATACCCACTTGTCCTGTCATCTTCAATAATCTGTTCTGATATACACTCTGGGCCTTCTGTTCCTGCACCTCCTTTATAACAGTACAACCTGTTTTATATTGTCTTTCAATGTCCTTCCTACCAAAGAGCATCACCTCACACTGCGCTGCATTGATCCTCATCTGCCATACACCTGAACACTACACCAACATATAACTTTAGAACATAGAACAATACAGCGCAGTACAGGCCCTTTGGCCTTCGATGTTGCGCCGATCCAAGCCCACCTAACCTATACTAACCCACTATCCTCCATATACCTATCCAATGCCCGCTTAAATGCCCATAAAGAGGGAGAGTCCACCACTGCTACTGGCAGGGCATTCCATGAACTTACAACTCGCTGAGTGAAGAACCTACCCCTAACTTCAGTCCTATATCTACCCCCCCCCCTTAATTTAAAGCTATGCCCCCTTGTAATACCCGACTCCATACGCCGGAAAAGGTTCACACTGTCAACCCTATCTAACCCCCTAATCATCTTTACTGTTGGAGTTCCACACCGTCCTCAACAAACTTCACAATTCTTTCAGGTTTGGTATCTGCAAATATTGAAACTGTCATACAGTCACACTCCACCCAAAAATACTGACACACACCAGGCAGAGCGAGTGAAATATTGACACACTCTCCATGTCTGTATTACTGTCAATGTATAGTGAGTGCCTCTATGTGTCTGTATTCGTGTTTGTATCTGTGTGGGGCAGGTCTGGAAGTCTCTGTGATGTTTAAAGTGATGTAATATCTCACGATATGGGTTCTGAGTAAGGATCACTCGATTCAAAACGTCAACTTTCATTTTTGTCCAAAGCTGCTTCAAGCGCTGCGGAGATTTCAGTTGTTGTCAATCTCTGTTGTACCCCCATCCCGATCCCCCATCCCACTGTAATCGTGATGCTGAAATGTGTACACGATCAGGGATTCAGTCTGGGAGGGAGAGAGGGAGGGCAGCAGCTCACAGCACAATCCAACCTGAATTTTGATTGCGCCAAGCCCAGACACACACGCATACACATGCGGGTGAACATACACACACGCACATGCACATGCACACACTAGGTTGGTTTGGAGATGATTGTCATTGTACTTAGGCCCTCAGAGTGGAACATGTTCATGTGCAGAAATGTCTGCGCTCCTTCTGCAATGTGGAAATGGTTTGTCACTGAGTAGTATTTACAACACACAGTGTAAACATTAAAGTATATTTCCAGTGCAATTATATCCAAGCAATTCCGAGTGAGCCACTTTCCAAGGCAATGAGATTAATTTTAATGCACTTCCAGTAACTTGGAATTTTGAATGTTTTACTCTTACATGTGAGAAAGGATGGGAAAGACCTAAACCAGACCAACAGAGTGTGGAATTGTATCACTTTAAAGAAAAGTGGGAAAGGGAAAGGAAGGGAGAGTGGTTTTGACCCAGTTTCAGTGATTCACACCAAAAACAAGAAGAGTTTCCATTGACCAGAGATGCACAGACAGTGATCCACACAGTAATGCAGAAACACGTGTAACTAGCACAGAGCGATAGACATGCACACAGAGGTTAACAGAGACATATATAGAAACACAGGAATAGACCAAAACGAACAGAAATATGCAGACATATACTTGGACATGCAAACACACATAGAGTCATCGAGTTATACAGGGTATTTGCAAACAGGCCTATCGGCCCATAAAGTCCCTGCTGACCATAATCCCAAACTAAACCAGTCCCACCTGCCTGCGCTTGGCCCAGATTTGTCCAAATGTTTTCTTATTCTTGAACTTAATGCTTAATTCTTGTACTTAACCAAATGCGTTTTAAATGCTATAACTTTACCCACAATCTATCACTTCCTCAGGAATTTCATTCCCTTCAAGAACCACATGCTGTGTAAAAAATGAATCTCCTCACAGGTAATGATCAGTTGGACCAATAAAGGAAGTGATTGTTGGGTCCCTTGCTGAAATGTTGTTTTCATCAATAGACACAGGTGAGATGCTGGAAGTCATGAGTTTGACTAAAGTTTTGCTATTAAAGAAAATGGAAAGAAAAATCCAAGAACTATAGATTGGGGAGCCTGACATCAGCGGTGGGCATGGTGTTGGAGGGAATCATGAGTTACCTCATTTACATGCATTTGGAAAGGCAAGGACTGCTTAGGGATAGGCACAAGTGAGGATTGCAGATGCAGGAGATCAGAGTCGTGATGAGAGTGGTACTGGAAAAGCACAGCAGGTCACAAAGCAGCTGACGAACAGGAAAATCGGCGATATGGACAAAAGCTCTTTATCTGGATAGTGACATAGAGTTGTGTGGATAATCATGTCTCACTAATTTGATTTTGTTTTTGTTGAGAAGTAACGGACAGGATTGATGATAGCAGAACACTGGATGTGACTGATATGGACTTCAGTTCCGCATTCGATTTTGCTTCACATGGAGACTGGTTAGCAAGATCAGATCACATGGAATACAGGGAGAATTACCCAGTTGGATATAGAACTGTCTCAAAGGTAGAGGACAGAGGGTGGTGTTCGAGGTTTGCTTTGCAGACTGGAGGCCTGTGACCAGTGGAGGATCACAAGGATCATTGCTGGGTCCGCGCCTTTTCGTCATTTATATAAATAATTTCGATATGAACATAGGAGAGTTAATAAGTTTGCAGATGACATCAAAATTGGAGGTATAGTGGCCAGCAAAGAAGGTTACTTCAGATTACGATGGGATCTTAATCAGATGGGCCAATGGACCGAGGAGTGGCAGACAGAGTTTAATTTAGATAAATATGAGATGCTGCATATTGGAAAGGCAATCAGAGCAAGACTTGTACACTTACTGGTAAAATACTGGGGAGTGTTGCTGAACAGAATGACCTCAGAACAAGTTTATAGTTCCTTGAAAGTGGATTTGCAGGTAGATAGGACACTGAAGAATGTACTTGATATGTTATTGGTTAAGTGCATTGTGTATATGCGTTAGGAGACTGAATTGCGACTGTACAGGACATTGGTTCGGCCACTTTTGGAATACTGAATGCAATTCTGATCTCCCTGCTCTGTAGGAAGGATGTTGTCAAACTTGAAAAGGTTCAAGAAGGGCTTACACTGAGGTTGCCATGGTTGGAGGGTTTGAGTTACAGGGAGAGACTGAATACGCTGAGCCTGTTTTCGCTGGAGAATCAGAGGATGAGGGTTGATATTAGATGTTAGTAAAATCATGGGTGCAACGGATAGCCTAGTTCTTTTCCCTAGGGTAGTGGAGTCAAAAACTAAATGGCAAAGATTTAAGGTGGTATAGGAAAGACAAAAACGGGGTCTAATCGGCAACATCTTCATTTAGAGGATGGTCCATGTGTAATGAGCTGCCACAGGAAGGTATTGAGGGTGGCACAATTACAACATTTAACAGACATCTGGATGGACAGATGAATGGGAAAGGTTTAGATGGAAATTGACCAAATGCGAGAAAATGGGAGGAGAATAATTTTTGCTATCTGCTTAGCATGGACACGTTGGACCAAAGGGTCTGTTTCCATGCTATACAGCTCTATGACGCTATGTCCTTTAAGAAACTTCCTCCACTTATCTTAAAACAATTCCTCACTCGAGGAAAAACCTCTGCAAGGCTACCTCTCAGCCTCGTACACTCCAGTAGAAAATGTACGAGTCTGTTGAGCCTGTCCTTATAATTCAAACACTTCATTCCCAGCAACATCCTGATAAACCTCTTCTGAACTCTCCCGAACTTGATAATAGTCTCGATATAACAGGGCGACCAGAACTGCACACAGTCCTCCAGGACACGCCTTACGAATATCCTGTGCAACGTCAACATACCGTCCCAACTCCTGTACTCAAAGGACTGTCCACTGTTATTTGTCATTTATGTAAATGATTTGGATGTGAACATAGGAGATATAGCTTTTAAATTTGCAGATTGACACGAAAATTAGAGGTGCAGTGAACAGATAAGAACGCTACCACAGAGTCAAATGGAATCTTGTTCAGATGGGCCAATGGACTGAGGAGTGGCAGTCGAAGATATATTTAGATAAATGCGAAGTGCTACATTTTGGAAAAGGAAATCAGAGCAGGACTTATACACTTAATTATAAAGTCCTGGAGAGTGTTGCTGAACAAAGAGATCTTGGAGTACAGGGTCATATTTCCTCGAAAGTAGAGTTGCAGGTAGATAGGATAGTGAAGCAGGTGTTTAATATGCTTTCCATTATTGTTCAAACCACTGAGTACGAGAGTTGAGAGGTTACATTGCGGCTGGACATGATATTGCTTAGGCCACTTTTGCAATATTGCGTACAATTCTGGTCTCATTCCTATCGGAAAGATGTTGTGAAACTTGGAAGGGTTCAGAAAAGATTTACAAAGATGTTGCCAGGGCTGGAGGATTTGAGCTGTAGGGAGAGCCGGAATAAGCTGGGGCTGTTTTCCCTGAATCATTAGAGGCTGAAAGGTGAATTACAGAGGTTTATAAAATCATGCGAGGCATGCATAGGGTAAATAGACAATGTCTTTTCCCCGGGGTGGGCGAGACAACAACTAGAGGGCATAGGTTTAAGATGAGAGTGGAAAGATTTCAAAGGGACCTCAGTGGCAATTTTTATACATAGACGGTGGTATGTGTATGGAATGAGTTGCCAGAGGCTGGTCAAATTAAAGTATTTAAAAGACATCTTGATGAGTATATAAATAGGAAGGATTCAGAGGGATATGGGCCATTTTTGGCAAAATTGACAAGATTAGGTTAGGCTATCTGGTCGACATGGACAAGTTGTACCAGAGGGTACGTTTCCGTGCGGTACATCTCTATGATTCTATGTCTATATAATGAAGGGCATCAAGTCAAACACCTTCATAACCACCCTGTCTATGAATGAAGCAAACTTTAATGAATTGTGCCCGAACCCCTAGGTTGCTCTGTTCTACAACACTACCAATGACTCAGCATTTGTGGGTGGCACGGTGGCGCGGTGGTTAGCACTGCTGCCTCACAGCGCCAGAGACCCGGGCTCAATTCCCGCCTCAGGCGACTGACTGTGTGGAGTTTGCACATTCTCCCTGTGTCTGCGTGGGTTTCCTCCGGGTGCTCCAGTTTCCTCCCACAGTCCAAAGATGTGCAGGCCAGGTGAATTGGCCATGCTAAATTGCCCGTAGTGTTAGGTAAGGGGTAAATGTAATGTTATGGGTGGGTTGCGCTTCGGTGGGGCGGTGTGGACTTGTTGGGCCGAAGGGCCTGTTTCCACACTGTAATGTAATCTAATCTATTTAATTGTATACGTGTTTCTTTTAGTTTGTTTTACCAAAGTACAATACCTTGCGTTTATCAACATTAAACTCCATTTGCAATTCTTTAGCCCAGTGAGTGATAATACTGGGGAAGGAAGGCTGGAAAGTAATCAGTTACTTTGTACCATTTAATGGTTTTAGGAAGAGGGCAGTCACACGTGAGAGCTGGGAAACAGTGATCGGCGTTTCAGGCCAGAAATTATGCCCTGTTTTTGTCTCTGATGTTCAGTATTGATATCTATTCGAGTTACTTCACAGTGCAGTGTGGGTCTGCAGGATTTCATTCCCTCATTTTGCAAACTACAGATAATAGCCATTTTATCTGGAAATAATAGCCAAGTATTTAAAGATGTTCATAGTTTATCTCGAAGGCAGAGCACATAAACTCGACAACCTACAGTTGAGGCAAGTATCTTGCATTTTTTAACAACGTTGTTATTTTAACTGGGTAATTCAGTAAAGTGAATCAGATTTCAATGGATCCATGCCGATCTGAAAGCTGGCATTTAAAGTTTAAAAAATTGGGCATGGTTTAGATATTGTGTAGTCGGTAGTATCCCTGCCTCTGAGGCAGAACTCTGTATTCTATTCCAATTCCTGAACTTGTCTGGTAGTGTCCCTAGCTCGAGACCAGATTGTCTGGATTCAGGTGCAGCATGACAAGAAAGGCTGATGAACAAACACACAGGAGAATAATGTTGCAACTTATGGGGCTATTGTGGAGATGTGGTACTGTCCTTAACTCTGGCCCTCTAAATTCCAATCCTACTAGGGGTGCTTTATAATATGCCCGAACGCGTTGACTAAAATGATTTTAAAATTGTGGTTTGATCTAGGTGAAAGAGGTGTCATTATCGAATTTCACAACTTAAACCCCAGATGACTGAAAGCACAGACCCTGAGTGGGAGGCACATTTGCACATTCTAGAGGTTTATAAATTCAGGAAGTGCATGTATAGGGGTGAGTAGTGAAGATCGTTTCCCCATGATTGGAAGTCCAACATTAGAAGGCATAGATTTAATGTGAGAGGGGAATGATTTTAAAGTGACCTCGGGACAACTTTTACACTCAGAAAGTGGAGCGTGTACATAATGAACTGCCAGAAGAATTGTTGGAGGTTGGTATAATTACAACAGTTAAAAGGCACCCAGATTGATATATTAATATGAAGGATTTAGAGAGCTGGCAAATAGATTAGATTCCCTACAGTATAGCACAAGTCCACACCAATCCTCTGAAGAGTTACCCACCCAGAAGCATCTCACTATATTTACCCCTGACTAATGCACCTGACATTATGTGTTATTTGGCATGGCCAATTCACATAACCAGCACAACTTTGGACTGTGGGAGGAAACCCACGCAGACACAGCGAGAATATGCAAATTCCACAAAGTCTGTCACCTGAGCCAGCAATCAAACCCAGGTTTGTTGGTACTGTGAGGCAGTAGTTGCTAATCACTGAGCCACTGCACCAACCCAAGTAAGGCACGATTAATTTCAGAAATCAGGTTGGCATGGACGAGTTGGTCAAAAGTGTTTGCTGCCGTGCTGTTCAACTCTTAAGATTCATCAAGTCATTTGATCTAGTTCCCTGTGTAATCTTCATTGTCCACTATATAGCCAAACTTGGTTTTATCCACAATCTTTCTAACCACGCCTTCTACAATTATCATCTGAATCATTTGCCTAAATGTCAAACAAAAATGGATTGTCCCTGTAGAACACCACGTGCACAGTGTCACAAAGCTGGTCCCTTTTCTCTAAAAGCTTCCTTTTCTCAAAGATACTGTTTCCTTGATGTTTTATTTCCAGAGGGGTCATAAATAGTTCCCGGCTCCAAGGTGATTGGTTTGGTACAGAAATTAAACGGTTTTGTGATTAAAGGTACAATGAAAGGGGAGTGGTCAGCTCTCGAGGTGAGCAGTTCAGTCCTGAACCAGTTTGTAGTTTAGCTGTGTGGACAGGCTCTCTCTCTCTCTCTCTCTCTCTCTCTCTCTCTCTCTCTCTCTCTCTCTCTCTCTCTCTCTCTCTTTCTCTCTCTCCCCTCTCTCTCTCTCTCAGTCTCTGTCTCTCTCTCTCTCTCCTTCTGTCCTTCTAACTTTAACCTATAAGCATTTGTTCTATTTTTTACTGTTTTTAAGGGGGGTTTGCTTATTGGGATGGCTGTGTACTTCCAGAACAGCTAATTAAGTCTAGCTTGAATAGATTGAGTTCTTAAGGGTTTCTTTATTGTGTTGTTTGTGTTTCATTATGTAGTTTTGTGAATTTTCTTTTTGTCTATTTTAAAACCTGATAATTTTCACTGTGCACTTTCTGAAACAAATTACAAAGTTATGGTCTGCGCTGCCTGCTCAAGAATATTTTGAGCGGCCTTGTCTAGTCCATAACAACAGGCCTCCAGTTTGAAAAACACCCCTCCTCAATAATGCTGTCTCCTGCGATTAGTTAAACACACGCACGCATACACAGACACGTACACGACACACACACACACTCACACATACACATGCACCCAGACACACACACAGAGACACACAGACACATACACAGACACACATGCACACAAACACACACGGACCCACAAAGAAACGCAAACACACCAAAATACACACACACTGTCAGACACACACACACAGACACACACGTGCATGCGCGTGCCGCACATTCACACATCATAGTGTCTTTAGGATATAACTCGATAAGTTATGATTCAAGATGGGCTCAAGGCTTGTTGTGAGAGGGTAGTAAAACTGGCTTGAAAACATGTCAGCCATGATCAATAGTTCAGTAGACTGGATGGGCCAAATGGCCTTTTTACTGCTCTAATTTTGTACGCTCTATGGTATGTGCATTCGTCTGTGTTAGTGTGTATTTGCATGTGCATGTGTGTCTGTGTGTACGAGTTTTTGTATGTCTTTGTTTTTGTGAGGTTGAGTGTGTCTGTGTGTGTGTGTTTGAGTGTGTCTGTGTGTGTATGTCTGTGTGTGTCTTTGAGTGTGTCTATGTGTACCTGTCTGTATGTATCTCTGTGTGTGTCTGCACGTGTTTGTCCTCTTCATCACTTTTAGAAATGGAAATATCAATGTACATTTTTGTAATTTCTATACTGTTTGTCAATCATCTTTCCATCATAGCTTGAGGAACTTTGTTTCCGTCATGAATTTGTTATTTTAACAGATGAAGGAAATCTACATGACTTCTTCTTAGGACGACCCTGACCCATTGTGAGACCTATATCAAAGGCCATATCACCAAGCTGGATACACCGATACTTTACTGTGACCAATGGCAGTCGAAATGAAAACAGTTACTCAACAACCCAGAAAACTCTGGACCGGTGAGCCTGACATCAGTGGTGGGTAAGTTGTTGGAGGGGATTCTGATGGATAGCCAATTGCATGCATGTTCAAAGGCAAGGTTTGATTGGGGATAGTCGCCATGGCTTTTTGCATGAGAAATCATGTCACACTAATTAGACTGAGTATGTTAAAGAGGTGACAAAGCAGATTGATGAAGGCAGTGTTGCAGATGCTTTCCATTTGGACTGGAGCAAGTTCTTCGGCAAGATTCTGCATATTAGGCAAGTTAATAAGGTTAGGACACATGGGAACCAGCGCACCCAAGCCAATTGAATAAGAAAATTAGGTTGAAGCGAGGCGACAGAGGTTGGTAGAGGATTGCTTTTGAAATTGAAGGCCTGTGAACGATAGTGTGCCACAAGGATCAGTGCTGAGCCCATTGCTTTTCGTCAATTATATAAATGATGTGGATGTGACCATAGGTGGTAAGGGTAGCAAGTTTGCAGATTGCACCAATTTTTTTGGTGTTGTGGGTAATGAAGAAAATTATCTCAGAGTGCAATGAGACCTGGATCAGGTGGGCCAATAGGCTGATGAGTGGCAGATGGAATTTAATTCAGATAAATATGAAGTGCTGCATTTTGGGAAGCAAATCGGGGTAATGAATTGAAATTCACTGAAGGATGTTGCTGAGCAACGAGAGAGAGAGATGTAGATGCAACGCTCCTTCAAAGTGAACAGGATAGCGAACAAGGTGTTTGGCATGTTTGCCTTCATTTGTCAGAGCATTGAGTTTCGGAGTTGGGATGAGTTTTGGAGTTGGGATGTCATGTTACAGCTGTACAGGATGTCAGTAAGGCCACATTTTGGAATGCTGTGTGCAGTTCTGGTCTCCCTGCTGTACGAAGGTTGCTGTGAAACTTGAAAGAGGTCAGAAAAGATTTATCACGACGTTCCCAGGTGTGGAGAGTTTGAGCGATAAGCAGAGGCTGAATGGGTTAAAGCGGTTTTCCCTGCAGAATTACGGGCTTAGCGCCGACCTTATAGAGGTTTATAAAATCATAAGGGGCATGGACTTTGTAAATAGATAAGGTGTATTTCCCAGAATAGGGGATTCCAAAAATAGAGGGGAAAAGGATAAAGATGCAAGGGGAAATATTTTAAATGGAACTTAGAGGCAATGTTTTCACACAGAGGGAGGTGTGCATATGGGATTATCTGCCAGAGGAAGTGGTGGAGTCTGGCATCTTGATGGGTATCTGAATAAGGAGGTTTAGAGGAATATGAGCCAAATCAGACTCGATCATATTGGGATGTCTGGTCAGCACGGACAAGTTTGCGTGCTATATGACTTTATAAGAGGGATGAGGAGACATTCTAAACAGGCATTTCAAGTGGGAATTCTCTTCCCCGCAAGTTTGAGATGCCTCTTTGTTTACATTGATTCAAAGCTGAGTTAGTTAAATATTTGACAGAGAAGTGAGTCATGGATAAGGGGATACAGTCAGGGAAGTGGGGCTGTGATCATAACCTGATCAGCCACAATCTTAGTGCCTGGTGGAGAAGGCTCAAAGTGTCTAATGGCCCACTCCTGCTACTCAGTCCCATGTTTCTATGTTCCATTCAATCCCTCAAACCTGCTAGACAGAAGCAGTTAGAGGCTACTTACTGCGATACCCTGGTGCATAGAAACACAGGAGAATATTCAGCCCCTCAAAACTGTCCCACACAATTTGACCTGGTTTGGAAAATGTAATTGAAAAACCCAGGCTGGGTATGAAAGAGGTCGCTCATCTCTCTTTACAGAGCTTCCCCTCTCTGCAACTTGCGCTTCATTTGTTGGTCATGTTGTAGACCCAGTTTCACTGTGAATACAGTCCCTATACCTCAACCAGAGATGGTCAAAACAATCTGGCAACATTCAATAACAGACCTTCCAGGAAAATAACACCCTCTACTTTCCAATAATAGAATGTGAGAACCCGTGTGGGCGGCACGGTGGCACAGTGGTTAGCTCTGCTGCCTCACAGCGCCAGAGACCAGGGTTCAATTCCCGTCTCAGGCGACTGACTGTGTGGAGTTTGCACATTCTCCCCGTGGGTTTCCTCCACGTGTTCCGGTTTCCTCCCGCAGGCCAGGTGAATTGGCCATGCTAAATTGCCCGTAGTGTTAGGTAAGGGATAAATGTAGGGGTATGGGTGGGTTGCGGGGAGGTGTGGACTTGTTGGGCCGAAGGGCCTGTTTCCACACTGTAAGTATTCTAATCTAAAAACCCCAGAAACTGGTATATGTCATTCATCGCCAACCCCCCACACCGCAAGCATGGCTTCACCCACAATAAGGTCTAATATCCTCTTTTATATCCAATTCCTCACAGCCCTGGTCAAAAAGCACTCCCTGCCCCCACACTGTGACCTATTGATATGAGCAAAAGAAGTGAACACAAGGGCTCAGGGAAGAGTGACCGACCCTGACATCAAGGCAGCATTTAACTGATTTTGGTCTCAAGGAGCATGAGCAGGATTGCACTTAATGGGAATGAGTTGTAAACTTCCCTGGTTAGAGTGATTTAAAGCATAAAGCACAATAATTGTGGTTTGTGTACAAAATCCATGCAGTTCTGGACATGTCCGCAAAAGATCCTCAAGGTAGCTTCCTCAGCACAAATATCTCCAGCTGCTTCATAACTGTCTTACCCACACCGTAAGATTAGAAGTGGGGGTGTTCACTGAAGATCACACGTTATTCAGGAAAAATGCCCCCTTTCAGCTCCTGAACTGGTCTGTGTCCATGTGCAGCAAGACCTAGACAACATTCGGGCTTGTGCTGTTGGAAGTATCTGTAACATTCATGTAACAGTGCCGCTGGACACCGCACATTTCCACAGTTAAAAGGAGGAGATTATACAGCTCCTCACGTTAGCTTCACAGGAATATGAGGAAGTCATTAAGCTTAATTATTTTTTTGGAGAAATGCAGAGATAGCCCATTTAGTGCCTCCACCCAATTACACAGGAAGAGAAGGAATCACGTATTATGGACGACAGCAGAGCTCCTTAAAAATATTTGAAGGTGTTGGCCTAGACGCTATTAATAATTAAGTGCTCTGGTACAGTAATATCCCATAAACATGTACTTGGCAAAAAGGTAAGATTCTCAAATGCAGTTCTCCAATCGAGGAGGGAAAACAAATCTAGAGAAAATTTAGAGAGAGTTGCAGCCAGGACACTTCCACTGAAGCTTCCAACTCTGTGGAGACCCCAATAGTTTCTGATGTTCCTGAGAAACCAAAACCCTCCCTGTATCGTGGCTGCCAGAACTGCACACAGTATTCTATCTATGGTCTAACCAATGTCATGTTTACCTCATATTATGTCGCCTCAATGAATAAGCACTATGCTTACAGTACCGTGTGATTTCTTAACTGACTATTACACTGTCCAGTCACATTCAGGGATGTGTGGAGAAACACCCTCTAACGTCCATCGTGTTCTGCTGCTCATTGAATTCTCCCTTGTCTGGTTACTTCTTACAAAGTGCATCACCTCATATTTATTAGGGTTCCATTCCATCTGCCATTGATCTGACCATCTGACTATTTCACCTGTATCTTCCTGCAACATAAGGCCTTCCTCCTCGCTGCCAACTACCTGGCCAATCTTTGTGTCTAACACAAATTGCGTATTACACTCAGTCCCCAGCCCCCACCACCACCCCTTCCACATTCACATTTATATCATTTATGAATACCACAATAACTAGATACACTGCACTGCTCGCTGTGGTCCACCACCTGACACTGGTCTATCTCTACCATCTTTCCAGTATCTTGTCATGCCATAGCTGTTCTCCAGTCCTCTACCACCTCCCTTGTGTGGTCAGATTCGACTAAAACATTTAGGTCAGGACATTTACTCTCCGATCTCCAACAGAATCCTGCGATACAACTCATGTGGACTTTACATTATCCAAAACATCAATCCCAACTTGCATCTTATATCAATTTGTTTGAGAGCTTCCCAGTCCATCTTCTTGAATTCTGTACCTACATCTTCCTTCTCCCAACTAAACAGATGTGAAGCTCTCGTGTTACAGTCTATCAATGCTCCCCAGTTTCACATACTGATTACCCTCTTGGTTTCGAAATGGATCCTAATTTTTCCCTGTTTATTCAGCAATGGAGGAGACCTGAACCAAGCTGGAACTGATCTCAGCCAAGCTGCAGAAGCATGACTAGGAAATCCAGCGTCTCGGGCCACATGTCGTGGAGGTGGAAGAGTGGACCGCGGCTTTGGAAACCATGGCAGTATCCTCGGCGGGTCGGGTCCAAGCCTTAGAATGGTAGGTACAGACCTTAGTAGAGCAGGTGGAGGATCTCGAAAATTGGAGCCGTCAGAAGAACATCAGCTTGGTCGGGCTGCTGGAACGGGAACAAGAAAGCCAGCTCGTCAGCTTCTTGGAACAATGGCTCACACAATGTTTGAAACTGGAAGTCAGGGCAGACTGGGTGTGGGTCGAGCGGGCCCACCGGGTCGCAGTGTGCAAGGCCCGGATCGGAATAGCATCTCTGTCCGGATCTTGTGCAACTCCAGCACGATAGAAAAAAAACAGGTGCTGGAAGCTTCTTGAGCCTTGGGGCATATCGTACAGGAGACTTTAACTGACGTATGGACCCGGAGGTGGACAGGATGTCGAGGGGTATCGGACGTATTTCCCCGCCACCCAAGCAGCTGGTGGACCTGAACAGGGGCTGGGTTGGTGGATGTGTGAGATGTCTTCACGCTGAAGATAGGGACTTCACCTTTTTTTGTAACCCACATAAATGCTATACTAGGATTGACGTGTTGTTTGCCCATTAGATTTTTTAAATTCGATGCTGTCCGTTAGAATTGGGAACCATTTCTGATCATGTGGCACTGTGCATGGAGGTCAAGGATGGTGGCAATGGGACAGGATCACGGCACTGGCATGAGGATTCTTTCCTCCCGAAGGATAGCAAATTCATTGAGTATTTTTGGGGGGAATTTACTTTTTTTTGGAACATGAACTTGTGCACGACCAGTAATCCGACGGTGCTCTGGGAGATTGTCAAAGCCTATACAACGGATTTGATTATTTCTTACTCGGTGACTCAGAAGTTGCAGAAGGGAGAACAACAGCGTATGCTTGAGGCTCAACTGAAGAGAGCTGAGACACCATATTTTATCAGACTGTCTATAACTTAATTGCAGCAGATTACAGCCCTCCGGACGGCTCTGAATGCTGCATTCGCCCAGAGAGCAAAGAGAGAGATTTCCTTTGCGAAACAAAAAGTATTCAAGCATGGTGATAACCAGGTAGATATTAGGCATAATTGGCCAGAAAGAAGATTGCTGCTATTATCACCCGAGATCCCAAAAAGATTAATGCAGCATTCAGGAAGTTTTACTCTGGGTTGTTCCAGTCAGCGGGCTGTGAGGACTGCTTGGCGACGATGGAGTCCTTTATTAAGACCTTGGACCTCCCAGGTGTATTTTCAGAGGAGGCGTCTCTTTAGAATGCACTCTGATAATCCGAGAGATACAGGAGACAGTGAGGCAGCTCCAGAGTGGTAAAGCCGCCGGCCCAGTTGGATTTTCGGAGTGAGATTTAGAAGCAGTTCATAGACATGCTAGCTGGGCCAGTGTTGGATATGTACAATTATTGTACAGTCAGGACTGCCTCCCATCCTCTCTGAGAGAAGGAAATATTTATCTTATTCTCAAGAGAGGGAAAGTCCCAGAGGATTGTAATTTGTATGTGCTATTTCATTATTAAACGTGGACTTTAAAATTTTGTCGAAAATGCTGGATTTGAATGTCCATTGTGAAAGAGCACCATTTTTATTAGGGGCAGTCGGTCCTCTGATAATATTGGAAGAGTGCGAAATATGGTTCCAGTGTGCCAGCAAGGTTCGATTCCAGGCTCGGTAGTCTCCCTGGATGCAGAGAAAGCACTTGACCGAATGGAGTGGATGTGCACCTTTTATGTCCTTGAATGGTTTGGTCTTGGAGGGGTCTTCGCCAGGTGGGTGGCAGTATTATATAGTGACCCAAAAGCAGCGGATTTCGCCAATGGTATAAGGTCTGACAATTCTATTATTGACAGTGGCAGCCAACAAAGTTGCCCCCTTTCTCCGTTACCATTTACATTAATGTTTGAGCCGTTGGCAGAAGCAACCCGGAGTGACCCCAAAATCACTGCTAAAGAGGTAAGATCAGGAAGGCATGAGACCACCCTTTAAGCAGATGGCGTTCCTCTCTTTGTAACTAACCCAATGATATCTGTGTCTTGCTTAGTACGAATGATTAATTTATTTGGATCTTTCTCAGGGTATTAAAATCAATTTTATGAAATTGGAGTCCATCCCTGTTGGGGGATTATTAGAGTACCCGACCTTGGGGTGGAATCTGATTCCCTTCCAGATGACCACAAGGAGTTATAGGTATTTTTATCATCCAAACCTTCAATCAATTATATAAAGCTAACTTCGTGCAGTTACGAGAGAAGATAAGACAGAATCTTCCAATATCCTCTTTGGGTTAGCTCTGGTTAAAATGAATGTCCTTCCTTGTTTATGATACCCCATGCTAATTCTCCCTTTGACGCTGCCCTGGAAGGCACTACGGAGGCTTAACAGTTGGCTTTGATCTTTCATCTTGCGTCACAGATGGCCTCCTATTAACCTGGACAAACTGCAGCTTCCACAGTGAATGGGGGCGTGTCGATTTTTCATACTTTTAAGAAATACCAACCAAGTTCTTTTCTATCAATATGGCTGATTGGCTTGTCAGGACCCGGGTCAATTTGGCTGGACATCGAGGCCTTCTCGGCAAATTGTCCCCTCATTAATCTTTTGTTCATGGACAAGCTAAGGACTGTTATGGAGAGTTGCAGAAACCGATTGTCCTTAACACAGTGAAAGCATGGAGAATGATGGGACAAGTTGAGGGCACTTTACAAAACAAAAACTTCGGCTTTCACTCTCATTGTAGGATTGATAGGTTTCTAGCCGGGATTGATGGATTCTGGCTTTAGGCTCATGGAGTCCAGATGAGTTTCCTGTTTGGGAGAATTTTTTGACAGGGAGGTCATGATGAATTTTGAGCAACTGAGCCAGGAATATGAGGTATCTGGGAGGGACCTCTTTTGTTACTTTCAGCTTCAGGACTTTATTCAGAAAAAAATACTATATTAATGGTTCGTCTCTGCAAGTCAGATATGGAGACGAGAGTGCTTCAGAGTACGGGCACTCTCTCGTTCAGCACCTTCTGACGTTTATTAGGAGGTAGTGCCTCGAAGGACATTGACCGTGTTACACCAGTGCAGGAAGAGACTATTCAGCCCCTGGAGCCTGGTATACAGTTATGGGAGGAGGCCAGTCAGCTCCTCGAGTCGATAACACTGGGCCCAGAGTAGGCCATGCAGCACAGTACCCTGTTATGCAGCAATAGTATCAGTCTATTCAGCCTCCTCAAGTCTGTAACATCGGAACTGGAAGAAGTCACACAGGGATTGGAGATTGGTGCCCTGGGATACCAGGAGGACATTCAGTCCCATCGAGCCTGTCGCACGGGAATTGGAGAAGGATGCAAACTATAAGATTTCTTATGGGAAGGAGGAAGATGTTTACCTCACGGACAGGAGAGCGGACAGGCACGTGGAACTGAGGCCGCAATTACATCAGCTATGATTGTATTCAATGGCAGAACAGGCCTGAGGGGCTGGATTGCCGAACTGATGCTCCTCGTTCTTATTCAGCGCTTTGAATGTGTTACACATTAATGGGGGAGGGGGGGGGGGGGGGAATGGTTATCCGACAGGAAGCAGACACTCTGGATAAATCAGCCTTAGTCAGTTTGACAGAATGTCACCGGTGGAGTCACACAGTGACCAGTGTAGGGTCCACAGCTCCTTACAATCTGTATAAATGATCAGGAGGAGTGGAACAAATGTACTGTAATTATGTATGCCGATTAAACTAAGATAAACAGGAAACTAAATTATCAAGGGAAGGTGGAGAGTCTGTAATTGGATATGGACAGGTGAAGTCAATGGATAAAAGTTTAGCAAATGGGATTAAAGATAATATATATTCTGTCATTTTCTTAAGGAAGAATGGTAGGTAGTATGTTACTGAAACGGAAAAATACTACAGGACTTAGTAATGCAGTGTGTACTAGAGGTTTCATTCTGACCCGATCAGACACGGGAAGTGTTCTCCATCTTCCTGATGTTCCCAGGGACCCCATTGCTCTCAACCACCATATGTATCCTCGGTCTCCAAATGGTGATGCTGACGTCGGCATACTGGGAGATGATGGATCTGTCACCCACTCCTGCCTGGAAAGTTCGGGATCACAGAAGCTGAATGAAACAGTGACCCTGGCAGCAACGTCCTCCCCCTGGTGGGAGAGAGTGGATACAGCAGATCCCTTTCCCCAAGCACACTCACTTCGTGGTTTCAGATCTTCCTCTCCATTTGTTGTTCATCTTACAGACGCAGGTGTTGTAACTACAGTCCCTATTCTCCATCCAGAGTTGGGTCACCAAATCCTCAGGTCTCCCTGAATGTCTGAGGCGGGTCAGCGCACAACATCTCACAAACCATCCCCAGCACCTCCACGAACTTTTCAAGAACAGGAGTCAGTCAGAAGCCCCTCAGCTACAAGTTAGATGCCTGCGCTTTTACAATTATACTCGAGAGGTTTCCTCGTGTTACTGACTACACAATTTTCTGAGCGGGACAAGCACAGAGGTTCAGTGGACGCGCACAGACCAAGGTTCAAAGGCGTGTCTAAAGCTGTTTGAACCTCTGTCCAACGTGGAGCACCACATGGGGCAGACCGGTAAGTGAACAGCAGCCCAGCACGCACACACCCCTGTCCATGGATCACCACATGGGGCACACCAGGAAGTGAACAGCAGCCAAACACCCCCCCCCCCCCCCCGCCCATGGAGCAGTGCATGGGACAAACTGGGAAGTGAGCAACAGTCAAACACATTCACCCCTGTCCACGGAGTACCACATGAGACACACCAGGAAGTGAACAACAGCCCAGCACACTCCTCCCTGTCTATGGACTACCACATGGAACACACTGGGAAGTGAGCAACAGTCAAACACATTCACCCCTGTCCACGGAATACCACATGAGACACACCAGGAAGTGAACAACAGCCCAGCACACACCTCCCTGTCTATGGACTACCACATGGAACACACTGGGAAGTGAGCAACAGTCAAACACATTCACCCCTGTCCACGGAGTACCACATGAGACACACCAGGAAGTGAACAACAGCCCAGCACACGCACCCCTGTCTATGGAGCACCACATGGAATACACCAGGCAGTAAACAGCAGTCTGACACACACCATTTCATTGTTTCTGAGCCTCACAATGGCAGCTCTCGATACACTAGGGATCCAAATGAGACCCGCAGCCGGGACGTACAGGAGACCACGAGCCATATGTTTTGCACATAGTTTCTGATCTTCATAATGATTTCCCCGGGATTCCAGGGATATGAGCACCGCCGGCCAGGTTACGGGACAGAAGGACGGATATTCATGTTATAATTGGATGATTACTTGATTGACAAGTTCAGTAAACGTGGCTCTTCTCAGACAAATGGGATTAACTTCATGAGTAGTATTTTCTTAGGTCCAATAACAAAAATAAGAATATAAAGTAAATGTGCTGACAAATCAGCTGAAATCCACGACTCAGAATCAGGCACCATAATCCAGATGATATATCTGTGCAGAATGTAGCAGTGTTCAGACCAGGCTAGTGTACTGCTCAATACAACCCAGCAATCTGTGCAGATCACACCAGTCCATGAACTACCTCTCAAGCACTGGGAGCTATGCAGTGAACAGCAGTGAATTGTTATATCAGGGAGGAGCATTTTTTTCCCAGCATGTACAGCAGTGTACGCCACTCCAGGGCATGGATCTGTAAACCAGGAGCAGTTACCCTCCCAGCATGTAGAGCAGTGTACGCCACCCCTGGGCATGGATCTGTAAACCAGGAGCAGTTATCCTCCCAGCATGTAGAGCTGTGACAACTGCCCCAGTGCATTGTTCAGTAACACTGTGTTAGATCACTGCACAGCGTGGGGAAATCTGCAGCCCATGCTGGAAGTGACAGGATGTGCAGCTCCAATCCATTTGCATATCTCAAGAGGATGGAGGAAAATGACTTAGGGTTAAGTAGGCAAGGATCAGACAAGGCTCTAGAAGGTTACAAGGTAGTCAGGAAGGAAGTGAAGAATAAACTCAGGAGAGCGAGAAGCGGGCATGAAAAAGACTTGGTGAGTAGGATTAAGGTAAAACTTAAGATGTTCTATACTTTTGCGAGGAACAAGATGATGGCTTTAGTGAGGGTAGGGCTCATGAGGATAGTGGAGGGAACGTGCGCCAGGAGTCGGAGGAGGTAGGGGAACATAGAATATAGAACACTACAGCGCAGTACAGGCCCTTCAGTCCTCGATGTTGGGCCGACCTGTCATACCAATCTGAAGCCTATCTAACTTACACTATTCCATGTACGTCCATATGCTTGTCCAATGACGACTTAAAGTTGGCGAATCTACTACTGTTGCAGGCAAAGCATTCCAAAGCTCTCGCTTTAGGTCTTTCCTGGCTACCTTGTAACCCTCAATCGCCCCAACTGAGCCTTCACATCCCATCCTAACATAAGTCGCCGTCTTCCTCTTGACCAGAGATTCCACTTCATTCGTAAACCACGGCTCCCGCACTCTATAGCTTCCTCCCTGCCTGACATACATATCTAGGACACACAGTAACTTTTCCTTGAATAAGCTCCACATTTCTAATGTGACCATTTCCTGCAGTTTCCTTCCCCATCACATGCTTCTTAAATCTTGCCTAACGGCATCGTAATTGCCTTTCCCCCAGCTGTAACTCTTGCCCAGTGGTATACACCTATCCCTATCTATCACTAAAGTAAACATAACAGAATTGGAATTGCTATCACCAAAGTGCTCACCTACTTCCAAGTCTAACACCTGACCAGGCTCATTACCCAATATCAAAACTAATGTGGCTTCTTCCCTTGTTGGCCTGTCTATATACTGAGTCAGGAAGCCCTCCTGCACACACTAGACAAAATCTGACCCCTCTATAGTACTCGTACTATAGTGTTCCCGTTCAATATTTCAAAAGTTGAAGTTCCCCATGACATCTACCCTGTCTCTGTCACTCCTATCGAGAATCATCTTTGCTATCTTTTCCTCTACATCTCGAGAACTATTCGGAGGCCTACAGAAAACTCCCAACGGGATGACCTCTCCTTTCTGTTTCTAACTTCAGCCCATACCACCGCAGTTGACGAGTCCTGAAAAATCCTTTCTGCAACTGCAATACTGTCCTTGACCAACAATGTAATACCTCCCCCTCCTTTACCATCATCTCTGTTCTTATTGAAACATCTAAATCCTGGAACCTGCAACATCTATTCATTTCCCTGCTCTAACCATGTCTCCAAAATGGCCACAACATTCAAGTCCCAGGTATCAATCCATGCTGCAAGTTCCCCCACCTTATTCCGGATGCTCCTGGCGTTGAAGTAGACACACTTCAAACCAACCTCTTGCTTGCCGGTGCCATCTTTCGTCCCTAAAACTTGATTTTGGACCTCCCTACTCTCAACCCTTTCTATACTCTAACTACAATTTTGGTTCCCATCCCCCTGCTGGATTAGTTTACACCCACCCCAATAGCCTTAGCGAATTCCACCCCCCTCCAGGATATTGGTACCCCTCTGGTTCAGTTGAAGCCCATCCTGCTTGTAGAGGTCCCACCTACCCCAGAAAGAGCCCCAATTATCCAAGAACCCAAAAGCCTCCCTCCTGCACCATCCCTGTAGCCACACGTTCACCTACTCTCTCTCCCTATTCCTTGCCTCACTAGCAAGTGGTATGGGCAAGAAACCAGAGCCAACAACTCTGTTCGTCCTAGCTCTAAGCTTCCATTCTTGCTCCCTGAATTTCTGCCTTTAATCCCCATCTCTCTTCCTACTATGTCTTTGGTGCCTATGTGGACCACGACTTGGGGCTGCTCCCCCTCCCCCTTAAGGATCCCAAAAACACGATCAGAGACATCACGAGCTCTGGCACCTGGGAGGCAACACACCAACCGTGAGTCTCTCTTGTCCCCGCAGACCGTCCTATCTGTCCCCCTAACTACGGAGTCCCCAATGACAACTGCTCTGATCCTCTTCTCCTTTCCCTTCTGAGCAGCAGGGACAGACGCTGTGCCAGATCCCTCTACCCCACTGCTTTCCCCGGTAAGTCCTCCCCCATAGTATCCAAAACGGTATATTTATTGTTGAGGTGAATGGCCACAGGGGATCCCTGCACAGCCTACTGGTTCTCTTTCTGTCCCCTGACTGTAACCCATTTACCTTTTTCTAGAACCTGAGGAGTAACTACTTCCCTGTAACTCCTCTCAATAACCCTCTTTGCCTCCCGAATGATCCGAAGTTCACGCACCTCCAGCTCCAGTTCCCTAACGCGGTTTTCAAGGAGCTGGAGACAGGTGCACTTCCAGCAGATGTAGTCAGCAGGGACACTGGTGGCGACCGTTACCTCCCACATTCTGCAGGAGGAACATTCAACTGCCCTAATCTCCATTCCCACTAGTCTAATTTCCCAAAGAGACTTTTGAAAAAAATGAATAAAAATACTCGTGAACTTTCCAAGCTGTGGCACAGGTACTTTGTTTTTGGTTAGAGGAGGAGGATGGGTGCTTTAACAGATTATAAGGCAAGGTGAGCTTTTCTGGGTGTTTGGTTTAATTCACAAACGGGTTCATTGCTGTGTCGTAACAGCACACTTGGAATATTGTGTTCAGTTCTGGTCGTCTTGTTATAGGAAAGATGTAGAAGCTATAGTGAGGGTGCAGAGGAATCCCTAGGGATTAACAGAAATATTGGCACACACCAGACGATCGAGTGAAATATTGAGGAAGTCACCACGCCAAAAATAAATACTGGCGGATTCTGCATGTCTGTATAAATGTCAGTGTGTCAGTGATGGTGGTGTGTCTGTACTGATGCCTGTATATCTGTGTGTGCATGTGCATCAGTGTATTGTCAATTCTCTCTGTGTGCTTTAGTATTTGTGTGACTGCACCAGTCTCTCTGTGTGCCTGTGTATCTATATGCATATCTTTGTGTATCTGCGTGTCTCTGTGCATATCCGTGCGTACAGCGGATCTGCCAGCCTCTGTGGTGTTTAAAGTTATGCAATGTCCGCCTTTGCTGGCCTTCACACTCTACTGCAATGATGGCAGTGGAGGGGGAAAACCATAAGGGATTCAGTCTAGGAGGTGGAGAGAGGGAGGTAGATCATAGCACATTCCAAACTGACTGCACCATCTGCACACACACACACACACACACACACACACACCACACACACACACACACACACACACACACACACACACACACACACACACACACACACACACACACACACACACACACACACACACACACACACACACACAGTTGGTTATAGGGAGGATCATAATTCTACTGAGGACACTCAGAGTGGCGAATGCTCCTGAGTAATATCTGTGCTCTCTCTGCAATGTGAAAGTGATTTGTCTTTGAAGATAATTCGTAACACAGAGTGTACAGCTTAAAGAATATTTCCACCGCAACTGCATTCAAGCAACGCTGACCAAACCATCTATAAGGTGATGCGATGAATTTATTACATGTTCTTTAAATTGAAATATTTTATAATTCAACCTTTCAAGGTGTCAGTGAAAAAGGATTGAAAAGTCCTGAAACTGACCCAGTGGTGATGGTAATATATGTAGGTATCAGACAAAACTGTTCTGTGCATCCAAACATATTTGCACAACCAAACAGCCGTGCAATGTGAGAGATTCACAGTGTTTGATGTCCTCTGAAAGAAAAACAAACTGACACTTGTGCATTGGCATGGGGAGACCAGCAGAGGGTGGCATTATATGACTATAAACTTAACATTTGCCTTTTTTTTGTTCCTGAGGAGTGATTACATCCATGTAACTCCTCTAAATAAACCCCTCTGCCTCCAGAATGATCCGAAGTTCACGCAGCTCTAGCTCCAGTTCCCTAACACGGTTTTCAAGGAGCTGGAGTCAGGTGCACTTCCAGCAGATGTAGTCAGCAGGGACACTGGTGGCGACCGTTACCTCCCACATTCTGCAGGAGGAACATTCAACTGCCCTAATCTCCATTCCCACTAGTCTAATTTCCTAAAGAGACTTCCCAAGCTGTGGCACAGGTACTTTCTTTCTGGTTAGAGGAGGATGATGGGTGCTTTAACAGATTATAAGGCAAGGTGAGCTTTTCTGGGTGTTTGGCTTAATTCACAAACAGGTTCATTGCTGTGTCGTAACAGCACACTTGGAATATTGTGTTCAGTTCTGGTCGCCTTGTTATAGGAAAGATGTAGAAGCTATAGTGAGGGTGCAGAGGAATCCCTAGGGATCAACAGAAATATTGGCACACACCAGACGATCGAGTGAAATATTGAGGAAGTCAACACGCGAAAAATAAATACTGACAGATTCTGCATGTCTGTATAAACGTCAGTGTGTCAGTGTTTGTAATGTGTCTGTACTGATGCCTGTATATCTGTGTGTGCATGTGCATCAGTGTATTGGCATTTCTCTCTGTGTGCTTTAGTATTTGTGTGACTGCACCAGTCTCGGTGTGTGCCTGTGTATCTATATGCATATCTTTGTGTATCTGCGTGTCTCTGTGCGTATCCGTGTGTACAGCGCATCTGCCAGCATTGTGGTGTTTAAAGTGATACTGGCCTTCACACTCTACTGCATTGATGGCAGTGGAAGGAGAAAACGATAAGGGATTCAGTCTAGGAGGTGGGGAAAGGGCCGTAGATCATACCACCATCCGAACTGACAGCAACATCTGCACATGCACACATACACACATTTGGGTATAGGGAGGATCATAATTGCACTGAGGACATTCAGAGTGGCGAATGCTCCTGAGTAATATCTGTGTTCTCTCTGCAATGTGAAAGTGATTTGTCTTTGAAGATCATTCGTTACACAGAGTGTACACCTTAATGAGTATTTCCACTGCAACGCTGACCAAATCATCTGAAAGTTGATGCGATGAATTTAGAACATGTTCTTTAAACTGAAATATTTTAAAATTCACCCCTACAAGGTGTAAGTGAGAAAAGATTGATAAGTCCTGAAACTGACCCAGTGGTGATGGCAATATATCTAGGTATCAAACAAAACTGTTATGTGCATCCAAAGATATTTGCAAAACCAAACAGCCGTGCAGTGTGAGAGATTCACAGTACTTGATATCCTCTGATAGAAAATAAAAAACACTTGTGCAGTGGCATGGGGAGACCAGCAGAGGGTGGCATTGTATGACTATAAACAGGGACAGATGTAGAGGTGGAGAAGGGGAGTAGCTGTTTATCTCAATTTCAATGTATTTACCCCCTAAATCACAGAGCCATCATTTCACAGAGGTGCACACAAATATACATAGACACATTAAACACACAAAACAAATGCATACAGATATGGACACTTACACACAAACACTTGAACACACCCGCACACAGACACCGTGTTTTGTTTAAGATAGAGATAAGTATGTTTTTCCTGAATAAGGGAATCAATGGTGTGTTGGTGAAGGCAGGAGAATGTGGCTGAAAAACATTTTAACTGTGATCAAATGGCACTGCATATCCAAGCGGCAAAATGGCCTAATTCTGTTCCAATTTCCTATTTGGTGAAGGGATTCATTTTGGAAGTCGAATTTGAATGCCGATTACTGGGTCAAATGTAAGATTCGTAGCAGTGTGAAGGAATAAACGGATCTTGGGGTCCATATCTGTAGGTGTCTCAGTTGCCACCTAAGTTGATAGGGTTGTTAAGAAGGCGTATGGTGTGTTGGTTTTCAATAGCAGGGGGACTGAGTTGAAGAGCCGCAAGATTATGCTGCAGGTCTATAAAGCTCTGGTGAGTCCACATCTGAAATGTTCTGGTCGCCTCAGTAAAGAAAGGATATGGAAGCTTTAGAACGGTGCAGAGGAGATTTACCAGAATGCAGCCTGGACTAGAGGGCTTGTCTTATGAAGAAAGGTTGAGGGAGCTATGGCTTTTCTCATTGGAGTAAAGAAGGATGAGAGGTAACTTGATAGAGCTGAACAAGATGGTGAGAGTTACAGACAGAGTAAATTGACAAAGACTTCTTCCCACAAATGATTGTCACGAGGTGAGCAAATTTTAAGGTGTTTGGAGAAAGATTTTGGAAGATGTCAAAGGCAGTGCGACACCAGCCCCTTCCCCCTCCCCACAAACCGGGTCCCAGGTACAGTGAGACAGCTGTGCTAACCACTGAGACATCATGCCCCTCTCCCCCTCCCCCAAAACCAGGTCCCTGGTACTCTGAGACAGCCGTGCTAACCACTGAGACACCATGTCTTCCTCCCCCTCTCTCTCAAACCTGGTCCCTGGTACTGTGAGACAGCCGTGCTAACCACTGAGACACCATGCCCCCCTCCCCACACCCCCCCCCAAACCGGGTCCCTGGTACTGTGAGACAGCCGTGCTAACAACTGATACACCATGCACCCCCCTCCCCATCCCCCCGAAATCCGGTCCCTGGTACTTTGAGACAGCCGTGCTAACCACTGAGACACCATGCCACCCCCTCCCCATCCCCCCCAAACCGGGTCTCTGGTACTGTGAGACAGCCGTACTAAGCACTGAGACACCATGCACCCCCTCCCGCTCCCCCCCAAACCGGGTCCTTGGTGCTGTGAGACAGCCTTGCTAACCACTAACACAACATGCCCCTCTTCCCCTCCCCCCCAAACCGGGTCTATGGGACCGTGAGACAGCCGTACTAACCACTGAGACACCATGGTCCCCTCCCCGCTAAACCAGGTCTCTGATTTTGTGGGACAGCAGTGTTAACCGCTGAGACACCATGACTCCCACCCCCTCTCACCCACACCGGGTCCTAGGTACTGTGAGACAGCCATGTTAACCACTGAGACACAATTCCCCCACCCCATTCCTCCCAAACCGGGTCCCTAGTACTGTGAGACAGCCGTGCTAAGCACTGAGACACCAGGCCCCCTTCCCCCTCCCCCCAAACCGGGTCCCTGATACTGTGAGACAGCCGTGGTAACCACTGAGACACTATACTCTCCCCTCCCCTTCCTCCCAAACCGGGTCCCTGGGACTGTGGGACAGCCGTGCTACCCACTGAGACACCAGGTCCCCCTTCCCCAAAACCAGGTCCCTGTACTGTGAGACAGCCGGGCTCACCACTGAGACACCATGCCCCACTCACCTCCCCTCAAACCGCGTCCCTAGTACTTTGAGACAGCTGTGTTAACCACTGAGACACCATGCCCCCCTCCCCTCCCCTCAAACTGATTCCCTGGTACTTTGAGACAGCTGTGTTAACCACTGAGGCACCATGTCCCAACTCCCCATCCCCATCCCTCCAACCGGGTTCCTGGTACTGTGAGACACCCGTGCTAACTACTGAGACACAATGCCCGCTCTCTCTCCCCCCAAACCAGGTACCTGGTACTGTGAGACAGCCGTGCTAACCACTGAGACACCATGCCTCCCTCACCCTCCTCCTGTCCCTCAATCCGGGTCCCTGGTACTGTGAACCAACCATGCTAACCACTGAGACACCATTCCCCGTCTCCGCCCCCTCCCCGAAAACGGAGTCACTGTGCTCGGTAATACTGGGGAAATGTAAATAAAAGTGATGAGCTTAGAGCTATGATGTTGTGGCCATAACAGAGACATGGGTTTCTCAGGGGCAGGAATGGTTGATGGATGTTCCAGGGTTTAGAACATTTAAAAATAATAGGGAGGAGGTAAAAAGAGGAGGGGTTGTAGCACTGCTCGTCAGAGAGGGTATCACAGCTACAGAAGTTAACATTATCGAGGAAAGTCTGCCTTCTGAGTCAGTATGGGTGGAAATTAGGAACAGTAAGGCAGCAATCACCTCATTAGGGGTTAAATACAGGCCCCCAATAGAAGCAGGGAGATTGAAGAAAGCATAGGTCGGCAGATTTTGGAAAAGTATGAATGTAATAGGGTAGTTGTAACTTTCCCAAGATTGATTGGAACCTCATTCCAGCAGATGGTTTGGAAGGAGCTGTTTGTGTAAGATGTGTTCAGGAGGGTTTCCTAACTCAGTACGTTGACAGGCCGACGAAGAGAGAGACCATTTTGGATTTGTTGCTCGGCAATGAGCTGGAGGCAGGTGTCAGATCTTGCGGTGGGAGAGCATTTTAATGATAGTGACCACAACTGCCTCATATTCTACACAGCCATGGAGAAGGAGAGAAGCAGGCACAATGGGAGGATATTTAATTGGGGAAAAGGAAACTATGATACTATCATACTGCGTTGCGAAGCATGGAATGGGAGCAATTGTTCCGTGGAAAGGGCACTATAGACATGTGGAGACTGTTTAAAGAACAGTTGTTGCGAGTGATGCACAAAATGTGTTCCTCTGAAACAGGCAAGGAGGGGTAAGATAAACGAACCTTGGATGATGAGAGCGGAGATGCTTCTCGTCAAAAGAAAGAAGGCAGCTTACGTAAGGTGGAGGAAGCAAGGGTCTTGCTCAGCTCTAAAGGATTACAGGCAGGCGAGGAAGGAGCTCAAAAATGGTCTGAGGAGAGCCAGAAGGGGGCAGGAAAAAGGCTTGGCAGGAATGATAAGGGAGAATCTAAAGGCATTTTGCACATATGTGAGGAATAAGAGAATCATCAAAGAAAGAGTAGGGCCGATCAGGGATAGCATAGGGAACTTGTGTATCGAGTCTGAGGAGGTAGGGGAAGTCCTAAATGAGGTATTTGCTTCTGTCTTTACGAAAGAAAAGGACTTTATAGTGAATGAAACCATTGAGGAGCAGGTAATCATGCTGCAACAGATAGATTGAGAACGCGGATGTGTTGAAAATTTTGACAAACATTAATATTGACAAGTCGCCAGGGCCAGGCCAGATTTGTCCTCGGCTGCTTTGGGAAGCGAGAAATGTGATTGCTTCAGCGCTTGCGAAGATCTTTGCATCCTCGCTCTCCACCGGAGTCGTACCTGAGGACTGGAGGGAGGCAAATGTAATTCCTCTGTTCAAGAAAGGAAATAGGGAATCCCCGGAAATAACAAATCAGTTAGTCTCTGCAAGGTGTTAGAAAGGATTCTGCGGGATAGGATTTATGACCATCTGGAAGAGCATGGCTTGATTACATGCAGTCAGCACGGCTTTGTGAAGGGCAGGTCATGCCTCACAAACCTTACTGAGTGCTTTGAGGATGTTGCTAGGCAAGTTGATGAGGGTCGAGCAGTGGATATTGTGTATCTGGACTTCAGCAAGGCATTTGATAAGATTCCCCATGGTAGGCTCGTTCAGAAGGTCAGGAGGAATGGGATACAGGGAAATTTAACTGTCTGGATATAGAGTTGGCTGGTCGACAGAAGAGAGCGAGTGGTAGTGGAAGGAAAGTATTCTGTCTGGAAGTCAGTGGTCAATGGTGTTCCACGGGGTCTGTTCTTGGGCCTCTACTCTTTGTAATTTTTATTAATGACTTGGATGAGGAGATTGAAGGATGGGTTAGGAAGTTTGTAGATGACACAAAGGTTGGAGGTATCATTGACAGTATGCAGGACTGTTGCAGGCTGCAGCATGACCTTGCCAGGATGCAGAGATGGGCTGAGAGGTAGTAGATGGAATTCAAACTGGATAAATGCAAGGTGTTACATTTTGGAAGATCGAACTTGAAAGTTGAGTACAGGACTAAAGGCAGCATTCTTGGCAGTGTGGAGGAACAGCAGGATCTTGGTGTGCAGGTACATAGATCCCTTAACATTTCGACACAGGTGGACAGGGTTGTTAAGAAAGCATATGGTGTTTTGGCTTTCATTAACAGGGGGATTGAGTTTAAGAGCCGTGAGATCTTGTTGCAGCCCCATTTACTCATACCCCTATATTTATTCTCCCATTTCCTCCTATTCCAAAACTAAATTCTCCTGCTTTTTCATATAACGATACTAATTCTGTCATTTCCTCATATCCCAGTATGATTCTCTCATTTTCTGTTGCCCGATTTCAAATCTCGCATTTAGGAGTTCCCTAATCTAATTCTACATTTTAATGGTGACTTGCACCAAATATCTAATGTAGGTCCACTCCACACCACTTCTTCCACTAACTATGTAGCTGCAATGATTCTCCCATGTCATGGTCCAATTTTGGCTTTTATTGCATCAAATTCTCAAATTGCCAATTCTGCACGAATCCACCCTTTCATCATGAACTGAGAAACTCTCCCACTAAGTATTGTCTTGCCCCAATTTTCCTGTTTTGCTGTTTCCTGACATACATCTTCCATATAATGGTTTACTGCTCAAAGTTTTTATCATTATTGTCGCCCTGCATCGAATGGCCACTTTCCTGCACTTTACAACATTTCTCCGAGTTGCTGATTCCTGCCCGTGTTCTCCCATTTAAATATGCTCTGTTTCAAGTCTGCATGCTTTAAACACCCCACACCAATTCTCGAATTCAATATTGCCCTGAAACAATTCTCATGTTCATTGATACCCAAACCAACTTCTCCAGTGTGGGGAACGCCACTCTGACTCTCTGAGATAGTGGCGCCATACCCCAATTCGCTGTTAAAGTTCCACTGTGCAATTGTTCCATTTTGTGGTTCGTACAACAATTATCCTAAATACAGCTTCACTTCCGTGCGCCATTCTACCATTTTCGAATCCTGCACGAATCTTCTTTTCGTCAGCAACTGCACCTCCACCACATTTAACATTATTCAGCACCAGTTCTCCCACGTCTTCCACCAATTCTCTACTTTCGTGACATCAGTACCAACTCTCCCATTATTGATGCCCTGCGTCAATTGTCCCATTGCGTTGTTTCCTGATACACTTCCTCCACGTATGACTTCCCTGCTCCAAAGTCTTTCTTTCATTTCTTGGTGGGCGGACTCGAGTTCTCGGCTTTACTGCTGCTTGCAAAATTGTTCTTTCTCAATGTTTCGCTGCCCCTATTCTTCCAATCAGAGGTGTTCTGCTCAAATTCTTTAATGAATAGGCAATTTGTACTAATTTTCCAATGTAATGGCACTGTGCAACAATTCTCCCATTTCCTGATACCCAACAATTCTCCCCCTGCCTGACGCCCTGACACCTGTCGTGGAAATTTAATCGACTTGAATCAACTGCTAGCAAGAGCACAGGAAAGGCTTTACTTTTCTACATCTGCATGCAGGGCGGCCAATTATACTTGGCAATACGTAACATATTATTTTTGTAGTATTCTTATCACATGCTCAAGGACAAGTGTTGGGAAACATTTGAGCTCATATTTTCTTATTCCCATGCCTTGGACATAATTGTCTTTATGTTTTCCGAAGTTTTTTTTCTGAACTCGGCTGCTCGCAAGGCCAGGTGAAAGTTTCCACAAAGACAAGCTGCCTATTCGACGCAGAATTCAGCAAAGTATTTGCATTTTTCAGCCAGATAGCTGCACATCAAAAATAATTTATGAACACCAGGCATGTCCTCAGACACCAGCTAACTCTAACAAAGTTTTGTGGTGTTTTTTCCACTTCCCTGGTTTGCCCGATACACAGCCCATCTTCACACGTCACGTTCGTCAACGTCGCTATAGGGTGCGGACAAGCAATCGGATCTTTCTTCTTTGGGACCACGGATAGTTTAACATTTCGTATCCTATTGCACCCCACTGTCAGGGTCAGGCTAGTCGCCTCCCGTGGAAGCAGACAGCTGGCATTTCTCGCAAGGCTCTCAGTAATTTGCTGGGCAGACTACCTTTGGGCTGTGTGCAAACATATCCAACAAGTGTAGCCAATCTCTAATCTCACGTTTTGTCTTATGACCAAATCACATGCTCTGTTCCCTTCATATCTAGTAATGGCCCTTCGCAGCTCCCAACTTACTGGCGTCGCATTTACGCCATTTATCTCCAGCAGGCAAATTCCCCTCCTGCTTTAAATTCGCCCTCAAGCTACGGCGGTCTCCCTTCGGGTTCGGGTGTGTCATTAATGACCTTTGCCGGCTTGGGGTTAGGTCCATGATCTGGTTTGATTGGTTGCCATGCCCTAGTACTGCTATCGTCTGTAGTACATTCTGCACTGCATCTCGGAGGGCTGGGGTGGGGCGACTAAACCAGAATATTCACCTGTCTCCAGATGTCAGAAAAGGATCTATCTATTCCACACCACGAGACTCCCTCATTGCTCTTCTGAGTCTTACTTTGATCATAGAATATCTATTTCCCATGTCAGGTGCCCCTTTTGCCGTGGTGGCTACTACTAAGTGCCAGTCATCGGCGCGGCATGGATCCCTGCATAAATCTTAATTACCGAATTTATAGTCGTCCTTGTTACTGAACGGCAATGGGTCGCATGTAAAGATCCACTTCGTCCTATCAGTTAATATTACCGTCAGCTGCTGCATCCCAGACGCCACTGCCCTTATGAATAGTCCTACCAGGGTGCATGCCAACACTGTGAACTGGGGCAGCCCCACATTTGCTTAAGTATTCTAATAAATAGTTGCTCTAAATTGGTTTTGGTGTTGTGCGATGTCTCCTCAGTCCCAGCTGCAAGTTTGTAATGGCTGGCGTGTATCCACGTGGCGATCTTAAAATTATCTGTGCTGTAAGGCGTACTTAAAACCGTCCCAGCCACCTCTACGCCTTCCTGTTTTCCCTCCAGAAGTCTTTCGCCACTATTCAGGCTCCAGGTTATAGATCGTACATCTTCCCTTCTGCTGACTGGGGTAGTCCTGTCTTCACTTGATTTTGTATTTGGGACAGAAGTGTAGAGAGTTTCATGCAGTAACACAACACCTCATCCTCACAGGGGCCTGTTATCTGGCTTCCCTTACGTCTCGGGACAATTCCTGTGTTTGGCGGCCTAACAAACAAAATCTCAAACGGGCTAAGATTAGCTCTCCCTCTCCTCCTAGACCTCATATACATTAGCACAATTGGAAGTGCCTTTGTCCATGTCATCCCTAGTTCCTCACAGCATTTTGTCAATTTATTTTTTATAGTAGAATTTTCTCTTTCCGCTGCCCTACCCCTCGTTTGGTGGTAGGCATAGTGCTATCTCATGTTTATTCCCAAATACTCACTAATCTGCTGTCGGGCATTATGGACAAATGGTTTCCTACTGTCACTACTAAGCCTAGAGTGTAGGTTTGCTCGCTGAGCTGTAGGTTTGATATCCAGACGTTTCATTACCTGCCATATGGAGGTTAGTGGGCTAGTGTAGGTTAGGTGGGCTTGGATCAGCGCAACATCGAGGGCCAAAGGGCCTGTACTGCGCTGTATTTTTCTATGTTCTATGTTCTAGGTAACATCATCAGTGACGAACTGCAAGTGAAGAGAAGCTGTTGTCTCCTGCTTTCTAGTAATATATTTTTCCAGGATGGGGCTCCTGGGGTTTGTGGTGATGCCATTTCATGTTCGTTTTCTGAGGGGTTGACAAATGCTATCTATGTATAAGTCTTTTTTTATGGCGTTGAGGTTGGAGGGCTAGGCCTCAATGAATTCTCTGGCATGTCTTTGCTTAGCCTGTCCCAGGACAGATGTGTTGTCCCAGACGAAATGTTATTTTTGTTTCATCCGTGTGAAGGGTTACGAGGGAGAGAGGTTCGTGTATTTTTGTGGCTATCTGGTGTTCTGTATCCTGGTTGCTAACTTTCTCCCTGTTTATCCTACGCAGTGTGTGTGGCAGTCCTTGCATGAAATTTTATAGATGACGTTGGTTTTGTCCATGGGTTGTACTGGGTCTTTTAAATTTGTTAGTTTTGTTTGATACTGTTGGTTGGATTCCGAGGAGTCTTAGTAGTCTGGCTGCCACTTCTGAGACTTCATTGATGTATGGAAAGGTCGATTGGCTTTCTGGCTGTGTTATGTCTACTTGTCGTGGTTTGTTCCTGAGAAATCTGTGGACTGTATTTTTTAAGTATCCGTTCTTCTTGAATACGTTTTATAGGTGGTTCTCATCTGTTTTCCAAAGTACGGCTGTGCTGAAATGTGTGGTGGTTCGTTGGAATAGTGTTCTGATACAGCTTCCTTTTTGCGTGTTGGGATGGTTGCTGGTGTTGTTAAGAATTTGGTCAGTGTTTGTCGGTTTTCTGTATATGCAGACACACCAGAGAAATCCGAGAGCCCTCGCACTCCAATCACAACGCCATAAACAAACACATAAATCGATTTACCATCTGTCAACCCCTCAGAAAACGAATAGGAAATGACATCACCACGAACCCCAGGAACCCCATCCAGGACAAACAAATAAATAAAAAGCAGGAGACAACATCTTCGCTTCTCTTGAAGGTCGCCATTGATGATGTTACCTAGCCAGGTAATGAAACGTCTGGATAACAAACGTACAGCTCAGCGAGCAAACCCTACACCCTAAACCTCAACCGGAGTTATAAACCTTCAGAAACCTTGGGACTACTAAGCCTCTCAGGGATGCTCCATCTCAGAATTATTTCAGTTAGGAAAGCTTTGGTTACTGCACTGGCATTCTGTTTTGCCGTGGGGAACGCTTGCACCCATTTGGAAAACATATCAACTATTATCAGACAATACCTTTTACCTTCGCAGTGTGTTAGTTTCGTAAAATCCAGTTGTAAATGTTCAAATTGTTTTTGGGGTTTCGGAAGTGCTACATGACTCATCTGTATTCCCTTCCCCACATTATTGTGTCACAGATAACACATCGTTCACAATATTTCTGGAAGTAATGAGTAAATCCCTCAGTATACCACTGAGCTGAAATGCTGTTATATCTTCCCTCTTTTGACACATGTTCCTTACCGTGTGTCAGTTTGGCTTAGAATGGAAATGACGATCGTGGCAGAAAAGGTTTAACATTGGGACCACACCATACCCCTTACCTCAAACTGCACTCTGCTTTTTCCCACTCAAATGTGTTTTCAAGCCTGGACTTCGACTGTGACTCCCGTACGTCTGCTGATTTGGGTAAGGATTTTCGTCATTCTCATGTCAAACTGATCATTTATCGGCTGCTGGGCTGCCGTCCCTGCCGCTGAGTCTGCCCTTGCATTTCCTTGAGAAAGGGAATTGTTACTTTTCGTGTGGGCATCATAATTACACACAGCGATTAATTTAGGCAATACGACCGTTTCCAAGAGGTCAGAAATCTGATCACGGGTGTGTGATGGACTTTCTGGTGAAGGCCGAGAAGTCCCTGTATTTCCACAGGGTTCCAACATCATCTGCAACTCCGAATCCGTATCTGCTATTGGGTAAATATTCGCTGTGTTTCCCTGAGCCAATTTACGTGCCTCAGTCAAGGCAATCAGCTCCGCTGCTTGCGCTGACAGTTGAGAAGTGAGTGATCCCGCTTTGAATACCTCATGGGTAGTTACTACAGCATGTCCAATAAAATTCTGGCCTATCTCCTTGCTCCTAAATGCTGACCCATCCACAAAAAAAAACAGCCATATTTCGATTCTGAAGTGGTGAATTCTGCAAGTCTTGTCTAGGCAGCACATTTAATTAATTACAGCGATACAATCATGTGGGTCTCCTTCTCTAGTGAGAGGATTAGCAGCATTAAGGTCGTTACATCGTTTTATTGCAATGTTAGGCTTCTCCAATAACACAGTACTGTATCTGAGTCAACGTGCTGCCGACGTATGTGCTGTCTTTTGCTCGGAAAGCAGTAGGGATACTGCATGTGCGATCAGTTTGGGTAAGTCGCCATAGCCGATTATATCCCTGGATACTGCAACAGCCTTTTCAGTTGCAACCACAGCTCGCAGGCATTTACACAATCCTGCCGCTACGAGGTCCAGCTTAGCCGAAAAATAAGCTGCTCGCCTGAATTTTCCCCCATGATCCTGCAACAACACAGATGTCATGCAGCCATGTTTCTCATCTACCGTTTGATTGTTTGGATTCGGAATCCCCAGTGTAGGTGTACTTTGAAACGTCTTTTTGAATTCAACTCGGCCGCTGGGATCCATTGCAACGGACCTTGGTTCTGCAACCCTTTTCCATGGGCCATGTCACTTCAGGGTTCCTCAAGGTTTCTGTAATGTGGGATAAACATTCTTCAGTAGGAGCGCATGCCCCAAAAAGGACAGCAATTGTTTCTTCATGTGAGGCCTTGGTATTTGCTGTATTACTCGCACTCTGTCTTCACCAATGGCCTTCCCTTGTTCAGATATGAAGTGACTGAAGAACTTCACCTGTTGTTGCATAAATCGAAGCTTTGCGAGACTGGCTTTGTGCCCTTCCCTCGTGCAATGCAAAGGAATCCTTCTCACATTGTTCCTCTGTCGGTGCTACTGTTAAGCAATCGTCTACAGACCCAGGGGTTAAAACAAGAGTCTCCAGACTCTTGCGTAGAGCCTCATTATATATGGTGGGTGACTCACAGTAACATTGACAAAGTCGTGTGAACTCATAAGATTTCTCTTTGAATGAAAAAGCGAACCAGAATTGACTATCTGGATGCACCGTTACACTAAAGAACATATTTGCTAAATCCACAGCAGGGAACCATTTACTGTCCGGTGGAAATTGAACTGATACAGTATGGGGTTTGGGAACATTTGATGCGCGCGGGACAACACTGTTATTGACTGCCTGCAGGTCATGAACATACCTGCATTCCTCCGGTTCACTTGGAAGTTTTGCCTTTTTGATCAGAAAAATGGGATTTCTCACTGGTGAGTTTACACAGGGGATTATCTCTCTAGCCTTTGGGAAGGATTGAAAGACTGGAGTAACTACGTCCATGGCCTCGAGTTTTAACGGGTATTGTGCCCTGCAATGACGATACTCCGACTTCGTGGTTACTTGTATTGATTCACAACCTCGTATATGCCCCACATCCTATTTGCCTTTTACCCATAATTCAGTTGGGACCGCTATTAATCTTGCGTCTGAGAAGTTTATCTTAGGGAAACGCCAGGCCAGCCTTCTAGGCTCTTCAGGGCTAGCGGGGTTACCTCGACTGTTCTATTGCCTGAGTTAGACAAATTAATTTCTTCCTATATGGCCGCACATCTGCATTGAACCACACACTCACATCGTCCCAGAACACCCAACATTTCGTTCTTTATGCCTTTAGTACCAATGGCCCCAAATCCTGACACCAGTCACTGGACACCTTCGCCAGTGACACGCGAGGAGCGTAGCCTTCCACATCAAAAATATAGAGTTTACTTGCCGTCGCAGGTACTTTATATAAGTTCACACTGACTGCACATCTGCCATCCCTTCAATAAAATTCGCACAATAACAACTGACCTGGTTAACCAATCTCCTGAACAAATACTTCTCTTATGGTTCCTCAAGGCGATCGTGGTGTATGTGTGCTGTATAGTGCAGCATATTCCCGCAAAACAAAAATCGGTGTTAATAGGATTAACATGGTTACCTGCTTCCAGGGCGAGTGAATTGCTCACTGAACTCATTGCTCTCTGGCTTAATCGCCACTCATAGACATACAGCAGGGGTCGTGGGTTGTATTTTACAGTTTACACTTGTGAATCTTCCCTTTGAATTGCCTGCAAGCCCGTCGGAGTACTGAGCAAATACAACCCCAGTCTCACTATGAGATCCCGAGCCATCAAATGTAAAGGACAAAATTCCGCTAACAAAATTGAAAATTAGAATGTATACACATTACTGATTTCACACAATATGGGTGCGGCAAAGCTCTCTCATATCACGACGCCTGATGCCTCCATTGAGTTCAGGAACATTCCACTCATCTTTATTGGCGTCAACTCTCTGAACTGTCTTGATTTGAGGAGTGAATGTGCTGGCCATGTATCTACCAAAAAGTTAACTGGTGTACCTTCCACACATAACATAGAGGTAGGCATCGACATATACACATCATTGTTATATCGAACATGTTGTCCACACTTCGCAATCTCAATGTTCAATATAGAGTTGGGACACATCTCAGTGCCCGTTAGGTTAGTAGAAGTGATTAGTAAAAGGGATTCTTCATTACCAAGTACAAAGGAAAGAGGTTTACCTGTACCTTGTGGCCTGCCCACCTCAACCTCAGTCGTCCCCTGTCAGTCACCATGCTGTCCAACCTCCAGGACCGATTGAGGCTGTCTTTGCGGGCACTGTCTCGACCAGTGGTCCTTTGCTCCGCAAACAAAACACCAGCCAGATCTATCTCTGCAAGCGCACTTCCGCGATCCCTTCCTCTTTTGCGAAGTCCACCTGTGCCTCTCTCTTTTCCCGCAGTTCCTCCCTCCAACGGCTGAACGACCATTTGCATCATATTCAGCTGAGGTATTTGTGATTGCTGTTCCATCTTTAATTTCCGGTTATGGTTCTCTTGAGCCAGCAATTTTTCAGCATATATCACGTATTGTTCTATCTAATCCAGCTTTCCCGGGTCCCAGGTAATACACGTATATTATTACCTATTTTGTTGTTTCGTACTTCATTCCACTGATGAAGCTGCTCCTCAGGTGTGCCTCATACGGTGTGATCTCTGCCGTCGTTATGTCCTTGGGTGGTATCAGTCCACAATAGACGTTATCGACTTTTGTGAGGCGCTTAAGGTACTGGGACATTGTCTCGACGTCTTTAGGGATTCTTGCTTCAATTGATTGTGGGTACGATATGCTATTGGTGATTCAGCAGACCCTGAGGCGGCGACCGTTGACTTGGAATCTTCGCGAAATGGATCTCGTAGGGGGGCTGTAGCTCTTTGAGGGCACCCATTCAGGTCAGGATCTGATCCAGTCTTAAGACACTGTACAGCTTCATTAGGTTGTTTTCCATGTGTGTGTGCATGTGCACTGGTGTTTGTACCTGTACTTGATCTATCTTTTATTCGAGATTTTCTTTCCCTGAAATCAGGCTCAGCCTTCAACATGTTATAAGCACTCCAATTCACAGGTTCTATTTTACCCTTCCGTTTCTCCTTCTCTCTCTCGCCTCCAACGGTGACATCAACATTTGCAACTGCATGTTACTAAAACAACCTTCCTCCAGAAAAACACATACCTTAATTTACATTTTTAACTGCTTTACAGAAACTGGGCCTTAATTATTTAGCATATATTGTATTTTATCTTGACCATTCCGAGTTGTCTGTCGACCCTCTTTTTGTTCGCTCTTGCTGGAGACGATTTTCATGGATATTGGAAGTGTTCATCTCTCTCTCTCTGTCTCTCTGCCTGTATCTCTCTCTTTCTCTCTCTCTTTCTCTCTCTTTCTCTCTCTCACGATGCCATAATCTTCTCTTTGCCAATATAACTTGCTTTTACCTCCGGAGGTCCCCTCTTATTGGGCGCGACCGCCTCATTGCCTTGGTTTTCACAAACCAAGAACCCATGTAACCGGTACAGCTTTGGCGACTCCAACGCTGCCCATGGTGGCTCCAAGTCTCAAACCACGGTTAATCTTGCTATCTCTTAAACTCTCGAGAGATGGCAATCCTTTCCCTTGAGTTTTACTCGAATACCGCGCGAAATTTCAGTGGTCCCTCTTCCTGGTTCATTTATTCTCTTCGAACAAGTCTCTATGTCGGATTACTTTAGCCACAAATCTTACCCCGACCCTATTCGATTCGGAACGCGACTCTGAGGCGATCCACTTATCCCCAGTCCTCTCACGCAAAGGGGCCAATTCAGCGCTCGAGATGAAGTGAAAGACCTTCAAGGCAGTGGCGCGTACACCTCCTGGGAATTTTCAAAATCTTACCCAGTCGCAGGGTCCCAGGCGAGCCCCCTAGTTTACTGCCGTAGAATTTCAATCGAATCGATGCAAATGTTACCAAGCGCAAAGAAAAAGTTTATTTTTGAAATTTGCAGAGTGGACCCGACACATTTGCAAGACGCCTCATAAAATGGACGTCTGACGGTGTTCACATATTCCCTTTATACTATATATCGCTTTGCGCTATCACACCTCAAGCCAGGAACCTGGATCAGTCGAGTCCCTTTCCACACATGGAGTTGCTTTTTCTAATTCATTGACTGCTGATATAATAGATTATTGGCCTTGAGAGTCAGCTGTAAAGGAGGTTGAACTTTACATTTTTTCTGTCTTTTTGCAAAGTTAGGTCCATACTTCTTTGTTTCAACTATGCGTTCACAGACTTCACAATAAATGATCATTTTCCATTACAGGGGATCAGGCTGACATTGACTCAACAAGTGTGATGGAGTGAGGATGATAGTGACACAATGAGGGTGAGGTGTCAGCGTGGTAGTGACGCAGACTGTGTGAGTGGATCAGGCCGATAGTTGTGCAGTGAGGGGGGTCAGAGTGATAGTGACGCAATAAGTGTGAGGTGGTCAGGGTGATAGTGAAGCACTTCGTGTGAGGGGTCAGTGTGACAGTGACGTAGTAAGAGAAAGTTGTCAGGCTGATAGTGACGCAATAATTGGAAGGAGATCAGGCTGATAGTGGTGCAGTAAGTGTTACTGTGTCAGGCTGATTCCGACGCATAAAGTGGGAGGGGGTAGGATGATAGTGACGCAGTAAGTGTGATGGCGTCAGGCAGAGACTGACGCAGTGATTGTGAGACAGTCAGGGTGATAGTGAAGGAGTAAGTGTGTGCGTTCAGGCTGGCAGTGACACAGTAAGTTGAGAGCGTCAGGCTGATAGTGGCCAATAAAAGTGAGGTGTTAGGGGAATAGTGACGCAGTAAGTGTGAGGTGTCAGGCTGTTAGGGATGCAGTAAGTGTGAGGGGTCAGTCTGATAGTGAAGCAGTAGGTGTGAGGGGTCAGGCTGATAGAGACGCAGCAAATGTGGCTGGGTCAGGCAGATAGTGTCACAGTATGTGTGTGTGTTCAGGCTGATAGTGATGCACTATGTGTCCGTGAGTCAGAGTGATCCTAATGCAGGAAGTGAGAGGGGACAGTGTGATCGTGACTCAGTGAGTGTGAGGGGTCAGCGTGATGGTGACGGAGTAAGTGTGAGTGTTCAGGCTGCTATTGATGCAGTAAGTTGAGGGCGTCAGGCTAATACTGGCCAGTAAGTGTTAAGTGACAGGGTGATAGTGATGCAGGAAATGTGAGCAGTCAGACTGATAGGCACGGTGAAATTGTGAGGGGTCAGGCTGATAGTGATGCGGGAAGTGTGCGAGTGTCAGGCGGATAGTGACGCAGTAAGAATGTTGGGAGCAGAGTGATAGGAACGCAATAAATGTGAGCGGCTCTGGATGATAATGACAGGTCAGTATGAGGGGGAGGATGGTAGTGATCCAGTGAGTGTGAGGTGTCAGGATGACAGTGAAGCAGACTGTGTGAATGTGTCATTGTGATGGTGAGCTGGCAAGTGTGATGGGGTCAGGGTGACAGTGATGCAGATGCTTTCAGGGGTTCAGATTGTAGTGATGCAGTAACTGTGAGGGGTCGGGGTGATAGTGACGCAGTGAGTGTGAGATGTCAGTGTGATAGTGACGCAGAACATTTGAGGGGCCAGGCTGATTGTGACACAGTATGGGCAAGGGGTCTGGGTGACAGTGATGTAGATGCACTCACAGGGCCAGGTTGTAGTAAAGCTGTAAGTGTGAGTGTCTCAGGCTGATAGTGATTAAGTAAATGCGAGGGGCTAAGGCGGATAGGGATGTAGTAAGTGTGCAGGGGTAGTGCTAGAAGTGACACAGTAAATTTGAGTGTTGAAGCTGATAGTGAGCATTAAGTTTGAGGGGATCATGCTGATCTTGACGCAGTAAGGGTGACGTTGTCAGGATGATAGTTACGCGGTAAGTGTATGGGAGCACAATGATCTTGACGCAGTAAGTGTGGGGAGTCAGGGTGATAGTGATGACGCAGTAAGCATGAGTGGATAAGTCTGATAGTGACGCAGTATATGTGAGAGAGTACGCCTGGTCGTGGCGCAGTATGTGTGAGATGGTCAGGCTGATATTGATGCAGTTAGTGTTTTGTGGTCAAAGTGATAGTGATGCAATAGGTGTAAGCGGTTCAGGATGATAGTGATACAGTGGGTGTGAGATACCAGTGTGATAGTAACGTAGTAAGTGTAAGGGGTCAGGATGACAGTGACACTAAGTGTAAGGCCCTCAGTGTGATAGTGCCGCAGCAAGTGCGGGGTGTCAGGGTGTAAATGACGTGGTAAGTGAGAGAGAAGCATTCTGATAGTGAAGCAGTAAGTGTGAGGGGGTCAGGCTGATAGTGACACAGTCAATGTGACGGGGCATTGTTTTAGTGACAAGATAAGTGTGAGGCGTCAGTCTGATACTGACACAATAAGTGTGATGGAGTCAGGCTGATAGTGGCACAGTAAGTGTGAGAGGTCAGACTGATAGTGACACAATAAGTGTAAGGGTTCAGGGTGATAGTAACATGGGAAGTGTGAGGGCGTGACTGAAAGTGACTCAATAAGTGTGTGGCGGTTAGGCTGATGATGACGCAGTAAAAATAAGGCCGGCAAGGTGAAAATGGCAAAGTCTGTGTGAGTGGGTCAGGGTGATAGTGATGCAGTAAATGTGAGGAGGTCAGGGTGAGAGTGACGCAGTAAATGAGAGAGGATCAGAGTGAGAGTGATGCAGTACGTCTGAGGGGTCACACTGATATTGACGCAGTAAGTATAAAGGGGTCAGGCTGATACTGACACAGTCAGTGTGACGGGGAGAGTTTTAGTTACACAGAAAGTGCGAGGCGTCAGACTGAAACTGATACAAAAAGTGTGAGTGGGTCAGGGTGATAGCGACGCAGTACGTCTGAGGGGTCAGGCTGATAGTGACGCAGTCAGTGTGAAAGGGCAGAGTTTTAGTAACATGGTAAGCGTGAGGCGTCAGTCTATTACTGACACAAAATGTGTGATGGAGTCAGGCTGATAGTGACGCAGTAGGTTTTAGGAGTGAGGGTGAAATTAACATAGGAAGTGCGAGGGTATCACTGATAGTGACACGATATGTGTGTGGCTGTCAGGCTGACAGTGACGCAGTAAAAATGAGGATGTCAAGGTGAAACTGGTGCAGTAAGTATGAGGATGGCAGATGGACAGTGATGCAGTACGTGTGAAGGGTTCATGCTTATATTGAGGCATGCAAGTGTGAGGGGCCAGGTTGAGATTGACGCTGTGTGCCGGCTGGTCCGGCTGAAAACGACGCAGAAAATGTGTGTGTCTCAGTGTGACAGTGACTCATTACGTGTGAGAGGGTCATGGTGATAATGACAGAGAAAGTGTGAGGGGGTCAGGTTGATAGTGATGCTGTAATTGTGAGCTTGGTCAGCGTGATCGTGAGGGGCTCAGGCTGATAGCGACACAGCAATTGTGAGGGGGTCAGGGTAGTAGTGACGCAAAACGTGTGAGCGGGTCAGGTTCATAGTGATACAGTACGTGTGAGGTGTCAGGCCGATAGTGACGCAGTAAAGGTGAGAGTGTTGGTGTGCTAGTGACGCAGTAAGTGTGAGCCGCTCAGGATGATAGTGACGCAATAAGTGTGAGGTTTCAGGTAGACACCAATGCGGTAAGTGTGACGTGTTCAGGGTGACAGTGACGCAGACACTTTGAGGGTGTCAGATTGACAGTGACACAGGAAATGAGAGGGGACAGGGTGATAGGCTTCAAGAAGTGTAGGCGTCAATATGATACTTACATAATAAATGTGATGGAGTCAGGCTGATAATGACACAGTAAGTGTAAGGAGTCAGGGTGATAGTAACATAGGAAGTGTAAAGGCGTGACTGATAGTGACAAAGTAAGTGTTTGGCAGTCAGGCTGATAGTGACGCAGTCAAAATGAAGGTCTCGAAGTGAAAGTGGCGCAGTAAATGTGAGGGCGCCAGATGGATAGTGATGCAGTAAGTTTGAGGGTTTTACGCTGATATTAAGGCGGAAAGTGTAAGGGGTCAGGTCTATAGTGATGCAGTAAGTGTCGGCGGGTCAGGCTGATAGTGATGCATTCAAAGACCAAATATCCAAGGTTCACTGTAGTGCTGAACAGCGAGACTTCTCAAGGCGAAGACAAAAATCAATAGTTCTCATCCTGGTCATAAATCACAATTCTTCATTTTAAAATTGTCCTCTCCTGCTTCTAGATTCACCAATGAGGGAACAAAATTTAATTGCACCACCCTGTTTATCTCTTCAAATATTTTGCAACTCTCAATGAGATGACCTCTCTTGTTTTGAAACTGTTAAAAAAGGTGAGATTGGCCCAATTTCAATTCAGCGGACTAACGTTCATCCATGATATCAAGGCTAATCACCATTCGTGGTATTCCTCATATGGCATTAGTATCTTTCCTAAATTGAGGATTATAATTCCTCATACTGTATTCCAAGTGCGGTCGAACTGAGCCACCATACATTGGAAATAATGCTTCGTTCTCCTGTCCTGAAATACTTCTGCAGCTTTCACAACAGACTTCTACAACTGCTACTAGACTTCAATGACTTATTAAAAACTTCTCCAAGATGCATTTCTAAAAATCTGTACATCAGACATTCTACTTCAAACCGTCTTCAAATAATCTCCACACATTTCCCTCCTGACAGTATGATAAAGTCAAATCGTTGCCATTTTTTAGATCATGAAGGACATGGATAGGTTGACTCGTCAAGGTGTTTTCCAGCTGGTGAGGAAGTCAACACTTAGAAAACATCGGTTTACATTTAGAGGATAAATTATTTAAAAGGGACGTCAGGGGCAACTTTTTCAGTGGTGTCCAAAATGAGCTGCCAGAGAAATTGTTGGAGACTGGTACAACTGTAACATTTAATGGCATCTGGATGGATATAGAGTAACAAGGTTTTGAGGGATGTGGGCCAAATGTTGGCAAATGGGACCTATTAATTTAGGAGAACTGTCCACCATGGTCAAGTTGGAAAGAACGGCCACTTTCTGTGTTGTATTGTTCAAGGACTTGATGACTCGAGAACAACCGCAAAAACTTTGCAAATAATTCCGTCAAGACGATTTCAAGTTCCAAATCTTTGGTCAATCTTCCTCTCTTGTGCTCACAAATTCATAACCTGATGTCAGAACTTACGGATTAGTTGCTGGATCCATTCCTGTAAATTGGTTCTGAATTCTTTCTAAATACGATATTGTTTTTACGAATGTAGCTAGTGTTTATGGACTTAGCATCAATATTTCTAAAACCATAGTTCGATGAATATTAAAACACAACAACATATCTAATTTGGCACCAGATGATGAGCAATTGAGTCAAAATCGATCGGACGCAGTGAAACAATGATCCTCTCTTCGTGTGGTGTACATCCGTGACTCTATAATTCGACGAAGAAGCATTCCCATAACTTCAGCTGTGTCAGAATCTAGGTTGCGGTGAAAGCCTGTCAATCTGCTAATGGAACGTTCGTCTGGGTCTCTGCAAAGGATTTGGCGAAGTCTTTGGGTCTTGACAATTTGTTCTTCCAACAAATGAATTCAATTGTTTTATTATGAAAATTGTCAACTGTGCCACAACTGTGATGGCGGAGAGGTTAAGGCGTTGGATTTGAAATGCAATGGGGTCTCCCTGCGCAGGTTAGAATCCTGTTCACAGCGTAGAATCTTTTAAAAGTTATTAATTCCTTTGTAGGATTTGGATTTCGTGGAGCTTGAGCTTTGCATTCAATCGAAAATAAATTTTCAACTGTGAAGAATCCGAAGTAATTTCAAGACTGGCCCAGTCATCTAATTGAATAAATTATATGTCGAGACACAAAAAGCCACCAACTTCCAACACGAATCAGTTCCAACACATTTGTCGAACTATCGTGAAATTTGGATGTTCGGGGGGGGGGGGGGGGGGGGGGGTGGAATTCAGCAAAACAAGAAGCAATGCAATATTTACCTGCAGGTGATGAATTTTTTTTAGGATCAGTTGAAAGTCAAGCTGAGAAAGTTCAACCTAATTTACAGCTGACTCTCAAGGCCAATAATCTATTATATCAGCAGTCAATGAATTAGAATAAAGCAACTCCATGTGTGGAAAGGAACTCGACTGATCCAGGTTTCTGGCTTGCGATGTGAAAAGGCAAGGTGATACCAGCGGAGTAGAATTTTCTGGAAATATTAGAAATGGAATGTAAACGGTCTTCTGCTGTCCACATTCGTAAGAAATTGTGCATTAAGAAGTGAAATTGAAAATTAACGATGAAAATCAGACTTAGCCCTCTGCTTGTGGTGTAGCATTGTTCAGAACAATAGGTTGTTGTTGAGGCTAAAATTGACCAAAATAATCGATGGGGATCTTATCCACGGCCTTCGGTGGAGCAGTTGGTGTGGAGAGCTCAGCTTGAAGAACCAAATCCAATTATTCATCCTGGCTATCTGAATTGCTTAGTTAAACATACTCCCAGTTTAATGAAAAAAAACCTTTGCTATCAGAGTTAGATGATTTCATGTCAGCACGTTCCGATATGAGAAGACACTCCATGGAGTAGACGTGACTTAAATATTGACTCTAACGTCAGAGATGTTGACACATTTCTGCACCAAAACAGCACTACCATTAGTATCAAATCAAACTGAACAAAGGACTAGTCACTTCGACATTTCCTGTCTGCAGACTCTGCCAATGGACCGTTCAGACCCGATGTAGGAATAGGGCATGGTGACATCTGTTCGCAAGTGGATCACTTCATTCTTGCTCACGATCCATAAACCATAATTCATTTTGAACTTCTTAGCCATCAGCATGGTAAGTGGTACAAAATGCACAGGTTTCCTTCTCGAAAGAAAGAGCGAAATCTTATTCAATGCAGACGCAAATTCAAGTTGTCCCTGGTCGACCAGAAGACAGATGTCGCGAGACCAAGTGAATAAAGAAAACAAACAATGTTTTCTGGGTGTCAAAAAGATGTCCTGGAAGAACGGAAACATATATTTGGAACTAAAGTCACATACCACTTCTACAGACTAAATGTTCTTGAACCGTTATCTTAATTTGACCTTCATGTCCACCATTGCTGCAAAAATTATCTTAACAACTCAGAACTTTATGTTCTTTGATATTCTCTCCTTCATGTTTCTCTTGATTTTGAAACTAAGACCGAGCAATAGTAATGCACCCTATTTCACTTGCAAAGATCAGAAGATCAATTTATAAGAGAACAGAAATAAAGCTACGTTTGTCTTTCGAGAGAAAACACAGCTATCATTTCGACTCCAAAAAGTCTTCTTCAGAAATCTGCGCAATGAACTCGAAATAGTCGACCGAAAATGAAAAAAAGAAGCCAAAATGCCGCGAATACACCACCCGCAAGTGCATCAAGTCCTACTCGAATATGCCGGATTACTACTATCAACATCAGTGGAGAACGGAACAAAGCTCATTCTGCAGTTGTCAGCCTGTTATGACGTAGTTTGTAAAGTCAGAAATATGATTCGGTAAAAGTGGGATGAAAGCGGAATATAAGAAGTCTGAAAAAAGCAAGTGCGTGATTTGCTTTGAAGAAGGTTGGCAGTGATGAAAATGGAAATTAACTACAGTGAGGGGGGCTTAATTAATACTCAGCATCGTTGCAACACACAGGGACGCAATTCTTTTTGCTAGGATTCTGTTCTGCCATTTTATAATCACGACTGCTGTCGGGTTTGGTTTCCATTCCAGGCTTAGGTGACAGCCTGATGGAAGTTTGCGCATTCGCCCAATTTCTGTGTGGTTGCTCTGGTTTGCTGCCACATTCTAAACATTTGCAGGAGAAAGTGAGGTCTGCAGATGCTGGAGATCAGAGCTGAAAATGTGTTGCTGGAAAAGCGCAGCAGGTCAGGCAGCATCCAGGGAACAGGAGAATCGACGTTTCGGGCATAAGCCCTTCTTCAGGAATTAGGGCTTATGTCAGAAACGTCGATTCTCCTGTTCCTTGGATGCTGCCTGACCTGCTGCGCTTTTCCAGCAACACATTTTCAGCTCTAAACATTTGCAGGTTATTTGGAATCGCTATTGAACGCACACGGTTACAGAGAGAGTGATGTCTCTATAATAGGAGTGTCTGGATAGGACGTACTTCAGAGAATTTTTGTGAACTTAAATAGACAGAGTGGGGTTAGTCTGCTGTTTCCTGGGTGAGCTACATGGACAGAGAGGGGTCAGGGTCTTCTTCCCTGAGGGAGATACGTTGACAGATTTGGGTTAGTTGCTCTTACCTGTGTCAGTCACGCAGATACAGTAGGGTCAGTCTGCCCTTCCCTGGGCGAATTTCTTTCACAGAGTTTTGACAGTCTGCTCTTCCCTAGCTGAGTGAAAAAGAAAGAGCGGGGTCAGTATTCACTTCCCTCGATAATTTATCTTGACAGTCTGGCTTCCGTCTGCTCTTTCCTGGCGAGTTACATTGGTAGAGTGGGGTTAGTGTTCATTCATTGGGTGAGTGCCATAGACAGAATGGGATCAGTCTGCTCTTCCCTGAGGGAATTACATTTATAGAGTGGGGTCAGACTGCTCTTCAGAGAATGACTTATATTGACAGTGTGGGGTCAGTCTGCCTTTCCCTGGGTGAGTAACACTGACTGAGTGGCGTCAGTTTGCTCTTCCCTCAGTGAGTTACATTGACAGAGTGGCGTCAGGAGTGGCGTCTTTGAGGAGTTGACAATAGTAACTCGTCCCCTACATCTTTGGGGTAATTAGCGATGGACAGTGAATCTTAGCTCATTGAAAGAAAACTGTGTCCCAGAAATGCATTTTTAATAATCCCATGTACCAATTCAGCACTGCAAGTGGTCGGGAATAATTTGAGGAGAGGTGCAGGGTAGAATAATTAAAGTCAAATGCACTGATGCCGAGGAGACATGACACAAGATGTGAGTGTGGAGCTGATGGTGCAAGGCTCAGTGTCACCCCTATTGGTTCAGCATTTATTTCTCACTGTTCGCAATGACTCACACACCACTGCTGTCAATTCACAACAATAGCCTGGTCATCTTGGTTTGAAAATCCATGCGTGTGTAATAACGTGTTAATGGGACGCGAGAGGAGATGAGCACATCCTGTTTATTCTGTCAGTTTAAACAGATGAAAATATCTGTTGGATGCCAATGCAAGAGGATACTGTCTTTTCCTGTGCCTTTTCAGTGGGGCATGCTCAGCATTGAAATGTCTGTTTTTGCGCATGCAGAGTTGGATTGCCATTCATACTGAGCAACGCTAATACAGAAAACACGTTTTCAAATTCCTGTGATCAAGTGGTTCAGGCATTGCACATATGGACGAGAAATCTGGCTTTTAATGTAGCGCCGTGGCTTAGCTGGTGAAAGCACCTCCTATCACACTGGTGCCTGCTCATTGTATTGAAAGCTCGTTATTTCTCGCATGTATTGTGTTGCTGATCGAGAAACTTAGTATCCTGTTTGAATTGCTGTATATTCTGATTTTGCGTTCCGGCTTCATTTTCCAAGTTTAAATCCAGTAGTGTATGTTGCTCTTTTTAACTACTTTTTTAACCTGGAGATTCTTCCCGCAGTGCCACAAGCACTTCTGCTTCTCATCCTCTTATTCTCATTCCTTCATTCCCAGTTTTGTGGAAATTAAGTGGTGAGACAGGAGACACCTGGGGAATGTTGTGGTAATGGCACTGACACCACGACATGATCACCCTCATTCTCTGATGTCACCATTCATTTGTTGTACACCAACAGTAAATGCATCCTTGTTCTTCTTCAGCTATCGTGTAATCACTTTCTTTTTCTGTTGGATAAGGAATTCAACTTTAACTTCGGAAGGGTCTTTAGATTTTGAGGAAGAAATGTCTCCTTGCCTCAGGTCGAAGTGACAGATGCATTATCCAGAGAATGTGAGACGACTTCGACCGACTCTAACTAGGCGTCAGAAAGCCTCTCAGCAGTTCGAATCTCAAACTGTCTCTGAATGTCAGGCTTTCAAGAGCAGAAATGGGAAATGAGGGATATGGACAACCAGAGAGTCGGAGAATGTGAAAAAGGCCCAGGAGGATACAGAGACAAATATAGAAAAAACAAAGACACATATTGAGGCAGACACTGAAAGAAACAATTGTCCATTCGGCGTGACTGCTAAATAACAGAAAGCATAAGGAAATGTAGCCATTAAAACATAGCCTTCCACCAGCTCAGGAAAATGAAAGTAGCATTACAGCTGATTAAGTCCTTTTAAGTTTGTAAATCCGACGTCTGTAAGCTCAAGAGTGATTTTGATAAATATCCTAATTCGACAGGTAAGATTATCATTTTCCCAACAGTATAATCTAGAAATCTATAACTAACTTGTTTCCTGTCCATCTAAAAAAAAATCTGCTTCTCGCCACAGATGTTGCCAGGTGTTGCGGGTTTCTCTATCAATTCTCGTTTTTAGTTCAGATTTCCAAAACCTGCATCTTTTTGATTTTTGAAAATGTTGCACAAAACCAAGCATTATCAGGTTCGGACGAGTGGTAATAAATACTGGTACCACGATATATTTGCACAATAAAACATTCATTCCCTCTCCGGGAATAGAACCAACACTATGGCGGTTAGAGTTCCAAATCCCAACTACGAGATTACACGGAATGAAGACTGACACTCTTGCACTTATTCTCAATGAAATGGGTTTTCCCTTTCATTTCTGATCAGTTTCACTGAAGAAAGGTTTCTACTCGTCTTCAAGTTTTGCAGAATGGAAAATCCCATTTGGACCATGATGCAGTGTGGTTTAACGACATTCATCTATTCTATTCCCAGTTTCCAGCTTTGGCCCATAAACTTATGTGTTCTGATGTTTCCAGTGCAAATGGCAGCGAGGTTCTTGCTTTGATCTTAGATGACACAACAATAGGATTGAACTTTGATATAGTCACACTGTGTTATTAGCCACGTCGTGTCTCCCACAGAAAGAGACACACAGACACATTCCCCGAGAGTGGCAGAGTTCTCAGGATTTGACCACCTCCTTGTGCTTCACTTCAGCTGTCCGCTCTAACATGCAAGTTCAACCGCCAAAGGCAGCTTTTGGTTAAACTAAAGCCAGTTCTACAGACAATGAGAGACGTTGATCTGAGATAGAATTTGAAGTGGACGAAAGAAACTGTAAATTCAAAAAAACACACCCTTCTGTTCCTGACAGACAACAGGAATGGACTAGCACGCTGCATCCTCATGATTTTAAATGCGAACCGACAATCCCCTCACTCGACGTCAGGCGTGTTACCAATTCCATCACTGACCCAAAGACCAGATTTGGCTGTGACAGTTTGTCTATAGGTAATGTAAACATCCACTTCAGGGAAACAGCATTCACAAGGTGAAAAATCAGCAACATAATCACCGTCACTGTTTCACTTGGAATTCCCCACTCTGTGAACCGTTTCCTTTCACTGTACTTGCATATTTGAAGTTTTTAACATTCCAGAGCCTGAACTAATTCAGCGAGAAACCACCAGTCATTTCGAGACCGTCATCCAGAATGAGGCGAGTTGAACGATGCCTTTCTTGCTGCCAACACATCAGCGCAGCTCAAAACAAGCTCGTGTTTGTATCAGTCTTTACTTAACTTGCTGCAGTATATCTGCTGAACAACATCAGATTATCACAGCATTGCCTTCTTCACATTGAAACCAAGGGAGATAATATGAACCGACTTGGAAACATGGAGAGAGAAACACTGCTGACGAAGACGATTATGCCGTGAAGAGCAGGCACAGGCGTTTGTACAGGTCAGGTCCCAAATGCGACTGCAGTATCAATGGACATCCCTGCATATGGGTCAGAGTTTACATTGCCCAGAACAGGCTTTATTTCACATTCAGGTAGTTAAGATTTAATTCTCATCTTGTGAATTATCCGAATGAAAACTTAATCCTGGTTGCACACAGAACACACACACGAATCCTGCCAGAACAATTCAGTAATCGATCAACACTTGTCTAAAAGGACAATGGCAGCAAATACAAGTGAATGCTATCACCTCAATGACCCCTCCAAGGATCTAGCGTTTCCCAGTTGAAAATATCTCGCTGTTCCTTCAATGTCACTAGGTCTAAATCCTTGCCTTATGGCATCATGCCTGTACCCCGCTACTGAGGACATCCAGGGTTCTGCGGAGTAAGTCAAAATGTCAATCTCTGAGGTAATTAGTGATTGACGGTGCATCCCATCACATTGAGTAATTACATTATCCCAGTAATACGTTTCCTAAAGCTGCAGTTTCTAAGGGAACACTTGCAAACGGTCGAGAATAAATTGAGAAGTGGAACAGACGAAGGGAAAATGTAAAAGGCAATGATGACTGGGAGGCATGAGAGAGCCAGTGAGTGAGGAGCTGGCGTTGCAAAGTTCAATGTCAGTGTCAGTATTTACTGACCACTATTCACTCTGATGCACACACCACTCCTTAACAAATCACCGCAATGAGCCCATTCATCTTAGAGTGAGTTGCCCTTTGCGGATATGAACGCAGTTAAATGTGCCCAAGAGGATGGACGGATCATCGTTAGCCTGTCAGTTTAAAAAGGATAAGTTATTAGTTTACAACAAAAGCAATAAGAGAGTGCCTCTTCCTGTGCATTTTCAGTGGAGAATATCCAGCTTTGAACTCTTCTGCATAACCAGAGGTTGTTTTAAATTTACACTGTTAAACACAGAAAAATGAGTCCGAGTTCCTGTGTTCGAATAGTCAAGTAAATGTATGCATCATATTGAATCGTTGAGGTTGGGCAGTTAGTTAGTTAATGTTGCTGTCAAAAAACAGCCAATTATGAGATCTAATCCTGACATCTCAATGTTAATAGGTCTTTCATGAAAAACAGTGTTCCCGACTTCACCTGTGGTGCTGGTCGTGGTGGGAATTCAAATCAATGATTGGATTGAGGTTACAGTTTAAAGACAGCTACTTCAACACCTCTGCCACGCTGCCACACAAACCCCGTAACCACGTTTTTCATGATTAGTGTTTCAGCATCGCCTCACTACAGGCACTTACCCACACGCCCATTCAATGGCGAACTTGGCATAAGTTCAATAATGTTTATGAGGATGTTGCAAGGTTTACATTATTTTGGACTGTAGCGTCAAGCTGAATAGGATATGAAAATTTTCCCTGGAGATTGAGGGCTTAGGGATGGGCTTACAGATATTTCTATAAATATGAGGGATACGGTAGAGTAAATGGTCAATGAATATTTCTTCCCAAGGCAGGCAAGTTCAAAACAAGAGAACACAGGTTTAAGGGGAGAGTGGTAAAATTTAAAAGAGATCTGAAGGACATTGTTTTTTTCACACAAAACGTTTAGCATGTTTGGAATGAATTGTCAGATTTAGTGGTGGATCTGGTACACTCTCAACATTTCAAAGGCATTTTATGGATCTGAATACAGACAGGAATGTTGTAAAAAAATAAACGTGAACATTTGGCAAATAGAGCAGTTGTTTACGGGCTCAGTCCCTCTGAGATGCTGCAGTGGCGATCACCAGTTTGAATATCACTCATCACTTCGTCAGTGTGTTCGGCTAGTTTTCTGGAAGATGGTTAGATTAGATTCCCTACAGTATGGAAACAGGCCCTTCCACACAACTAGTCCAAAGAGTAACCCACCCAGACCCATTTCCCTCGACCTAATGCACCGATCATTATGGGCAAATTAGATGGCAAATTCATCTGCCCTGCACATCTTTGGAGTGTGGGAAGAAACCCACGCACACGCAGGGAGAATGTGCAAACTACGCACAGGTATCAAACGTGAAACACTGGTGCTGTGAGGCAGCAGTGCTAATCATTAATTCACGGAGCCGCCCTAAAACGGGATGGAGAATGCAGGCATCGATCTCACAAACTCTCTCATGCAAACCGAGACTCTTCCATTTGAGATAGCTTCCACAGGCTGGCCAATGACCATTCTTCTTGACATATTCCCAACTTCTCAGTGGGAGATTTTGGCTGCGGAAAATACCTCACAAATCATGTTGCCCACGCAGCTCTCCAGCGAAACCAAAAACTGACAACTCATGAACAGAAGCAGAACTGACAAAGAGAACCTATTTTCAGACACACGGACTCATGAATGCTGTTTGTGAGACAGAGCCAGTCGTCTGGGTCATGAGCTGCACACACAAATGGCAGAGAGGCAATTCCAAATGGTGCTTTCAACGTACTGGCGCCTGAGTTCACCAGTATTCCAACAAAGTGCTCCAGGAAAGTAACATGAAACATTAGATTACATTACATTAGATTACATTACAGTGTGGAAACAGGCCCTTCGGCCCAACAAGTCCACACCGACCCGCCGAAGCGCAACCCACCCATAACCCTACATTTACCCTTACCTAACACTAAGGGCAATTTAGCACGGCCAATTCACCTAACCTGCATATCTTTGGACTGTGGGAGGAAACCAGAGCACCCGGAGGAAACCCACGCAGACTCGGTGAGCACGTGGAAACTCCACACAGTCAGTCGCCTGAGGCCGGAAATGAACCCCAGTCTCTGGCGCTGTGAGGCAATAGTGCTAACCACTGTGCCACTGTGCCGCCCACCAACTGACTAACAATGAACCATGAAAAGTGAAGATTACCAATTACAGTTTCGATTAGATGAGATTAACAATTGCGCTGATGTCTCCACCGGATCGAGAGGACCAATCACCAGCCTCTCTCATCAGGACAGAAATTAAGGAAATTAGGGAAATGTAACCAAGTTTCATATCGCAATTTCCCTCCTTTTCGCAGCAACAACTGAAAACTGCGAGCAGATTCAATGTAGAACCTAATTTCACATCAACAGGGAAATAAATGTCTCCATTCACTTTCAGAGAAACGGTGAAAAATGCAAATTGTCTGGAATATGAGCGCTTGGCGTAGCCTGCTTTTGAGTCGTGTATTTTGCTGGTGGCCTTTCGAAATGGAGGGGAACGTGACAACTGCAGCAGAAGGAGATAACATGGGCACTTCCATATTGGTTGTTTTCTGCTCTGCCACATCACAGCCGGATTAGAAGAAATGACTGATATTTTTTTCTGTTCAACTTTAACGAAACTCATCCCTGCAAAACGTTGTCAGCTTAATCCATGAACACATGTGGCCGAATATGGATGCAAACACAAGCCTTCTTAAGAAGTGGAATCTGAAATCAGAGTCTCAGGTTGCTCAGCCACGCGAGCACACAGGACAAAACCGGAAACCCAAGAGCATGTACCTGATGATACCCTGCAGTATACTCACAGCAACTGCACCAGTTCTGCAGAATAAGCGGTGGGAAGGAATTGCTCTATCTGAGCAGTCGTGCTTGTTGTTCTCATCAGCAAATCTGGCTTTGAATTTGCTAGCCCATACCTGCTACCATGCTGAAACGGAATGCAAGTCCGATTAGTCGCTGTGTGAAACTTTGTTCATTTTCTCTCCTCAGATAAAGTGATCACTGGAGTTGATGAATTCTGCTCCTGCCGGAAACGCCGACTCTCCTGCTGCTCGGATGAACTGAAAAACGGGTTTAGCACTGGAATCCGAGAATGGCAGAACACGTAGCAAATTATTCTAAACCCAGAGCCAATAAGAATTCCAACTTTCCTTTTCTTTCTTCATAATAGTGCATTATCCAGCAGAGCCATGAGCTACTGCCACCTGGCTGCAAGCTGAGTTGGAAATCTATGTGAGAAACAAGGACATGTGACTCACTTATTGTCGGTAAATCAAACAGTTCTCACTTTGAGGTGTACAAAAATTAGTTTCTATACATATTCAAGGAATGTCAAAGGCGATCTGAGATGTCAAAGAGGTGGTCACTGTTCGTGATTGCTCTTTGTTCGAGTTGTGAAAAGGTTTCCCGCTTTAGTCGCATTCACGTTTCTTGTTGATGACTGAATCCGACAGAAGGTGTTTCACCAGAGCTGCACTTGACTTGCATTCCTCTCCCTCGCTGTCATACTTTCCTGGAACTCTGTGAGAACAAGAAAACAAAATACATACTGTGTCATTCGGCAGCCTGTCTGTGATTTCCTCATTTTCAGTTACAACATGGCTTAGACTTCAGGCCAAACGGTAATATTAGTAACAGGATAAGAACAAGAGTCGATAGTTCATCTGTGCCTGTAAATCTTTGCATTCCTGTTGTAGACTGAATGAACTGTATCCGTGCCTACTGCTTCGAAACTCGAATATGTGAACTGCTCCAAACTATGGTTGAGGATTTCTGGTTTTGGTTGAAACACGTTGAGAAACGCCAGACAGCGTTCAAATGAAGCTTTCAGAGCACATTTTCGGATGCATTTGACAGAGACTAACATCATGAATCCAGTGTTCGCTGTGACAGAAGGAAATGAATGTTCTCCTTGTTACTGATCCAGGCCACCTTCGCATGTCAAGCAAATGCGGTACTGTTGTTACAGAAAGGATCAGTGTCCAGTAACTGTGTCCTTAAAGAGGACATGATTGAAAAAATAAAGAAAACCATGTTGAAATATCCAGGAGATATTGACTGAAAAGGCGCAGACAATTTTCCCTGCAGCGCCAAGACAGAGGAACATATGTAACGGCACTCTTAAACAGGATGGCCAGCAGTGATATAGACATCGCCACATATGAAGGACCACTGCAAATCGAAATTTGAAAATGACTTTCACGCAGCAGGTATTCGGAATTATATTCTTTTCACCGCTACAGTAGTATTGGGCGAGTAAATTCAAAACAAGGTTTGCTGATAAGAATGCAATAAAACCCCATCGATCATGATATGAAAGATTGTCGTCCGTAAAGAGGGAACAAAAATGTTTCTTATCAGCTTAGTACTGGGCCGCTTTCGGACAAACTGACACTGCTACTCTCCAGAAAATATCAGGGCCCGCGGCATGCACTCTTAGAAATATTGACCATCAGTGCTGGAAATATCCCTGCATATTCAGAACAAGGAAGAATACGTATCGAATAAAAGCGTAGATGGCAATTAATTGGACTTGTATTCCCATTCACCACAACAGCTAGAATGTGCGGGGATATACAGGGTAAGGTTTACTGACCAGGTCAGAAAGCATTTACCTACACATATCTTGACACACAAGCCTATCTTTCTTTCTGTCCACTTTTGTTTGAAGCGATCCTTTCCGTAGGAGATGAAGATGATTACTGCTCCCCCGCAGGATCACAGTGGGGCCAGAGACCCGATCGAGCTGCTCAGAACAGTTTGTGTTTGCCGAGAATCACTGAAACTGAGATTGATGACACGTAGACACGGTGTAACAGCTGCCAACACATCTGGAGGGTTTTGGGACGGATTAGGACCCACTCTGGGAAAAAGACTGGATCCTAAGACTGGGGAGTAAGTGTTCAGGGAAAGGACTGGAGAATGGGGTTAAGAACGATATTAACCAAGATCGAATGGTGGAGCAGACTAGATATTCTGAAAACGCTAACCGCTCCTATGTCTTCCAATCTCTTGGCCATCTGGTATCTAAGGAAATAGAAACAGGGTTATTTGTTCAGTTGGAAGTCCTGGGCAAAGTGAGAGATAGAACAAGCATGATACAGTTTTAGAGATTGGGAAAATGTTTGGAGAGGAAGCAATAAAAGTGAAGCTGAATATAAAGTTTGAAGTCAGGACATATTCAATAAAAAAGAAGTTTGTAGAAAGGCAGAGGGACATGGAGATGGAAAAAGAAGTGTCACCAGTCCCGAAATCTCATTCGGTTTTCATTTTCAAGATGCGACCGGACCTGCTGAGATTTTCCAGCAATGTCATTTGTTGATTCTGAAACAGAAGATGGGAGTGATCCTGGACTAATCAGCTTTCCCATGTTCTGGGAATATTTGACTTACCCGTTAAATCAGATCACGTCTTTCCCATACTGAAACCTTAGAATCCTTCCCCACCTCCATCCTCGTTACTGGCACTAAACTGATCATTACATAAACTTTCATGAGCACACAACAAGAACAATTGCAAAACATTCAGGGAGAGCTCCGTTCCGTACCATCAGCACATTCTGAATCAGTTAATTTTTGTTCAGGACACATGAGACATTAAGCCGTCTCTGTCAGACTACTAACAAATGGCCATTCGCGTTCTGTGTCTTTGAACACTTTGGTTGGTGCACGGATGTAGTGGAATCTCACGTTTTGAAATGGACATCATTCATAGTATTTTCAGCTGCACTGATAAAGTTGTCTCTGGTGCTTCCAGTAAAGTGCAGACAGTTTTCACTCAGAAACCGACATGTGATCAAAGCAGGAGCACAGATGTGTCAACAAAAGCAACAAGAATGCTCCACCAGCGTTAGCTTGCAATTCTGCATGTGGAACGAAGAGTTGGAACTCTATTAAACAGTGAAAACGCCTATTATGGAACTTGGACGCACGACTCTCTGATTAAACAACTCACATTGCACCGAACTGAGATATCCAGGTTTCGCACACGATGAATTAGTTTACTATTTCATTCTGAGCATAATTCACCTGGCACAGCAATTTGCAAAGGTCCAGCTCATTCCTCCCAATCACAAATAACATAATTCACATCTTTCACTTTTGTTATTTCTTCAAAACATTACAATCCATTTAAAACTTGTTCTGGCATTTAAGATTCAACCCGAATATTTTCATATGAAGTGATTTCCAGTCACTCTGGCAGACAGTAAATCAATCGGAAAATTACCTTAGGAAACCCGATCATTTCTGTTTACAGTATTGGGAATTTCCCATCTGCTGACGAGACAGAGTCCTCACAATCAACATTTTCTTTGTTCTTCCTGCCTAAAACGTTTACCACTTCTTATTTTCAAGACAGGAGTTTTGTTTATACCACGTTCCAAGAACAGGAACAAACTTCCAATCTCCTGAAGCCGTATCCAATTTAAAATGGAAGCTTTTTTCCTTTCCCACGGGAAGAGCAGTTAATGAGAAAGGAGTTTCCACGAGCTGTGTCCCAGGGTTTGGCAGGAAGCCCTGATTGAAGCTGCAGTGGCCGCTTTTAGTTGGCATCGGAGGATTGGAGAACATCGTGTCATATTCTGCTGCGTGTAAACGTCTTGTTCCCTGTGGAATCGGGTTGAATCATGGATGAGTTTTCGGAACAACACTGCCTTCCAGTCTCTGGCCATCTGCTATCTAAGGAAATAGAAAAGAGTTATTTGTTCAGTTCGAAGTCCTGGGCAATGTGAAAGATGGAACAGTTCTGATACAAAATCGGAGACTGGGAAAATGGTTGGAGAGGAAGTAATAAAAGAGAAGCTGAATATAAAGTTGGAAGTCAGGAGACATTCAATAAAAAGGAATAGTGTGCAAAAGCAGGTGGAGATGGACATGGAAAAGAAGTGTCACTAGTCCCGAAGTCTTAAATCGATTTATATTTCCAAGATGCTACCAGACCTGCTGAGATTTTCCAGTAATTTCATTTGTTGGTTTAGAAACAGACGATGGCAGTGATCCTGGACTAAACAGCTCTGCCGTGCTCTGGGGATATTTTGACTTCCTGTGTTTATGTCCCACACTGAAACTTCACGATCCTGCCGCACCTCCACCCTCGTTACTGACAATATACTGTTCATTATGTTAAACACAAGAAGAACAATTGCAAAACGTTGAGGGAGAGTTCCCTTCGGTTTCCATCAGAACAATCTGAATCACTGAAAATTGGTTCAGGACCCATGTGACATTGATCCGTCTCTGTCAGTGGCAAGTGGCCATTCGCTTTCCGTGCCTTTGAACACTTTGGGTTGTGCACGGTTGGTTTTGAACCTCACGTTTTGAAACGGACATCATTCATTGTATTTTCGGCTGCACTGATAAGTTGGCTCTGGCGCCTCCAGTAAAATGGAAACAGTGTTCACTCAGAAACCGACGTGTGATCAAAAGCAGGCGGACAATGAAAGCAGCAAGCACATTCCCCTGCGATGGGTTGCAATACTGCACGTGGAACTGAGAGCCGGAATTGTATTAAGCAGTGAAAGCGCCCATTGTGAGACTTGCACCCACCACCCTCAGATTAAGCATCTCACACTGCACCGACTGGGCTAACCAAGCATGGTGCACTGTGGATTAGTTTGCTATGACATTGCGAGCATAATTCATCAGCAATTTGTTAGGATCCAGTTCATTCCTCCTCATCACAAAAATATCATTCACACCTTTCACTTCAGTTATTCCTTCACAGCATTACAATATATTCAGCACTTGTCCCGGGATTTAAGGTTCAGCCTTAATATCTTCATATTTTTACCCTCACCTCTATGTCGCTGATTTGATTTCCAATCACTCTGGCAGACAGTAAATCGGTCGGGAAATTACCTAAGGAAACCCAATCATTTTTACAGTGTTGGGCATTTCCCGTCTGCCGACGAAACAGAGTCGTCTGAATCAAATCTTTCTTTGTTCTTTCTACCTAAAACCTTTACCACTTCTTATTTTCAAGTCAGGAGTTTTATTTGTAACATGTTTCAAGGACAGGAGCGACATTCCAATGTCCTGAAGCCCTTTTCAATTTAAAGTGAAAGTTTTGCTCCTTTCACATGGAAAGAGCTGTTACTTAGGAAGGAGTTTCCACGAGTTGTTTCCGATGGCTTGGCAGAAAGTCGCTGATTGAAGCTGCAGTGACCGCTTTCTGTTGGCATCGGGAGATTGGAGAAAGTGATGTCGTATTCTGCTGCGTGTAAACGTCTCACTCCCTGCGGACTTGGGGTGAATCATGGATGAGTTTTCCCAGTTACAATGTCAATATATGGTCGGGTTAAATGCTTGTGCTGAAATATTTGAGGCTTATTCGCTGGGTGGGCTCGAACCACCAACATTTCAGCCAACTGCGCTGACCATTTGAGATACAGAAACTGGTAACGCAGATATCCAAAAGCAACGCTATCGACGGGATATCAGCATTTGTCGGACAGCAGGAACTTGTGTTGTTTTCAGAGACGGTCGCTGATTTTATCACCGAGAGGGTAAGCATACTGAGGAGCTGCAAACACTCAAATTAAAAGGCATCCACCCATGCGCACTGCGCTCACACATATCTCCACATAGTAGGTCACTTACGATGCTGGTGTTTGAAGCCACGATTCGATCGAAACTGAAGCTTAAAAATCCAGCATATTAGACCGCTCGACCACGCTGCCACACAGAAGCCATTGCTCAGATTTGTTTTGACTAGTGTTTCAGCATCGATTCACTTCAGGCACTTAGACCACGCAAATTCTGTCATAAAATTGGCGTAAATTAAGAAGAAAGACCAAAGAAAATGTACAGACAAGGAACAGGCCCTTCATCCATTCAAGCCGGAGCCGATCCAAATCTACTGTTTAAATCTGTCACCCAATTCCTAAGCATCTGTATTCCTCTGCTCCCCACCTACTCATGCATCTGTCCAGACGCATCTTAAATGTATCTACCATGATTACCGCTCCCGTCTCTGCTAGGAACGCGTTCCAGTCACCCACCACCCGCTGCGTCAAGTAGTTGCCGTGTGTATCCCTCTTAAACTTTTCACCTCTCACCTTGAATGCGTGACCTCTCGGTATTTAATCCTTCACCTGGGAAATAAAACTTTTCTCTATCTACCCTGTCTGTACCCTTCATGATTTTGTAAACCTCAAAAAGGTCCCCCCCAAACTCCTTTTTTCTAATGAAAACAAACCTAACCTACTCAACCTCTCTTCCTAGATTGCACCTTCCATACGAGGCAGCATCCACTTAAACCTTTTACGTGCCCTCTCCAAAGCGTCCACATCCTTTTGGTAATGTGGCGACCAGAAATTTACACAGGATTCTAAGTGTGGCCAGACCAATGTATTGTTCAATTTTAACATGACTTGCCAGCCATTTTATTCAATACCCCATCCAATAAAGCCAAGTATACTATATGCCTGCTTGACCACTCTATACACCTGTGCAGCAACCTTCAGTGTATAATGCACCTGCACTCACAGATCTCTCTGTCCATCAACTTTTTTCCCCAAGCTCTTCCGTTCATTGTATAACCCCAGCTAGAATTAGACTGACTGAAATGCGTCACCTCATAGTTGTCTGTTTTGAACTCCAACTGCCACTTTCCCGCCCAACTTTCCAGTATATCTCTATCCTCCTGTATTCTTTAACAGTCACTTATACTTTGTGCTAGTCCAGAAATCTTCGTGTCATCTGCAAACTTTCTGATCATTCCAACAGTGCTCTCTTCCAGATCATTTATGTATATCACAAACAACAGTGGCCACAACACTGACCCCTATGGAGCACTACTGGTCATCTTTCTCCATTTCCAGAAACTCCATTCAACTGCCATTCTCTGTCTCCTATTGCTCAACTAATTATTTATCCACCTGTCTAGAACACCCTGCACACCATTACTTTACGTTCTGTATTTGGTTACCATGGGGAACCTTACCTAACTCCATACTGTAGTGCATGTATATGACATCAACAGCCTTTCCTTCATCTATCAACTTGGGCACTACCACGAAAAACTCTGTGCCTCTCACTGATATGCACATTGTTTTCTAAGTATGAATGGATCATATCCCTCAGTACCTTCTCCAGCAACTTTCCCAACACTGATGTTAGGCCCATTGTTCTGTAGTTATCCGGAATATCCCTACTATCCTTCTTGTGCAGGGGACAATATGAGCAACGTTCCAGTCGGCCAGAACCTCACCTGTGATGAAGGATGCCACGAAGATATCTGTCAGGGCCCCAGCTATTTCCTCTTTCACCTCACTCAGGAACCAGGGATAGATCCCATCCGTTCCTGGGGATTTGTCCACAGTAATTGCCCCTAGCCTGCCCAATACAGCTTCCCTACTTATGTCAACATGATCCAGACTAATCAAATGTTTTACTCTAGACTCAACATACATCATATTCCTCTCCTCAGTGAACACTGATGCAAAATAATCATTCAGAATCATACCCACTTTCTCAGTTTCGACATACAGCCTTCCTTCATTTTCCTTCAGTGGACCAATCCTTTCTCTGATTACCCGTTTGCTTCTTATATATGAATAATAGGCTTTAGGATTCTCCTTAATTGTGCTAGCGTGAAGTTGTTTCATGACCCCTTTTAACCCCCTTCATTCCTCGTTTAAGAATTGTCCTACTCTTCCCATGTTCCTCCAGGGACCATTATGTTATTGGCTGCCGAGGCTTTATGTATGCTTCCCTGTTCCTCTTGGCGAGTCATACAATTGTCCTTTCATCAACAGTTCACGAATATTGCCTTCCAAATCCTTTGCCTTCAACGGGACATGCCTATCCTGCACTATATTTAACCTATCTTTGAAAGCCTGCCAGATATGAACTGTGGACTTTCCTACAAATAGCTGTGTCCAATCCACATTTCCGACCTCCTGCATAATTTTGATATAATTCGCTTTGGCCCAGTTTAGTACTCTTTCCTCATGACCACTCTCATCTTTGTCAATGAGTATTCTGACACTTACAGAATATCGGACACTTCCCAAAGAAATCACCCACGGCAACTGCTATCGCCAGCCCTGGCTTATTCCCCAATATTAGTTCCAATATGGCCTATTTCCTCGTCGGACTATTGATATACCACTCCAGAAAACTCACCTGGAGGCTTCTTACAAATGGTATCCCATCCAGACCTCTGACGCTAAGAGTATCCCGGTCAATGTTGGGAAAACGGAAATCTCCAATCAACACAAAATTATTGTCTCTACGTCTTTCCATGGTCTGTTTAACTGTTTTTTTTTATTACACCCCACGCTCACTGTAATACAGCCCCATAAATCTAACCGCACCCTTCTTATTTCACTGCTCCATCCAGAGTGTCTCACGACCCAAGCCAGACATGGTGTCCTCCTTTCGCACAGCCTTGATATCATCCCTGACCAGCAATGCAACTCCTTCCCCTTTTACTTCCCTCCCTGTCCCGTCTGGAGCGTCTATATCCTAGAACATTTGGTTGCCAACCATGCCCTTCCTTCAACTAAATCTCTGTGATCGCAATAACGTCATATTCCCAGGCACCAACCTATGCCCTAAGTTCATCTGTCTATACTCCATGCATTAAAGTAGATGCATTTCAGGCCACCAGTTCTTTTGCATTCATCTGTTCTCTGCCTACGTTTCGCATTTTTAATGCTATCTTCCAGATTCTGAGCGTTTCCAGTTTCCATCTCACTGCCGACTTGTTTAATCGTGTGGTTCCTAACCCCCTGCCACATTAGTGTAAAACCTCCCCAACAGCAGTAGCAAAAACTCCCGAAAGGACATTCGTTCCCGTCTGGTTCAGATGTAGACCGTCAAATTTCTTATAGTCCCACATTCCCCAGAACTGGTCGCAAAATCCAACAAATCTGAAATCCGCCCTGCAGCACCATTCCTCAAGTCACGTGTTCATCGTGCCTTTTTTTAATTCATTTCTACGCTGGCAGTCACATGGCACCGGCAGTAATCCCGAGATTACTACCTTTGAGGTCCTCCTCTTTAATTTCTCTTCTAGCTCCCTGAATTCTCCCTGTAGGTCCTCATCTCGACTTTTCTTTTCGTTGATGCCTGTATGCACCAAGATAACTGGCTGTTTACGATCCACTTTTCGAATGATCTTCAGCCGATGGTCGACATCCCTGGCCTGAGCACCTGGGAGGCAACATAATTCTCCAGAATTGCTGATGCTCCACAGTGAGTCCACCCGCCGTTCCAGAGTGACCACGCGGTCAAACAAGTGCTGCAGCTGGACACACTTCTTGCAAGTGTAAGTTTAGAAAACCTTTACAAGGATTTGCAAGGTTTGCACTGCTTGGACATGAGAACTAAACTGAATAAGCTTCGTCAGATTCCCAGGAGGTTCATTGCTTAGATATGGCCTCACAGAAGCTTATAAAATTACGAGGAAGACAGACAAAGGAAATAGTCAGGGAGCACTTTTTTCACAAGACACGCGAGTTCAAATCTACATAGCAAACTTTTAATGCGAGAGAGGAAACATTTAAAAGGGATGTGAGGGACACATGTTTTTCACACAGAACTTTTGTTGGTGTGGAATGAATTGCCACGTTTAGTGGCACTCACAACATTTCAAAGGCATCTGAATGGGTGTATAGACAGGAACACCTCGGAGAGATAAGGCACAAATATTGGCAGATATGTATGTATTAATTTCGGTTATCTATTCAGCAAAGGCAAGTTGGATCGCGGGAGTTGTTTCCATGCTCGACAACTTTGAGATGCTCCAGCCACCGGCAACGGTTTGAATACACCATTTGCAAAAAAACGCATGATGTTTGTTACTCAGTCAGCGAGTTTGGCCATTTTGTTTGGAGGGTGGATGGGCCCAACCGATCCAGAGATGAAGGTTTTACGGATATTTGCTTCCAATTACCATTCTTCTTGACACTTTCCCAAGTTCGCCATCAAAGATGTTGGTTGAAGAAAAATACCTCCAATATCGCATTACCCACTTTGCTCTCCAGCGAATCCAAAAGCTGACAGCCCTTAACGTGGAACAGAATTAAAACTGAAAAGGCAGTACCATGATCATATAAAGAAAGAACAACAACGAACCATTCAAAGTGAACATTTCAAATTATATCCGTGATTAAATTAGACCATCAATGCGCCGTTGCCTCCATCTGATCGAGAGAGCCAATCACCTTTCTCCCTCACTAGGACAGTAATGAAGAAAATGAAGGTGTAGCAACGTTTCACGTCGCGATTGCCCACCTTTTCACCACAGCATCAAAAAACGGCGAACAGCTTCAATGCAAGATCTTCTTTCGAAATAACGGTGAAATAACTATGTCTATGCACTTTCAGAGTAAACGGGGAACAACACAAGTTGTCTGGAATATGAATAACCAACATAGACTACTTGGGTCCCAGATTCTACTGATGCACAGACTTTCATATGAAAAGGTACCTTGGGTGATTGCCCTACACCCAGAAATTTTCTGGCTGCCTTCTGTTTGCCCTGTCACATTAAACTTGTGCTGCTCTAATCGAATTTGTAGTTCTTGCCATTTGTCTGTATTGCCACTAGCGATAGCTGGTCGTGGCAACTCGTGACTGCCACATACATTCTTTGCCAAAATTGGATAGTCCCGCAACGTGATTCGCAGTGCACAAACTTCGCAACGAGGATATGCCACGCGGCAAGTTAAAAAGCACGCTTCCATTTATTAAAGTAAGTTTCTGTGAACTGACAACCTGATTCCTCCTTACACTCTGAATTATGACAACACATAAACCAACAGCCTCTCTCAGAGACAAGTTACCAATGCCCATCTTGTGCCGGACAAACATATTTGACAAGATTGCACGCAGGGACTGCACAGAAAACTATAGAGGAGAAGCAGACAGACGACCATCGAGCTGTATTCATACAGTTCTGTTACCCTGTAAACCCCATGCACAGTTGTTCCTTGCAGTTACACACAGGGCACTCAGTGTCTCTGACTCCGGGACTTGGAACTCGGATTATATGACCGTCTGCAGCACTGGTTACTTCCTTGTGTGAGGTAACTCCCGATGGAACATATGTAAAACATGATAGCTCATTGAGAAATACGTCCAAAATAGTACCCAAGAGATGTATTTCTCTTGTGCTTCAGGTCCAAGAAAAAGAAATGAATATGTCACTAACCTTTGTTTGCTTCAGGTCCAAGAATACTCAGATCAATATCTCCCTTGCTTACCTCTGCTGGTCATGTTCGCAAAGAGATCTAGCAAATTACCATGTTTGATTTCCCTTTCAATCAATAATTTTGACTCAGTTTGGCTGCAAATATCTTTTTCTAACTTTGTGCTTTTCTTCTTTTACTTTGGTGTCTCGCAACTTACAATTGACAGCAGAGTTAGGTGAGGAGATGGAAGCACTTAGCCCATCAAGTCAGCGACAGCTTTCAATGAGATCACGGCTGATTTGGTTAATGCTCAACTCTGCTTTTTAGTCAGTACTCATGGTCGAGTGGTTAAGGTGATAGGTTAAAAATCCACTGGGGTTTCCCCGCGGAGGTCCGAATCCAGCTGACTCCGCTATGAATGACTTGCTGTTGGGCGAAGTTTCGCTCAAAGTTCAAAAAACCTATTTGTGCAAACCAGGCCGGTAATTTACTTAGACTTTGGAACTCGAGTTCTTCATCAGAAATGTTCCATATTTAAAACATTATCTCTGTTTCTCTTTCCAGATACACTGCTCGACACATCGGGTTTCTGCAGTTTTTATTGAACGTCCTGGAGCAGAAGTGCTGCTTTTCATTCGATTCCTTTAATCCCTGTCCATTGTTCACGGACTAGGGTCAGTGGCAGCACTTCCTCCTGCTCGTCAAAGTGCTGATTCCCCACCGCTCCCTCTCCAATCATTACAAACAACCGCAGGAAATTGCCACTTAACCATCTTTGTTCCAAAGTGAAACTCACCAGCCTCGGGAATCTCTCCACCAAACGGGACTTCTCATCACTGGACATGGTGCAGACCAGTGGTTTCCGAAGCTTTACTGTGAAAATATTGTCAATTGGCAGTTGGAAAAATGTTAAGGAGGCAAACCAATCCTGACACCAGATTTGTGAATCTTGAGAAACTCTTTGGGAAGTGGGATCAGAGGAGAATGCAGAAGGGTGAGTTGTCGGACCGAGTAGAGGCCAGAATATTGACTCTGATGTTGCCGGGACAGGAACTGGTCTGAGACATTGAAAAAATTCTCAGCCCTGTACATGGGGAATACAAACTTCATCTGGACTCAGCGACAATGAAAAACTCTGGAACACACAAGGCACTGAGAGGCAAAAAAGGAGATTATCCCTGATGGAGGTGAGCTGGTTCCCAGTGCCATGGATGTGTCTGTCTTGGGGGTATCAGACTGTTAAAATGTCTCCATAATGAATGGTTCAGTCTTTCATTTGGAAAAGTAAAACTGATAGAGGACAATCGTCGTTCAGTGAATGGCACATTGAATTTGGAATTCAGTCACGGACTGCTTTAGAGGATCGTCGAATTTGTTAGGTTGGAAGTTTCAGCGCATTCGACCGTTACCTGAAACGTCCTTGTAGAACATAGTACAGAATCATTCCGTTGAATTAGCAGGATCTAGTATTGACTGATGGGGCCGCAGCAGGCGGCAGAACATGGTAACACGAAATACAAATGCGCTGGGCTCAAACACAAGAAGCATGCTCTTTCGGTATGGTGGATCAACAATACAACATTTTAAAGAAGTTTAAGCAACGATCCTTCAATGTTCAGGACATGCAACGCCAGGATTTGACACCATACTAGTCTCGTTCTTACCAGGCGCTTTAACTAATTCATCAACGGTGTCAGCGCAGACAATGCTGTTCATATCCATATGTGTATTTAATTAGCTGTTCAATCACAGTAACTTGGACATTTGTTACTTTATTAAAGTTGCTTCATAAGAATTTAAACTAACCTCCGCAGATACAGAAAAGAAACGTTCACACCTGGACATTCTCCAGTGCAAATGCACAGAAAGAACCAATCTCGTATTGCGTTCATTTCAAACTGATATATTCATCTGTTTAAGCCGACAGGATAAAGAAGATACGTTCATCCTCTCGGGGCCCATTAACCACGTTAATATGCACAGAGGGAATACAACGCCAAGAGAACAGTATCATTGTGGTGAATTGATCAGCAGTGTTGTGTAAATCTGTGTAAACAGTGGACAGTATAGGCTGACACATTAATGCCAACAGTGAGCCTTGCATCACCACTTCCTCAATCACTTACAGCCTCACGCCCTCCAGTCATCATTACCTTTCACTTTACTCAAACGCCCTGCTCCACTACTCCCTTCTCCCGATCGCTTGCGGGCGTCCACGTAGAACCTGCAGATGTTCGAAACTCATTCGTGGCGTATCGACGTCAATCAATGGCTTTGGATTCACTGCCCATCCCTAATTACTCCAGTGATTGAGATGATGAGCTACTGTACAGAACCTTGAGCGAACTTAACATAGAGGTACAGCCAAAATGCTGTTAGCGAGGGAGTTCCAGGATTTAGGAATAGCTAGATACTTCCAACTCAGAAAGGCGACATCCCTGATAGGTGATTTGCGGTCACAGTTTTCTCTTGTTTCTGCTGCTATTGTCCTTAGAGATAGATGTAAACAATCACAGGATTGATTCTGGCAACCAAAATAAAAACCCTGCATCTACTGTCGTTTGTGGAAGTGAGTTCCAAACCTCTCCCAAATATTGTGTGTAGAAGTGCTCACGAACATCTGTCCTGAATACTCTGAACCTCATTTTCAGACTCATTGCAGAATCCACAGCGAACTGAAACAGTTTATCGCTTCATTTTAGTGTCTTGCATTACTTCTCTCAAATCACCACTTAACATTCAAAGTTGTCGCAAAAACAGGCTTCATTTGTATATCAGAAACAGAAATGGTTCAGCATGTCTTACATCATCTGTGGGATAGCAAGAGTCAATGTTTCACTTCCGTTTACAATTCTTTGCAACTGACTTGCCTGATTTCTTATCATACCTACAAACGTATGAACCCGGAACGGATGACAGAACACAGAGATTAGGGAGTTCTGCATTTGCAGTGACATCGGGAGTCTCTATCAATGGAGAATTGTAAGGACACTACTGCTCAGTGAACTGATATCGCACTTCCTGTGTCTAAATAAGGAAACCTGTCAGTGAATTAGAGACTTTATTGTTCAAAAGTTTAAACCAAAGAGCAGATCAGCAGCAGACGAAAACAAGTGAAATTGTCATAATTCCTTATATGGAACGCCAATGAAGACCAGGATAGTGAGGATCACCTTCTCCACATGTTTGAATTGTTTGATGCAGTTTTCTGTGCGACGTTTTCTCTCCCTTCAGGCAACTGACAAGCTCCTTGTTTGAAAATCTGAGTTGATGCATCACCAAAAGTGTTTCATGGTACTGTGTATAAGCAGCTTGTGGAGACTGAGACTGTAGAATTGCTCACATTTTTTTTGTTTTTTATTCAAATTTCTGAGAAATGAAGAAGCTTAATAACAAGCTTAATCCCAGTTTTGGAGAAGCATTGCTCATCAGTAAATGATAATCAGCTCACGTGAAGATATTCCAGAAATAATATCAGTGACCTAATTCAAACCCTGCAACGATAGATGCCATGAATTCTAAGTTGAAATTCTATGTCTAATGCCTTTAAACCCATTACAACTTACCATGGAAAATCCGTTCCGAGTCGCCTCTACCCCTTAGGGAAGTAAAGCTGTTATTCTTATTTGCTCCAACATACATGTGACTCCAAACGCACAGAAACTGGATTGGTTGTTGCAGGTCAGTTATCTAAACTCCAGGACCTCACTTCAGGAATTATTCAAGGTTCTGTTCGTTAATAAATGTCCAGAGTTCAGCCGCATTCTTACTTCCTCAACTCCTGAAGCATTTCATTTCACAATGCAGCAGAATTCAGGCAATGTGAAGGCCTGGGCAGACAAGTGATATGAATTTCACACATCCTGATTAAGATAATCTAATCAACACCTCTGGAAATTCAATGGTGTTGCCATTACCTAGTCTTCAACGATCAACAATCTGGGAGTTGCTATTAACCCCAAAATGAACTGTCCTCCCTACATAAATAATGTGGCTACAAGAGCAGGCCAGATGGCAAGAAAACTTCCATCAGTCATGGGCTTTCTGACTCCAATCGCTTCTCTAATCCCGAGAAGGCTCACGTCAAGTGTGCGATGGAATACTCCCCGATTGCCTGAACAAATATATCGACAACATACCTCAAGATGTTGGACAGCGCCATTATGAAACATTCGTACAAAAGGATAATGCTGCGGACATTTAATAACTGAAATGAAAGCAGAAAGTGCTGGAGAAGTTCAGCAACTCTAACAGCATACTTGGAGAGAAATACAGTTAACTTTTTCAGGCCAAAATGAATCTTCTTCAGAACAGTACTGAAGAGATGACATGTAGGTCAAGAAACATTACTTCTCTGACACTTTTCACAGTTGCTACCAGGTCGGCTGAGTTTCTTCAGAACGTTCCATTCCATGGCAATTGAGCCAGTTCGATTGGCAATATATGTATAATTTCAAACGATTCACCACTGTCGCAGCTTTTTGATTCATCAACAATTTCCATTTGACAGCACACTCCAGCTCTAGTACTACTATCGTCCTAAAGACAAAGGAAGTAAACGAATGGGAAAATCATTATCTGTATGTTCCCTTCCAAGCTACTAACCATCACAATTGGATAGGTATTCCTTCAATCAGTCCTTCACTGTCCCAGTGGATCAGAGGGTTGCCCTCCTCCCCGACTTCAAAACATCCAAATAGTTTAATGAACTGTTCAAATAAACTTTGTCAAACTCAATTGTTAGAAGGCCAACACTTACTGGGAGTTGAGAAAACCTTCATAAAAATGTAACGCTTCAGCTACAAAGTTAAGAGGAGCAGTTTGGAAATATGTATCCCTGTGTTCCTGCCGCAGATTCATGTAATCAGACATTTGAGATAGGCTGAGTCATCAACTTGCCATGAATAGAAATGTTGAATTTGGTGATGCATTTTCACTGGAGGTATTTTACAGCCATGATTCTGTTTCAATTAAATTTGCATAGTCGTCAATTCGAATTGAAATGAACACTTGCCAGTTAACTTTGACACAGATCATCAGCGTGAATCCACCATTCACCATTTTACTAGCAAGGTGCTGAGTTGTACCATGCCTTACGCTGTTAAAGTACCGACGTTATAAAATAGAATCATACCATCCCGACAGTGTAGAAACAGGTCATTAGGCCCAAGAAGTTCTCACGCAATCTCTAAGGAGTATTCCATCCACAGCAATTTCCCTTCCCTATTACTTTGTACTGCTCCTGACCAACATACTCTGGAGAACGAGGTACAATTTAGCATATCTAATTTATCTCACCTGCATATCTTTGGACTGTAGTAGGAAATTGGAGCAACCCAAAGAAACCCATGCAGATAAAGGGAGAACATGCGAACTCTAAACGGTCACCTGAGGCTGGAATCGAATCCAGGTCCTTCATGCTGTAAGGTAGCAGTGCTAACCAACGAATCACGAAAGCTAACTTCAAACCTTAGTGTAGCCATTCTTCCGAATAAGCCTGATATCAAAGACATATACGTCTCCATAGCCATTTTGCAGCAAAAGGTAGACATAGGTAGACTAGACATAATCCAGCACGTAGCTGAAGGTGATCAGTTAAAGGATAGATGTTTTATCATCATTTATGAGCAGCTGATTAAGCTGCGCTACTTAAAGGCTGCAGCAGGAAGTCCTGAATCAAATATGTTCTTCTTACCATTCGTCCTGCTAAGACTGCGTTATTTATCTTCATTTAGGCTATGTTATATATATTTCGGTTACACCATTCTCCTGTTAGAAGGCATCCCCCGAGATTTTACTCAATGACTTTGCCTGTTTCAAGTTTGGAAAGTCTCTCAGTTACTGCCAAAACCTCTTCAAGAGAATTCCCCTCCCAGAATCAGATCTTGCCTTCGAACTTCCCCTCATTGTCAGTCCTACTCCATAGAAACTAACTGGAGACAAATACATGTATGATGTCACCGAACAGGCCATCACCGCGCTTCACTCTCTCCCAGGGAGCAGCACGGCTCAGCGTTGGTGATCGATGCCTTGCAAATCCACTTGGGATGGTGAGAAGAGTGGTCGTCATCTACCTATCACCGATCAAAATGAACCTGAATCTGAGAAGTTACCATTCCCATCAGTTTGAAGTACATGCATTAAATGTAGATAAATGAGACTAATTCGACTGTTTATGATATAGATTAAAAAACACAAGATTTGATCTTAATGGTAAAAAGCTGTGATTTCCGAAGCGTGAACACTGAATGCACAACTTTAAATTGCATAAGTGCAGACTTCGAGTGTAGCTCCTGTGTGAGAATTGGAATATCGTTTGCAGACATTCAAAACGACACCTGGAAACATTATTTATCTTTCGGAATGTCTGGAAAAATCGCACGATTGCAATAATTTTCGTAAAATCCCAATTGTGTGGAAGTAGGCCGTTCGGTCTATCAAGCCCACACCAAAGCAGTGAAGATTATCCCAACAAAAAACACTTCCTAATCGATCCCCTTCCAGTTTCTCACAGCGAAATAACCTGAAGTCCACATACCTGGACAAGTTGGGTAAGTTTCCATTTGGCAATCCACCGAAACTACACAGCTTTCATAATGTGGGAGGAAAACTCACGCACACATGGGAGGAGTACAAGCACCATACAGACATTCGACACAGGCTGGAATTGAACTGGGTCCCTGGCACCGTGTGGCAGAAGTGCAAAGCACGTTTCTTCTTCCGTCACCTCACTGGGTTCAAGATAAATTACATTTAAACAACTCAGGCAAAGCTTTGAAGCATATATCGTCCGTTGAAGTATGTTTTTCTTTGAAATTGAACCACATCCCAAAGTACATACATTGCAAAAGAACCGCTTGAACCTTAAGATTTCATCACGAACAACAACAAGTTCAGAATTACATGCGGCAACAGGAGTAAATGAGCTTGAACATAGTGTGGAGGGGAAAGTGCGTGTGGTGGTGTTTCCGTGTATCTGCTGTGGAGGTTGCGGTTTTGGACTGCGATGGACCAATTCAGAAATCACACCAGGTTATAGATGCACATGTTTATTTGAAATAACAAGATTTCGGACCAGAACCCTTTCCTTTGGTGAAGTGGGAGGGAATAACACAGAACACTCAATTTAAGGGAAGAGAGATCAAGGGCAGACAGATCAAAATATCAGGCAAATTGTGTGAGCGGACTGTGAAAGACTTAGTCTCTGCAAGTGAACAAGAGTGTCAGACGGTGTAAGTAATGTGTCAATAACTGAGTGCCAACAGAATGGTTGACCAATGATCCAACAAAGTGAGGCAGAGAAATAATTACAAACCGTTAAAATAAAATCGTACTGGAGACAAATCAATGCACTGGAATGACATGGGACAGAAATAGAAGCAACTGGAAAACCGCTCCACAAAAAAAACACCAGAGGAAGGGGCACCTGCTCCGAAACATTAACTCTCATGTTCCTCCACAGATCTCCCCAGAGCAGCGAAACACCCGTCCCCTTCGCCACCATGCCCCAGTCCCGTTCCACCACCCCGCCCAGTAAACCTTGCCCTTGCTCCTGGTTTACAGCATTCCCAGTTCTTCTGATTTTGCTTTGGCTAGAGTGGCATGCCGCGAGACTGACCCAAATTATCAGTTAGCCAATATTGAACAAAGTGATTAAGGTAGAGAGACAATAACAACTTGTCACGGTGTTGGTGTGAAAACAGAACAATTGAGGAAGATTTCACAGATACAGAACAGTGTGCTGGGGCACATGTGGTGTGACATTAACCGAATATCATGGTTGATGCCATCACCACAACTAAGGCAGTTGGCGATCCAATTCTGTTTGACGATTTTGCGTTGTTGTGTACCTCGAAAGCCGCCTTGGCCGACATTTAGTCGAAGATTGAAAACCAAATGTCCTTGATTGCTGAACTCTTCCCCGACTGTGTGTGAATAATCCAGTCTGGCAATTGTTATGCCGTTACCATTCATCCATTGGCACACCATCTGCATGGTCTCGCCAATATACCATTACTGAGTATCTTGTGGTATCTTGTGGTATCATTGCCTGCTGCATATGTGACAAACAACATTGCCTGAGTCACATGTGTACCTGTCGTGTACGTGGTGGGTGGTGTAGCAACGGGTGATGGTAGTGTCCATGTCTTGCAAAGTTTGCGAAAGCATGGTGCTGTGGTGTTGTGATTAATGCTATGTGAAGGCTGAGTAGTTTACTGTAAACGGTCGTATGTTATAATTTTGCTGGGTGTTTGAAGGTGAGAATTGAAGTCATGGGGATGTTCTTAGTGAGATGCTCATCATCATCGGTGACATGCTGAATCCTGTGAAGAACGTGCTGAACTCCAGGAAAGTGCTGACGATGAAAGATACTCTATTAGTCGCATCCTCTGTCTGTCTTCTAACGAGTTCACAGCAGATTTTCACTGTGGCACACCGGAATTGGCGATCAATCAGTACAACATGTACCCCATCATCATGAGGATATACTTCAAAATCTTAAGGTGTCTGTCGCATTATTCCTCATCTGAGCGATTCCTGTGCAGGTGAAGCGCTTGTCCTTACGGTATGGCTTCTTTAATATATTTAGGGTGGAAGCTGGAGAAATGCAGTATCGTGTAGTTATTCTTGGGCTTGCAGTGGAGTGAGATGCAGAGGTGTTATTTCTTAATCTTGGTTTGTGGTGGGTTTGGTTGTGTCATCCTTATAAATGGAATAGGCATTCAGTTAAAACCACGAACAGAAATACCAGGAGAATCTCAGCAGATCTTACAGCGTCTATTCAGAGAGAATCAGAGACAAATATTTCAAAACTTCATCAGAACTCGGTAATCTCCCACAGGCACTGCCAAACTGGTTAGTTTCGACAGCAGTTTCTGTCTTTGCTTCAGATTCCCAGAATGCACAGTTCTTTACATTAACCATTAAAGCAATGCAGAAACTTTTTTTTTTATCGTTCGTCATACCAAAGGTTTCTGTTTGGAAAACATTTTCCTGACCCCATTAGAAACATGAAACGGTGCTGCACAGAAAACAGATGCATTATGAACATCAATCGCTGTCGCCCTGGGGCTATTGAACCAGTAACATTTCAGTTAACAGTCGAATGAGCTGATACTTCCAACCTAACACCTTGGACGATCCTCGAAAGCAGTCTGTGATTGACCTACCACTTCAGACTGCCATTCCCAGAACGACAACTGTCCTCTATCAGTTTTACTTTTCCGAAATAAGGACTGGGACATTCATAAAGGCGACATGGGAACAGTCTGATCCCATCCACGACAGACACACCCATGTCACTGGGAACCAGCTCTGCTCCAATCGGGAACATCTGTCTTCGAACCTCTCAGTATCTTGTGTGGTATCGAGTATTTTCATTGTCCCAGTGTCCATACAAGGTTTGTATTCCTCATGTACAGGACCGAGAATTACTTCAATGTCTCCAATCAGTTCTTGTCCTGAGAACATAAGAATCAATGTCTCGTCCTCTTAAAGAATGGAAAGTTGTCCTGACTGATTCCGATCAGTCTGCCAATTGACCCTTCTTCATTCTCCTCTGAGTCCTTTTCCCAAAGAGTTTCTGAAGATTCACAAAGCTGGAGACTGGGTGACGTGTTTTGCCTTCTTAACACTTTTTCACCTGACAAGTGACAATATTTTCCCAAATTCTGTTCACAATCATCTGGATTTCACCATGTCCAGGGATGAGAAGTCCCGTTTTGTGGAGGGATTCCCGATGTTGGTGAGTTTCGCTTTGGAGCAAAGATGGTTTGTCAGCAATTTCCTGCGGCAATTTATAATGATGGGAAAATTACTGGTGGGGATTGGCTCTTCGACGAGCGGGGGGAAGTGTTGCCAGTGACCAGAGTTAGTGAACGTAGGACTGCGGTAAAAGGAATCTATTCAAAAACAGCACTTCTGCACAGTACATTCAAAGAATACTGCAAACTCTCAATGGGTCTGGCAGTAAGTGTGAAAAGAGAAACGGAGATAATATTTTAAGTGTGTTGCATTTTTGATTAATAACTTGAGTTTGCTAAGTCTAATCAACTGACTGGTCTTGTATGTTGAGACGAGATTTCTGAACTGTGAGTGAAAACGCGTCCTGCATGACATCACTGAAAACGGAGCCAGCAGAATTCGAACCTGAGGAGGGAAGCCCCAATGGATTTCTAATCCATCACCTGTATCACGCGGCCATGACTACACGCGTGCAATGCTGTCTTAGTATGTCTTATGTAATGGAAAGTTCCAACCTGAAACAACAGGATTTGGCTTTTCCTGACCCCAGTATTCGCTGTCAGACTCTCTTGCTTTCGAAAGGAGGAGGATGCTGAGGTGCCAAGAAAAGCCAAATCCTGGTGTTTCAGGTTGGAACTTTCCATTACATAAGACATACTAAGACAGCATTGCGCGCGTGTAGTCATGGCCGCATCAATTTGAATTGCACACATATTGATGAGAGATAAAGTGGATGGGTAGGATCCATTTTCATGCGCAGAGAGTTGAATAAACACAGCACTGGATCGCGAAAGAAAAATGTCCTTGCATTAGGTCGGCACTGTGGCACAGTGGTTAACACTGCTGGCTGACAGCGCCAGAAACCCGCGTTCAATTGCCGCCTCAGGTGACTGACTGTGTGGAGTTTGCACGCTCTCGCCGTGTCTGCGTGTGTTTCCTCCGGGTGCTCCGGTTTCCTCCCACAGTCCAAAGATGTGCAGGTCAGGACAGGCGAATTGACCATGCTAAATTGCTCGTAGTGTTAAGTAAGGGGTAAATGTAGGGGTATGGGTGGGTTGTGCTTTGGCGCGGCGGTGTGGACTTGTTGGCCCGAAGGCCCTGTTTCCCCACTGTCAGTAATCTAATTTGTCTAGCCCTATTCACTGCCAGTAGAATTACGCTCATTGAAGTCGTCTTGAAAAGATTCACCACTGGCAAATCTGATGGGCAAATTAGGTCTACTATTTTTAATCAGAGGTCAAAATATGAAAATGTTTCAAATACACGGAGCGGCAGTGGAGAGTGCAGACCTACCTTCAGGAGCTTATTCTGCTCTGATGTACACCCCCGAGAAATTGGGACGAGAATGCGTTCTCACAGCTGAAGGGATCAAACATTTAAGAAAATAATAAGGAGGATATTCACTCTTTCAGAGGGTAGCAAATCTGTGGGTTTCCGAACAACAGAGGGCTGTGAAGGCGAGGTGTCTTCAAGGCTGTGATAGACAGACATGGAGCATCACGGAGATGAGGATAAAAACGGGGGTTGAGAATTAACCAACTCAGCCATGATCTCATTGAATGTTGTCGCAGACTTGATAGGCTACATTGCTTCCATCTGCTCTCATATCTTTGCCGTCATTTGGAAGATACCGGACACCATTTTAAAAGAAGAAAAGCACAACTTTAGGGAATGGTGGTTTCAATCAAACTGAATCAAAATTATTTACTGAGCGAAAACTCACTTGGCATGTTTCCAGATTTCTTTGCTAGCATGACTAGCAGAGTTGATCAAGGTCGTCTGACTGTTCTTGGGCATGAAACAAACAAAGATTAGTGACATAATCTTCATTTTCTTTATGTCAAAAGTAATATCTTTCCTGATGGTCACAACAAAGGAGATGGTTTCCAAGAAAAGACAGAGACTAAGTCAGCTGTAAACTCATCGATGACCAAAATATGGCTTGCGTTGTTCTCTGGGACAGATATGATTTATTGATTATTGTCATCCAAACTTTTTTTTTTACCATTGAACCATGAGTGGGAGATTGGAAACTAAGATCACCCGTAACTATTGCCATCTTTTATCACTCACATGTAGTATTTTTTTCTCGTACGGAGTGGTTACTGCGAGTGCACTTGTAAACTACACCTGCGGATGACTTCTTTCCTCACTGGTCCTCATTTCTACACAAACACGTTTTACATCCTTATCTCCTGAATCAAAGTAATATGCAACCAATTAATAAATGTCACTAATACCTTGGCATTTCACACGCCTCCGTTTGTCACCTTCCAATGTAAATTAATAATTTGCCGTGTTGCAATTGCACACAATAAGAGATAACAAAATACAGGGAGGTGTACCAGGTTTGCAAACGCACGCTATCGAAGCTAAAACGCAGGTTTCTGCCCAAAATACGATCATGGAAGCATGCACCGAACCGTCAGGAAGCACACAATAAGTCCAGTTCCATAGGGTATGACAGGAACAGCACCAGAAAAACCACCAGATTCCTTCTCTCGGCTAATATTTTGGATGTACATCTCAATGAGCAATCGATTTTTACATATGTTCTAACAGTAGTTACAACACAAGGAATTAACCAGTGCTACAGACGGTACAAGCCCCTGAATCAGAAACACTCAATGCCCTACATACAACTACAAGAACATCTGCCCATGGCATATACTGGCTGGCTGAAGTTCATGATTGCAGCTTGCTAGTTGTCCGACTGTTTCTCCGATATAGTGTTTCGTGCAGTCCCTGCGTGGAATCTTGACAACCACATTTGTCCTGCACAAGATGGGCATTGGATATTGTTTTCTGGTGAGCTTTCCCTCAGCGAGGCTGTTGGTTTATGTGCTGTCCTAAATGCGTGTGTTCAGAGGAGTCTGGCTATCAATTTCCAGAAATTTATTTTATTAAAGGGAAGCATGGTGTTTCAATTGCTTTATGGCATATCCTAGTTGACAATTTAGTGTGCCAGACATCTGGGAATGCAGTTGTGGGATACATATTCTTGGCAAAGAGTTTGTGTGGCCGTCACTAATTGGCACGGCCAGCTGTCCCGAGTAGCTATACGTACAGACAGAAAGCATCCTCGAGAGCAGCACAACTGTAATAGAACATGGCAATCAGAAGGCAGCCAGAGAATTTCTAGAAGCAGGGCACCCATCCATGGATTCCATCAATAGACACATTGATCAGGATCCAATCTGCAACACCAACAACTGGACCCAGCGGCACTGAAACTAAATCAATTCCAACCGCCACAGGACAGTAGGCTTCACAACAGGCTCTGCAACCCTGAGGATGTTACCCAGAATTGTGAGGATCCCACTTCCCAGCACCGCAAAACATTCCAACAACTTCTCCATGAAGCACACGAGCTTCGCATCTTTCTGCTCCAAAGCACTCCGATTTTTCACAGCAGAGAATTGTACACTGAACTCCCGCGTGCAAGGTGAGGATGCCAAACCCAACACGATCAATAATGGCAGTGAGAACGAGGGCAACAATTTCCATTGTCATATGGACAGCCACAAACACTCTCTTTGAAAGGTACCTTTAAATATGAAAGTCTGTGCAGCAGTATAATCGGGGAACCAAGCAGCCTGCGCTGGGTATTTATATTTCAGACAATTTCCTTTGTTCACCGTTTTCACTGAAAGTGAATGGATTTTACTATTTCATTGCTGATACGAAACCAGATTCTGAATTGTATGTGCTCGCCGTTTTTGTTGTTGCAGTGGCGAAAAGGTTGGCAATCGCGATGAGAAATGTTTTTTGTATTTTTCGCATTTCATTCATTACTGTCCTGGTGAAGGGGGCTGGTGATTGGTCCTTTCGATCAGATTGAGTCATCAGCGCATTGTTGACCTAATTTCATCACGAGTGCAATTGGTAAACTTCATTTTTCATGGATTATTGCTGTTCTGTTTTGTTTTATGTTTGTTGAGCACTTCCTGTGACTTGGCAATGCACTAAATCTCCAGTATGTCCTGAATTGCCTCGCTGCCGTTTCTCTGAGCAGTTCATGACGTAATCGGCTTGCACTGCAACAAAGGCAGCATGCATGCTTCGGTGTGTCTGTCAATGGTCCACCCTTTCTGTTTTGCTTCTGTTCCACATGAAGAGTTGTCAGTTTCTGGATTCGTTGGAGAGCTGAGGGGGGTAACATTATACGTGTGGTATTATTCTTCAGCCAAACTCTTTGATGGCAAAGTTGGGAAGGTGCCAAACGAATGGTCATTGGCAGCAAAAGTCCGGAAAGACCCTCATCGCTTGGTCAACTCGTCCCATCCACCCTCCAGAAAGAAAGGCAAACGCGCTTACTGCCTAACAAACAGAGTGCATTTGTTTGCAAATGGTCCATTAAAACTGGTGTCAGCTGCGGGAGCACATCAACAAAGCCGAGCACGAAAAAATACCCTACTATCGAACATGTCCCTGCTGAACAGATAACCGAAATTAATTGAACCATATTTGCCAAAATGTGTTCCTAATCTCTCCGAACGCTTCCTGTGTATATACCCATTCGGGATGCCATTGCATTTGCCTTAAATGTGGCAAATCATTCTGCACACACAAAAATGTCTGAGTGAACTCGCTGAGTTTCTGCATGACACCATGACCAAACTTTGGGCCAAAATTGGAAACTGCGACTAGAATAGACGGCTCTCTGATTAGCCGCAATGCACAATGGGCGGAATGGTCTTTTCCCACTTTGTAAATCTTCGAAGACAAGTTGAAAATAATCTGCAACGAAAATGTTCGTGTGAAGATTTACTTGTGAGGATTCAGTACTCTCAGCACCGTGGCCCGGATCGTATTCCCGCTCATGGAATGGTTGCATTGTTCAGCAAACGTATCGGTGTACCAGTACTTCTGCCGATTTTCCGATGCTGGCAGGTCCTTGGTTTTGTCCAAAACATTATGAAGGTTAACATAAAACAAATAGCTGCAGTAGCTGGAAATCTGAGCCAAAAACGAAACTTGTTTGCGGAACGCAGCAAGACTGGCAACAGAAACGTCGACTTTCCTGCTCCTCGGATGCTGCCTGACCTGCTGTGCTTTTCCAGCATCACTCTGATCTAAAATTAGGTTTCCAGCATCTGTAGTCCTCACTTTTACATCGTTCCTTCAGTGTCGCTGGTTCCCAATGCAAGAACTCCATCTCTAGCGGCTTCATGTCTGTACCTCACGCTGAGGATTTGAAGCGTGAAGAAAAGTAACTCACCCCGCCCATCTCTGGGGTAATTAGGGACTGAAAATGAATCGTGTCACATTGAAATATATCGAGATGCGACTTAATGTTTGTCTTTTATTGGGAACCATCTCTTTCATTGTAACCATCAGGAAAGAACATTTCGTTCGCCAGAAAAAGAAATGAATATGTCACTATTTGTTTGCTTCAGGTCCAAGAATACTCAGATCAATAGCTCCCTTGCTTACCCCTGCTGGTCATGTTCGCAAAGATATCTAGCAAATTGCCAAGTGTGATTTTCCTTTCAATAAATAATTTTGACTCAGTTTGGCTGCAAATATCTTTTCCTACCTTTGTGCTTTTCTTTTTTTACATTGGTGTCTCGCACCTTACAAATGACAGCAAAGGTATGAAAGGAGATGGAAGCATTTAGCTCATCAAGTCAGCAAGAGCTTTCAATGAGATCACGGCTGATTTAGTCAATTCTCAACCCTCCTGCACCGTCTGTAGTCATGGCCGAGTGGTTCAGGCGATGGATTAGAAATCCATTGGGGTTTCCCCACGTAGGTTCGAATCCTGCTGACTACGTAAGAATACTTTCCTGCTGGAATAACTTTCGCTCAAAGTTCCGAAAACCGATTTTGCAAACCAGGCCAGTAATTTGATTAGACTTGGGAAACTCGAGTTCTTCATCAGAAACGTTCCATATTTAAATCATTATCTCTGTTTCTCTTTCCAGATACTCTGCTCGACACATCGGGTTTCTGCAGTTTTTATTGAACGTCCTAAGCAGAAGTGCTGCTTTTCATTAGATTCCTTTAATCCATGTCCTCTGTTCTCTGACTCGGGTCAGTGGCAACACTTCCTCCTGCTCGTCAAAGTGCTCATTCCCCACCGCTCCCTCTCCGGTCATTACAAACAACCGCAGGAAATTGCCACTTTACCAACTTTGTTCCAAAGTGAAACTCACCAGACTCGGGAATCTCTCCACCAAACGGGACTTCTCATCCCTGGACATGGTGCAAGACAGAGGATTGTGAAGAGATACTGTGAAAATATTTTCAGTTGGCATTTGGAAAAATGTTTAAGAAGCAAACCATATAATTTAGGCTCCAGCTTTGTAAATCTTGAGAAACTCTTTGGGAAATGGAATCAGAGGAGGATGAAGAAGTGTGAACTTTCCGACCGAGTCGAGGACGGGACATTGACTCTGATGTTATTGGGACAGGAAATGATCTGAGACATTGAAAGAATTCTCGCTCACGTTCGTGAGGAATGCAAACTTCATCTGGACTCTGGGACAATGAAAAACTCTGGAACACTCAAGAAAAAATACAAATATTGACTGGGATCACGACAGTACGAGTACTATAGATGGGTCAGTTTTTGCCCAGTGTGTGCAGGACGGCCTCCTGACTCAGTATGTAGACATGCCTTCAAGGGACGAAGCCACCTTCGATTTAGTACTGGGTAACGAGCCTGGCTAGGTTTTAGATTCGGAAGTAGGTGAGCACTTTGGAGACAGCGATCACAATTCTCTCAGGTTTACTTTCGTGATTGAAAGGGATAGGTGTACTCCACGGAGCAAGAGGTTCAGCTGGTGGAAGGGAAATTACGATGTATCGAGGTAAGATTTAGGAAGCGTAGAATGGGGTAGGAAACTGCAGGGGGTGAGCACATTAAAATGTGGAGCTTATTCAAGGAAAAGCTCCTGTGTGTCCTAGATAAGTATGTACCTGTCAGGCAGGGAGGACGATATAGAACGCGTGAGCCGTGGTTTACTAAGGAAGTGGAATCCCTGGTCAAGAAGACCAAGAAGTCTTATGTTAGGATAAAATGTGAAAACTCAGTTAGAGCGCTCGAGGGTTCCAACGATATCAGGAAAGACCTATAAAGAGAGCTGAGAAGAGCCAGGAGGAGACATGAGAATTTGTTGGCAGATAGGATCAGGGTTAACCCTAAGGCTTTCCATAGGTATGTCAGGAATAAAAGAATGACGAGAGTTAAATTTGGGACAATCAAGGATAATAATGGGAAGTTGTGCGTGGAGTCAGAGGAGATAGGGGAAGCACTAAATAAATATTTTTTGACAGTATTCGCTATTGAAAATGAAAATGTTGGCGAGGAAGGTATAGAGATACTTTCGTCTAGACTAGAAGAGATTGAGGTTCACAAGGAAGAGATATTCGAAATACTGCAGAGTTCAAAGTTTGTGCGAAGATTTATAGCTCGGGTGCTCGTTGTTGTGGTTCTGTTCGCCGAGCTGGAAATTATTGTTGCAAACGTTTCGTCCCCCTGGCTAGGCGACATCATCAGTGCTTGGGAGCCTCCTGCGAAGCGCTTCTTTGATGTTTCCTTCGGTGTTTATAGTGGTCTGTCCCTGCCGCTTCCGGTTGTCAGTTTCAGCTGTCCGCTGTAGTGGTTGGTATATTGGGTCCAGGTCGATGTGTTTGTTGATGGAATTTGTGGATGAATGCCATGCCTCTCGGAATTCCCTGGCTGTTCTCTGTCTGGCTTGCCCTATGATAGTAGTGTTGTCCCAGTCGAATTCATGTTGCTGGTTGCCTGCATGTGTGGCTACTAAGAATAGCTGGTTGTGTCGTTTCGTGGCTAGTCGATGTTCATGTATGCGGATTGTTAGCTGTCTTCATGTTTGTCCTATATAGTGTTTTGTGCAGTCCTTGCATGGTATTTTGTACACTACATTAGTTTTGCTCATGTTGGATATAGGGTCCTTCGTTCTGGTGAGTTGTTTGTCTGTGCGTGGCTGTTGGTTTGTGTGCCGTTATGAGTCCTTGGGGTCGTAGTAGTCTGGCTGTCAGTTCTGAGATGTTCCTGATGTATGGTAGTGTGGCTAGTCCTTTTGGTTGTGGTATGTCCTCGTTCCGTGGTCATTCTCTTAGGCATCTGTTGATGAAGTTGAGCGGGTATCCGTTTTTGGCGAATACCTTGTATCGGTGTTCCTCTTCTTCTTTTTGCAGTTCTGGTGTACAGCAGTGTGTTGTGGCCCTTTTGAATAGTGTCCTGATGCAGCTTCGTTTGTGTGTGTTGGGGTGGTTACTTTCATAGTTTAGGACTTCGTCTGTGTGTGTGGCTTTCCTGTATACCCTTGTCGGGGATTCTCCATTCGGTGTTCTCTGTACCATCACGTCTCGGAACGGGAGTTGGCTATCCTTTTCTTCTTCTCTCGTGAATCGGATTCCTGTGAGTGTGGCGTTGATGATCCGGTGTGTTTTTTTTCTATTTCCGTGTTTTTAATGATTACAAACGTGTCATCGACATATCTGACCCAGAGTTTAGGTTGAATTTGTGGTAGGACTGTTTGTTCTCACCTTTGCATGAGTCCCGAGATTGGTGATCCCATGGGTGTTCCGTTGATTTGTTCGTATATCTGGTTGTTGAATGTGAAGTGTGTTGTGAGGCACAAGTCCAGTAGTTTAAGACCCGATACCCAACATGAGCAAAACTAATGTAGTGTACAAAATACCATGCAAGAACTGCACAAAACACTACATAGGACAAACAGGCAGACAGCTAACAATCCGCATGCATGAACATCAACTAGCCACCAAACGAAACGACCAGCTATCCTTAGTAGCCACACACGCAGACAACAAGCAACATGAATTGAACTGGGACAACACTACTATCATAGGGCAAGCCAGACATAGAACAGCCAGGGAATTCCTAGAGGCATGGCATTCATCCACAAACTCCATCAACAAACACATCGACCTGGACCCAATATACCAACCACTACAACGGACAGCTGAAACTGACAACCGGAAGCGGCAGGGACAGACCACTATAAACACCGAAGGAAACATCAAAGAAGCGCTTCGCAGGAGGCTCCCAAGCACTGATGATGTCCCCTAGCCAGGGGACGAAACGTTTGCAACAAAAACTTCCAGCTCGGCGAACAGAACCACAACATACTGCAGAGTGTGAAAATAGATAAGTCAGCTGTGCCGGATGGGATCTATCTGATGTTGTTTAGCAAAAGCACGACAGGAAGGTACAAATCAAGTTGATGCAACAACGGCTCGTTTTGAGCCGCTAATTTGCAGTGAAGTGGCGGCGCCAATAAAAGGTGTCACGCATCTCGTCTAATTCCACATCCTGAGCTCGAAATGACCGGAGGTCTCTCGCTGAGTATCTGTAGGGTCTTGTTTGGACGACACCATGACACTTTTTCACTGGAGTGGATCATGAAATCGCGTCGTGACTGTGAATAAAACGATGGAAAGTTCCAGCAGAGAAGGAGGCGACCCTGAAGCAGGCAGCTGAGGACAAATGAATCTCCTTTGCCAGTGAAAGGCACTGCTTCGCAAATTGGAAACTTCGAAGTGAAGCAATGTTGGTGATTATCTTCGCTGCTTGTTCACCTTTTTAATTCTGATTCCGTGAAAGTCCATGGCATTACATATCGACATTCTGCCAAGTGCAGGCTTGTCTCTTGGGCCAGTGGCGTAATGGATAACGCGTCTGACTTCGGATCAGAAGATTGTAGGTTCGAGTCCTACCTGGCTCGAGGGGGAATGTTTTGCTTTAACCGTGGTACACGTTGACGCTCCCCTGTCAAGTTCTCTCGGGACATCGCCTCTGTGCTTCCGCATGTAAAGCTTGCATTTGTCCTATTGTCCATTTCAAATTCCAGCTCTCCACAACGGACACCTCCGTCAGTTTGGCGGTATCTTCTGGTGTGTCTCCCTCTGTGGGTGAAAATGAGCATGAGTTCCTCTAAAGAGTTACAATTCGTTATACCTCTGTCCCATTATTGTGCCATGTAAGAACATAGGATAACCTCATTTACATTTGACCTGGAAACATTAGAACACACGAGACTTTGGGCCAAAGTTCGAAACTGCGACTAGAATAGATGGCTCTCTGATTAGCCGCAATGCACACGGGCGAAATGGCCTTTTCCCACTTTGTAAATCTTCGAAGACAATTTGAAAAAAATCTGCAACGAAAATGTTCAGACAGGGTGTTTTATTTACACCAAGTACGATAGTATCTATCGCCTTGTCTTGTTATTTACTTGTGAGGATTCGGTATTCTCAGCACCGTGGCCCGGATCGTATTCCCGCTCATGGAATGGTTGTATTGTTCAGCAAACATATCGGTGTACCAGTACTTCTGCCGATTTTCCGATGCTGGCAGGTCCTTGGTTTTGTCCAAAACATTATGAAGGTTAACATAAAACAAATAGCTGCAGGTGCTGGAAATCTGAGCCAAAAACGAAAATTGTTTGTGCAGCGGAGCATGACTGGCAACAGAAACGTCGACTCTCCTGCTCCTCGGATGCAGCCTGACCTGCTGTGCTTTTCCAGCATCACTCTGATCTAAAGTCAGGTTTCCAGCATCTGCAGTCCTCACTTTTGCCTAGTTTCTTCAGTGTCTCTGGTTCCCAATTCAAGAACTCCATCTCTAGCGGTTTCATGTTTGTACCTCCGTGCTGAGGAGATGAAGAGTGAAGAAAAGTAACTCACCTCCTCCATCTATGGGGTAATTAGGGACTGAAAATGAATCGTGTCACATTGAAATATATCCACATGCGAATTAATCTCTGTCTTTTATTGGGAACCATCTCTTTCATTGTAAACATCAGGAAAGATCATTTCGTTCGCCAGAAAAAGAAATGAATATGTCACTAAACTTTGTTTGCTTCAGGTCCGAGAATACTCAAATCAATAGCTCCTTTGCTTACCTCTGCTGGTCATGTTCGCAAAGAGATATGGCAAATTGCCAAGTGTGATTTTCCTTTCAATAAATAATTTTGACTCAGTTTGCCTGCAAATATCTTTTCCTACCTTTGTGCTTTTCTTCTTTTACATTGGTGTCTCGCACCTTACAAATGACAGCAAAGGTCTGAAAGGAGATGGAAGCATTTCGCTCAAGTCAACGGTAGCTTTCAATGAGATCACGCTGATTTGGTCAATGCTCAACCCACCTGAGCTGTCGGTAGTCATGGCCGAGTGGTTAAGGCGATGGATTAGAAATCCATTGGGGTTTCCCCACATAGGCTCGAATCCTGCTGACTACGTTGTGAATGCTTTCCTGCTGGTACAATTTTCGCTCAAAGTTCAGAAAAACTATTTTGTGAACCAGGCCGGTAATTTGATTAGACTTGGGAAACTCGAGTTCTTCATCAGAAATGTTCCATAGTTAAAACATTATCTCTGTTTCTCTTTCCAGATACACTGCTCGACACGTCCTGAGCAGAAGTGCTACTTTTCATTCGATTCCTTTAATCCCTGTCCACTGTTATGTGACTCAGGTCACTGGCATCACTTCCTCCTGCTCGTCAAAGTGCTCATTCCCCACCGCTCCCTCTCCATCATGAGAAACAACCGCAGGAAATCGCCACTTAACCATTTTTGTTCCAAAGTGAAACTTATCAGCCTCGGGAATCTCTCCACCAAGCGGGACTTCTCATCCCTGGACATGGTGCAAGCCAGAGGATTGTGAAGAGATACTGTGAAAATATTGTCAGTTGGCAGTTGAAAAAATGTTTAGGAAGCAAACCATATAATTTAGGCTCCAGCTTTGTAAATCTTGAGAAACTCTTTGGGAAATGGAATCAGAGGAGAATGAAGAAGTGTGAACTGTCGGACCGAGTAGAGGACGGGACATTGACTCTGATGTTCTCGGGACAGGAACTGATCTGAGACATTGAAATCATTCTCGCTCACGTACGTGAGGAATGCAAACTTCATCTGGACTCTGGGACAATGAAAAACTCTGGAACACTCAAGACAATGATGTGTTTCTGTTCGCCGAGCTGGAAGTTTTTGTTGGAAACGTTTCGTCCCCTGTCGAGGTGGCATCCTCCGTGCTTGGGATCCTCCTGCGAAGCGCTTCTGTGGTGTTTCGTGTGGCATTTATAGTGGCCTGTCCTTGCCGCTTGCTGTTGTCAGTTTCAGCTCTCCGCTGCAGTGGCTGGTATATTGGGTCCAAGTCGATGTGTTTGTTGATGTAGTTTGTGTATGAGTGCCATGCTTCTGGGAATTCCCTGGCTGTTCTTTGTTTGGCTTGCCCTATAATAGTAGTGTTGTCCCTCTCGAATTCATGTTGCTTGTCGTCTGTGTGTGTGGCGACTACGCATAGTTGGTCGCTTCGTTTCGTGGCGAGTTGATGTTCCTGGACGCGGATAGTTAGCTGTCTTCCTGTTTGTCCTATATAGTGTTTTGTGCAGTCCTTGCATGGGATTTTGTATCCTACATTTGTTTTGCTCATGTTGGGTATCGGGTCCTTAGTTCTGGTAAGCTGTTGTCTGAGTGTGGCTGTTGGTTTGTGTGCTGTTAAGAGTCCTAGTGGTCGCAGTAGTCTGGCTGTCAGTTCGGAGATGTTCTTGATGTGTGGTAGTATGGCTCGTCCTTTGGGTTGTGGCATGTCCTCTTTCCGTGGTCTATCCCTTAGGCATCTGTTGATAAAATTGCGAGGATATCCGTTTTCGGCGAATACCTTGTATAGGTGTTCCTCTTCCTCTTTTTGCAGTTCTGGTGTGCTGCAGTGTGTTGTGCCCCTTTTGAATAGTGTCTTGATGCAACTTCGTTTGTGTATGTTGGGGTGGTTGCTCTCATAATTCAGGACTTGGTCTGTGTGTGTGGCTTTCCTGTGTACCTTTGTGGTGAATTCTCCGTTCGGTGTTCTCTGTACCATCACGTCTAGGAATGGGAGTTGGTTGCCCTTTTCTTCCTCTCTCGTGAATAGGATTCCTGTGAGTGTGGAGTTGATGATCCTGTGTGTTTTCTCTATTTCCGTGTTTTTAATGATTACAAAGGTGTCATCCACGTATCTGAACCAGTGTTTGGGTTGAATTTGCGGTAAGACTGCTCTAACCTTTGCATTACTGCTTCTGCTATGAGTTCCGACATCGGTGAGCCCAAGGGTGTTCCGTTGATTTGTTCGTATATCTGGTTGTTGAATGTGAAGTGCGTTGTGAGGCACAGGTCCCACGATTTAGGAAGATTAGGTAAGATTTAGGAAGCGTAGAATGGGGTAGGAAACTGCAGGGGGTGAGCACATTAAAATGTGGAGCTTATTCAAGGAAAAGCTCCTGTGTGTCCTAGATAAGTATGTACCTGTCAGGCAGGGAGGAAGATATAGAACACGTGAGCCGTGGTTTACTAAGGAAGTGGAATCCCTGGTCAAGAAGAACAAGAAGTCTTATTATGTTAGGACAAAATGTGAAAACCCAGTTAGAGCGCTCGAGGGTTCCAACGATATCAGGAAAGATCTAAACAGAGAGCTGAGAAGAGCCAGGAGGAGACATGTGAAGTTGTTGGCAGATAGGATCAGGGTTAACCCTAAGGTTTTCGATAGGTATGTCAGGATTAAAAGAATGAGGAGAGTTAAATTTGGGACAATCAGGGATAATAATGGGAAGTTGTGTGTGGAGTCAGAGGAGATTGGGGAAGCGCTAAATAAATATTTTTCGACAGTGTTCGCTATAGAAAATGAAAATGTTGGCGAGGATGATCCTGAGATACTTGCGTACAGAGTACTAGAGATTGAGGTTCACAAGGATTAGGTGATAGAAATACTGCAGAGTGTGATAACAGACAAGTCCCCTGGGCTGGATGGGATCTGTCCTAGTATCCTCGGGGAAGCAAGGGAAGAGATTGATGAGCCTTTGGCATCGATCGTCAAATCAGCGTTATCTACAGGAATAGTGCCTGTGGAATGGAGCATAGCATACGTTGTTCCCGTGTTCAAAAAGGTTCGTAGAGACAACCCTGGTAATTACAGACCAGTGAGTCTCACTGCAGTTGTTAGTAATGTGTTAGAAAAGGTTATTATGGATAGGATTTATGACCATCTGGAAAAGAATAATCTGATCAGGGACAGTCAGCACGGTTTTGTGATGGGTCGGCCTTGCCTAACGAATCTTATTGACTTTTTTGACAAAGTGACCAAACAGGGAGATTACAGTAAACCGAATGATGTGGTGTATATGGGTTTCAGAACGTTGTTCGATAAGGTTCCCCACAATAGGCTATTATACAAAATGCGGTGGAATGGAATTGTGGGAGAGATTGCAGCTTTGATCAGTAATTGGCTTGCCAATAGAAAACAGTGTTGTAGTTAATGGAACATGTTCTTCTTGGTGTCCATGTACTGGCGGCGTACCACAAGGGTTGGTGTTAGGTCCACTGCTGTTACATGAGATCTAACCTTGCCAATCAGTCTCCCATGGGGAACATTGTTGAACGCCTTACTGAAGTCCATATAGACCACATTTACTGCTCTGCCCTCATCAATCTTCTTTGTTACTTCTTCAAAAAAAACTCAATCAAATTTGTGAGACATGATTTCCCACGCACAAAGCCATGTTAACTGTCCCGAATCAGTCCATGCCTTTCCAAATACATGTACATTCTGTTCCTCAGGATTCCCTCCAACAATTGGAGTATTCTTGGCAGATGCAGTTTCATGTCGGGATTGAGTTTTTTGAAGAAGTAACAAAGAAGATTGATAAGGGTAAATGTGGTCTATTTGGACTTCAGTAAGGCGTTCAACAATTTTCCCCATGGGAGACTGATTGGGAAGAATCAAAAGACACGCTACTATTAAAATCGATAGAAACACAAAAGATGTGCAGTGCAGAGGAGTCTCAGTGTTCTTATATATAAAACGAACAAAGGTTAATCACATATTTATTTCTTGCTGGCAAAGGAAAGCCTTTTCTGATGCTCACAATTAAAGAGATGGTTTCCAAGAAAATAGGAAAATTAAGTCACCAGTAGAGTAATCAATTACCAAGATATCCCTCGTGATGTTTTATGGGACATGTGGGATTATTTGATTATTGTTCTGCAAACGTTTTTACAATGGAACCGAGAGTTTTAGATGGGAAGTTAAGATGACGCATGACTATTGCCATTTTTGTCACTCACACACAATATTTTTTCCTTGCACGATTTATTTCGCTTTGTGGTTACTGCGAGTGGGCTTGTAAACTACACATGCTTGTGAGTTCATGCCTCACTGTTCCTCAAATCCAGCCAAACAGACTTTACATCCTTACTTCCTGAATCAAGGTAATCTCTAACCATTGCATAAATGTCATTAAAACTTCGGTATTTCACACGCCTCTGTATATCATCTTACAATATTAATTGATCCTTTACTGTATTGCAGTTGCGCATAAGAAGAGAAAAATTGAATAGAGAATTGTGGACCTCCGCTTCACACACCCGTTATTGAAGCGAAAATGCAGATTACTGCCCATAATACGATCGTGGAAGCATGTGCGAAACCCTCAGGAATCACAGAATAAGTGTAGTGCCACAGGGCATGTCAGGGACAGCACCAGAAAGACAACAGAAATGCTGCTCTGAGCCCCTATTTTGGATATATTTCTCAATGAGCAATAGAGTGTCACATGTGTTCCATCAGGAGTTACCTCACACAAGGAAGTAACCAGTGCTGCAGACGGTCATATCATCCGAGTTCCAAGCCCTGGAATCAGAGACATTCAATATTCTGTGCATAACTTCAAGGAACAGCTGTCGGAGGCGTTTATAGTCCATGTGAAATTATGAATGCAGCTCTCTAGTTGTCAGCCTCTTTCTCCTTTGTCGTGTTTCGTGCAGTCCCTGCGTGGAATCTCGTCAACCACGTTTGACCTGCACATGATGCGGATTGGGCCTTGTTTTCTCGTGAGTTGTTGTCTCAGTGAGGCTCTCGGTTTCTGTGTTGTCATAAGTCCGAATGTTCGGAGGAGTCTGGATATCGTTTTCCAGAATTTGTTTTTAATAAAGGGAAGCATGATTTAAAAATTACCTCAAAGCATATCCTCGCTGCGAACTTTGTGTGCCATGCATCTGCGAATGAAGGTGTGTGGATATTGGTTCTTGTCAAAGAATTTGTGTGGACGTCAGTCCAGCAGTCCCTAGTAGCAATACATAAAAACGGCAAGGGCCACACATTCGACTAGAATAGCACAACAATAATAGGACAGGGCAAGCAGAAGACAGCCAGACAATTCCTGGAAGCAGGGCACTCATCCACGGATTCCATCCATTGGACCCAATCTGCAATCCCAACAAACGGAAGCAGCGAGAATGAAACCAAATGAATTCGTACCAAAACATGAGAGCAGCGCATCACAGGAACCTCTGCAGCGCTGAGAATGTCACCCAGACAGGCGAGGAAAAGTCTGCAAACCATCTTCCTCGCGTCACCGAACTTTTCAACAAGATCTCCAGAAGCATCCGAACTTCACATCTTTCTGCTCCAAAACACTCCGCTTTTCCACAACAGACAATTGCACACTCAACTACCGCGTGAAAGATGAGAATACCAGCCCCTACACTACCAAGGGCGGCAGTAAGAGCGCGGGGAAACAGCTGCCACTGTCATTCCACAGCTACAGACGCTCTTTTGGAAATGTACATTTTCGTATGAATGTCGGGGCAGCAGTAGAATATGGGAACTAAACAGCCTGCGCTGTGTCTTCATATTCTGGACAATGTGAGTTGTTCACAGCTTTCCCTGAAAGTGAGTGGACGTCGTTATTTCACCGCTGTTGTGAAGCCAGATCCTGCACTGAATCTGCTCCCTCGTTTTTTGTTGTTGTTGTGGGTAAAAGGTGGGCAACCGCAACGTGAAACGTTGTTATATTTCTCTCATTTCCTCCATTACTGTTCTGGTGAGGGAGGATGGAGATTAGCTCGCTCGATCAGATGGAGGCACCAGCGCCTTGTTGACCTAATTTAATCGAGAATATAATTGGTAATATTCACTTTGCATGGTACATTTTTCTGTTATGTTTTATGTTACTTGAACACTTGCTGTTACTTGGCAATGCACTAAATCTCCAGAATGTCGGGAAGCTCCGTTTGGAATTGCTTCGCTACTATTTGTGTGAACAGTTCTTGACATACACGTCTCGCACTGCCTCACAGACAGAAGTAATGAGTTTATGTGCCTGATAATGACTCTGCCTTTTGAGCTTTGCACCTGGTCCACGTTAAGAGCTGTCAGTTTTTGGATTCACTGGAGAGTTGAGGGGATAACACCATTTGTGAGCTCTTTTTTAGTCAACGAAATTATTTGATGGAGAACTTGGGAATGTATCAAGGAGAATGGTCATTGTCTGTAAATGTCTGGAAAACATTCCTCTCTATGTCATTTCAAAACATTACGCCTCAAGAAAAAATAAAATTCAAATGCGCTGACTTAGTAACAAACAGCATGCGTTTTTGCAATTGGTCTATTGAAACTGTTGTCAGGTCCTGGAGTATCACAGAATTTCCGAGCACGGAAGCAAACCTTCCTATCCAACTTGCACCTGCTGAACAGATGACCGTAACTAATCTAAACATATTTGCCAATATTTGTCCCTTATCTATCCGAACACTTCCTGTCTGCATACCCATTTAGATGCCTTTGAAGTGTTGTGAGCGCACCAAACTCTGCCACTCAATGTGGCAACTTATTCCACACGCACAAAAATATCTGTATTAAAAACAAGTGTCGCTCACATCCCTTTCAAATTGTACTGCTCTCACATTAAACCTATGCTATCTCGCTTTAAACTCACGTGACTTCTGAAAAAGTGTAGATTGACTATGTCCTCTGCTCGTCTACCTCATGATTTTGTAAACTTTTCCAAGGACATCCCTCAGGCCTGCAGCTCCGGGGAAAACTGTCGAAGAATATTCAGCTTCTCACTAATGTCCACACCGTGCAAACCTTTCAAATCATTGTAAATATTTTTTTTAATTATGCGAAGGTATTCGTAGAAAGCGCCAGGAGAAATTGCCTGAAGTGAAGCGATGCTGAAACATTAGTCTTGACAGGTTTGGCGCTTAGTTATCGTCAGGGAGCGTCGCCGAGTGGTTTAATGTAGGTAAAAGCAATGAATGCAGATGCTGGAGACCAGATCGAGGATTAGTAGTGCTGAAGAGCGCAGCAGTTCAGGCAGCATCCGAGGAGCAGTAAATCGACGTTTCGGGTGAAACCCTGTATTCCTGATGAAGGGCCTTTGCCTGAAACGTCGGTTTTACTGCTCCTCGGATGCTGCCTGAACTGCTGTGCTCTTCCAGCACCACTAATCCAGAGAGGTTTAATGTGCTGGGTTTAGGGTCCAGTCTCTAGTGCGTCGTGGGTTTGAAACCCAACTTTGCAATAGAACAGCAGCAGGCAGCTTTTTATGACAGAACTACACAGGTCCTGATATTGTTTTATGGGTGTGTTTGTTACTCCTCGGGTCTCTCACTCTCTCTGCGATAAACACGGGTATATGAGCAACTGATTCTTAAAATAATGAGAACTACTGCTGTCCACATCCTCTCGAGCACTGTGTGTTTGGATGTGCACACGCACAATTTTGCTACCAGTTGCTGTGTCTCAAATGGTCAGTGCATTTGGCTGAAATGTTGGTTCTCCTAGCCCAAAAAGAGCACAGAGCTGTACATCTCTATGACTCTATGACTCTAAGTATTGAGACCGACCATGTACTAACAATACAACCACGATAACTCATCCATGATTGACCCTGACTCCGCAGTGAGTGAAACGGTCACGTGCAGCAGAATGTGACCCCACTCTCTACAAGCCCCTGCTGTCACCAGAAAGGAGCCACTGCTGTTTCAATCAGCGGCTTCCTGCCCAGACCTGGGACGCAGCTCAATGAAACTCCTTCCTCAGGAACGGCTGTTACTGTGTGAAAGGGTAAAAAATTCTAATTCAAATTGGAAATGGCTTCAGAAGATTGTTCCTGTTTTTAAAACATTTTATAATCAGAATTCCTGTCTCGAATTTAGAAGTGGTAAACTTTGTAGGCAGGTAGATCAAAGAAAGTGTTGATGATGAGGACTCTGTCTCTTCAGCAGATGGGATTCCCTACACTCTAATCAGAAATGATTTGGTTTCCTGAGGTATTTTCCCGATTGATTTGCAGTCTGCCAGATTGTCTGGGAATCACTTCGGCGACCTAAGGATCATGGTCGAAATATGAAAATATTAACAGAGAATCGTAAATACCGGGGCAAGGCCTAAATGGATTGCAATGGTCTGAAGGAATAAATCTGAGAATTGAAAAGACTTGAATAATGTTAGTTGCAATGGGGAGGAATGAACGAGATTTTTGAAAATTGCCGTGTCAGCTGAATTAAACTCAGTATGAAATGATAAATTAACCAACACCAATCCTGTCCTGGCTCGCTCAGTCGGTAGAGCTAGAGACCTTTAATCTCAATGGCGTGGGATCGAGACCCACGCAGAGCGCTGTTGTTTGTTAATATGTTTGCCGCTCTCCATTAATGTTACAAGAGCGAATTCGCTCACTGAGGCAGGTTTTGTTGACACATTTTTCCTCCGTTTTTGATCATCTCTTGGTTTCTGAGTGAAAACTGTCTCCACTGTACTGCAGGTGCAAGAGACAAGGTTATCAGTTCAGCCGAATATACTATAAACGATGTCCCTTCCAAAACGCGAGGTACCATTCCAAACGTGTCCCAACCAAAATGTCCAGAGACGTCGAATGCGAATGGCCACATGAGAGTGACAGCTGCGTGTCAAATGGTGCTGCAATAGAATTAACTGAATGAGAATGCTCTGATGGAAACCGAATGGAACTCTTCCTGAAATTTTCCTAATTCACTCGGTAAATGATGCTGTTGTGTACCGATATGGGTTTACATCATGAACAGCTTATTGTCAGTAACACGGGTGGGGGTGATGCAGGATCGTGAGCGTTCTGTGTGAGTCAGAAGTGATTTGTTCGAACAGGGAATTCAAACGTCCACAGAACAGACATAGCTGAATGGTCCAGGTTCACACTACTCCCTTCTGTTTCAGTACCAACAAAAGAAATTGCGGGAAAATCTCAGCAAGTCTGGTAGAATCTTGGAATGGAAAACCGAGTTAAGTCTTCAAGACCAGTGACATTTATTTCTCCATGTCCATCTCCGTCTACCTTTTTATTGAATATGTCCTGACTCCCAACTTTATACTCAGTTTCTCTTTTATTACTCCGTCTCCAAACATTCTCCCAGTCTCCAAATTTAATAGCAGAACTGTTTCATCTCTCACCTCGCCGAGTTATGAGAGGAGGACTTCGAAATGCACGATTAACTCTGTTTCTATTCTATGAAGATTTGTTTCTCTTCTTGTGGCTAATCTGAATGAAAACCATGTTCTGCTTCCACAGAGAGCACAGACCCGGTTCTGCCAGAAGGAATCCAGTGATTGATTGTATCCAACTGGAATCATAGAGTCATAGAGATGGACTGCAGGGAAACAGACCCTTCGTTCAAACCTGTCCATGCTGACCGGAAATCCCAATCCAATTTGGTCCGTCTTTCCAGCATACGGCCCATATCCCTCCAAACCCTTCCTACTCATATACCATTTAAAATGCCTCTTAAATGTTGCAATTGTACGAGCCTCCATCACATCCTCTGGCTGCCATGGCAGCACATACACGAATAAATTGTCACTGCAAATCCACTCTAAGGATCTCGCTTTTCTGAGCTGAAACTATCTCGCTGTTCATTCAATGTCGCTATGTCTAATTCTTGGAACTCCCTCCCTATCGACATCATGGCTGTATCACTGTGTTGAGCACTTCGAGGACGAAGTAAAGTAATTTACCATCTCAATCTCTTGAGTAATTATGGTTGGGCAGTGAAGCCTATCCCAAAGAGTGACGTGCATTCTTCAGAATTTCGTTTGAAAAAGCTGCAGTTTCCAACTGGAAACCCAAAAGTGATCCGGAACAAATGTAAAGTTTCGAAGGGAAAGTAGGATAACCTGAAAGTCAATTATGACTGGGATGAATGAGGCAGAAAGTGAGTGAGGAGCTGTTGGCACAAGGATGAATGTCAGTGCTAATGGTTTAGCCCTTACTGCCCACTGTTAACACCGACTCACACACCACTCCTGGTAAATTCACCACAATTACCCTGGTCTCTTGGTATGAGTTTCCCTCTGTGCATATTCACGCGGTAAATCGGCCCAGGGATGATGAACGCATTCTGTTTATCCTGTCAGGTTAAAGAGGTGAAGGCATCAGTTTGAAATCAAAGCAAGAAGAGAATGCCTCTTCCTGTACATTTTCATTGGAGAGTCACCAGCTGTGAACTTCTTTCCTGCACAAGCGGACGTTGATATAAATTCTCATCGAGCAGCTTTATTACAGAAAGGTGGTCCGATTAACTGTGATCAAATACTTCATTTAATGCCATTATTGATTTGAAGAACAGTGTCTGTGGTTTCGTCAGTTTAAGCATTTGGTAATAACTAGGCATTAATGGTGTCAAATGCTGTCAAATGTTCTGTACATTGAAAGTTCATTGTTTAAACTTCTAGTAAAAGCCGTATTGTTTATCCAACATCGCGAAAGTGACGGCTCAGCATGCTTCTTGTGTTTGAGCTCAGACCGTTGTTATTTCGTGCTACCAAGCCCTACCGTCTGATGTGGACCCATTAATCTTTGTTCTATCCTGCTAATTCAACGCAGAGTTCTTTTTACTCTGTTCGACAAGGATTTGTCTATCTCTTCTACTATTATTCTCCGTCCGTCTTTTCAAGTTTTTTGGGAATAATAAAGAGACGCAGGAGACACTGCAGACTTGCAGGACAATGTTGTAGTAATAACGCATCCAATGAGATAATGGCTCTCATTGTCTGCTGTCACCTTTCATTGATTTTAGGCAAACAGCAATGGCATCATAGAAATCCTACAATTGTAGTGAAACTGGTTTTTTTCTGGTCTATTATGAATACTATTTAGAATTGTAAAAGCTCATAACGTTTTGAGTGAATAAATGTTACCTGATCTCAGACCCAAGTAACACAGACATTACTTGGAGACTGTGAGCCCAGTTCTACACATTCTGGCCGAGGGGGCGGAGAAAGCCACGGAACAGCCTGCGATCTTAACACTTTTCCAAGAGTAGAAATGAAAAATGAGGGATATTGACAGACAGAGAGTGGGAGAATGTAGAAGAGAGTGAGGTGGTACAGAGAGACAAAGTGAGACAAACAGAAATTCTCCATTCACCATGGTGGCTCATCGACATAAAGGAGAAGAACAAGATAATGAAGGCCAGCCTTTCACCAACTCAGTGTAACAGCAACAGCATTACAGCCGATAAAGGAATTTTGCATTTTTACAGATGACGTCTGTCAGCTAATGAGAGATTCTGGTAAGTATGCTGTATCGCGAAGTGAAATTGACAATTACCACGGCAATAAAACAATAAAAAGCATAAGTAGCCTGAATCTGTGATATGATACATTAAATCTCTTTGTCTCCACAGATGCCGTCAGGCCTGCAGAGTTTCTCTGTCAATTCCTGTTGTTGATTCAGATTTCCTGGATTCGCACTTCTTTGTTTTATGCTAGTCTGAATCCTGTTTGTGACAATACTCGATTAATTGCCAGCTCCACACAACATTCCCTGCTTTGGGAAGGTTGTCAACAACATAAACGGTCAGAGGAAATCCCCCATTGCTACAGCAGTGAGAGCACTGAGTCCTTAACAGTAGACTTCCACAGAAAGTGAAATATGGCGCTGTAAGTTTTCTCAATGAATCCACTTTTACTTTTTTTCATTTGTGATCATTTTCGCTGCACATTCAGTTACTTTTTTTCTTCCATTTCTGTCAGCTTGTAAAAGGCCTTTCCGCCCATCTGCAGTGCGGGTCATTGGACATTCATCTTTTATATTCAAGGGGCCACTATTTCTTGGAGGACCTTCTGCACTGCATCTCGGGTGGGGTGGGTGCGAGGCTGTACCACTATATTCACCTGTCTATAGATATCGGAGAAGGGTCTATCTATTCCACACCACGAGGCTTCCTCATCACTCTTCTGAATCTTGGTTATTATTACCCTTGCCCATGGCACCTCCTTCTTTGATTAAAGGAAACCGATATCCCGTGTCAGGTGTACCTGCAGCCATGGTGGATACTACTCAGTGCCAGTAACTGGGTACACAAGGATCTCTGCGTAAACATTTATTGCCTTCTTTATAGTCGTCCTGGGAACCAAACGGGCATGGGTGGCATGTAAAGGTCAACTTTACATCCTTGGTTAAGATTACGTCTGCGGTTGTATCCCAGACACCCCTGCCTTCACGACTCGTCCTGCCATGCAGGCCCATATTTTTATGAGTCTTCTAATCACTACTTACAATTATTTGGATCCGGTGTTGTCCAATGTCTCCTCAAGGTCAGCTACACGTTTGCAATGGCTGGCGCGTATCAACGTGGCTCTTTCGGCGATCTTAACAGCTGTCTGTGTTGTCGGGAGCACTTGGAACGGTCCCAGCCAGCTCTTCGCCTTCCTGCTTTTGCTCCTGAAGTCTTTCACCACTATCCAGTCTTCAGGTTCTAGATTGTGCATCTTCCCTTCTGCTGGTTGGGGTAGTGCTGCCCTTCTTTTGATTTTGTATTTGAGACAGAAGTGTGGAGAGTTTTATACCGTAACATAACATCTCGTCCTCACAGTGGTCTGTTATCTGTCTTACAATCGGTCTTGGCCAATTGCTGCATTGGGCCACCTTACAAACAAAATCTCAAACGTCCTAAGATTTACTCTTCCTCTCCTTCATATACATGAGCACAATTGGAAATGCCTTTGTCCATGTCACCTCTAGTTCCTCACAACATTTTGCCAATTTATTTTTAAGGGTAGAGTTCTCTCTTTCCACTGCCCCACCGTTCGCTGGGTGATAGGCACAATGTTGCCTCACCTTTATTTCCAAGTAATCACTGATCTGCTGTAGGGCAATATTTATAAATGGCTTTCCATTGTCGCTGCTTAGCCTTTCAGGGATGCACCATCTCGGAATTATTTCAGTTAGCAAAGCCTTGGCTACTGCATTGGCATCCTGTTTAGACGTGGGAGCACTTCTACCCCTTGGGAAAACATCAACTATTACCAGACAATGCCTTTTCCCCTCGCTGGGTGTTAGTTCAATAAAATCCATCTGTAAATGTTCAAAGGGTCATTGGGATTGGGGGTGTTCTGCCTGATTCATTTGTATTCCCCTCCCTACATTATTAGTGGCACAGATAACACATTATTCACTTTTTTTAAATGAGTAATGAGTAAATCCCTTTCTGCACCAGCGTGCTGAAATATTGTCGAACATCCCCACTTTTGACACATGGTCCTTACCGTGTGTTACTTTGGCATAGAAAGGGAATAAAGATCGTGGCAGACAGGGATTGCCATTGGGGCCACACTACACCCATTCCCTCATTCTGCACCCTGCCCTTGTCCATTCCCGCTTCTCCTTCGATGTGGCCTGCGACTGTAACTCCCATCAGTCTGCTTTGGATTACTAATATTTGACATACACATGCCAAACTGATCACTTGGCGGCTGATTGGCTGCCGTCCTTGCCGCTGAGTCTACATTTTCATTGCCTTGAGAAATTGAATCATAATTCTTCCTGTGGGCTTCACATGGACACACAGTGATTGATTTAGGCAATCGGACTGCTTTCAGGAGGTCAGAGATCTGGCCATGTTATGTGATTGACTTTCCAGTGGAGGTCAAGAAGCCCTTGTATTTCCACAAGGATCCAAAATTATGTACAACCCCGAATGCATATCTGCTGTCGATGTAAATATTCACTGTTCTGCCTTCGGTCAATTTACATGCCTCAATCAAGGCAATCAGCTCTGCTGCTTGCGCTGTCAGATGAGAAGGAAGTGATCCCGCTTTGACTACCTCGTGGGTAGTTGCTACAACATACCAGACATTGGCCAATCTCTTTGCTTCTGAATGCTGACCTATCCACAATAAAACGTCGTATCCAGATTCTAAATTGGTGAATCCGACACGTCTGGTCTCGGGATTCCAACCTAAGAACTTCAACTGTTGTTCCACAAGTTGTAGTTTTGCGAGACTAGATGGCAGAGCATCGCAAGCCTACCTTTCTCACATTGTTTCTCTGTTGCTGCTGCGATTAAGCATTCGCTTCCATACTGCCGAAGCGCTGACCCCCCCTCCGCGGGTTAAAACAAGAGTCTCCAGACTCCTTTGTCGAGCCTCTTGAATTATGGTGGGGACTCAGAGTAATCTTGAAAATGTCACGTGAAAGTATACTATTTGCCTTTGAATGGAAATGTGAAGCAGAATTGACTGTCAGCGTGTAACGGTACACAAAACAATGCATTTGCTAAATCCACAATAGAGAGCCATTTACATCCGGTGGAATTTGAGCCAATATAATATAGGGTTTGGGAACATTTGGAGTGTGTGGATCAACAGCGTTCTTTATAACCTGCAGGTCATGAACAAACCTCCATTCCCCCGATTCACCTGGAATGTTTGCCTTTTTGAACGAAAAAAATGGGTGTTCTCACCAGTGATTATTCACGGGGGATTATCATTCCAGCCTATAAGAGAGATTCAAAGACTGGGGTAATTCCTTGCACAGCCTCGGGTTTTAACGGCTCTTTTGCTTTGCAAGGACGATACTCAGACTGAGGGGTTATTCTTAAGGGTTCGTATGAGCCCCACATCGTGTTTGCCTTTTGCCCTGAAAACAGTTGGAACCCTTCTTAATCTTGGGTCCGAAAAATCTACCATAGGTGAACGCCAGATGATACTCCTGGCGGTGATAACCTGGACTGTCCTGTCTGCCTGAGTTAGCCAATTTAGTTTCTTCCTATACGTCTTTATAACTGCATTTAGGCAGATACCCACATCGACCCTGAAGATACAATCTTTCGTTTTTTGGGCCTGTCGTACCCATGGTCCAAAATTCTGACACCTGTCGCTGGATGCCTTCGCCAATGATCCTTGAGGAAAAGAGCCTTCCACATCAAACACACAGGGTCTACGTACCGTCATAGATACTTGAAAAAGTTTAAAGTGACAGCACATCGGTGATCATTCCAATAAAATTCGCACAATAACAACTGATCTGGTTTAATCAATCTCCTGTACCAATCCTTCTCTTATGATTTGTCAGGATCATCGCAGTGTGTGTGTATGTGTGTGCTGTGCAGTGCAGCATATTTCCAGCAAGAAAATCGGTGTTAATGGGATTACCATGGCTACTTGCTTCCTGGGTGAGTGAACCGCTCACGTAACCTATCGATCTCTGACATGCATCAGTGGTCGTGATTAATATTTTCCAGCCTGCACTGTTAAATATTCTTTTTGTATTACCTGCAAGCCCGTCAGGGTACTGCGAAAATCTGACCCCAGTCTCACTATGAGATCCCGAGACATCAGATTAACAGAACAGGATTCCGATAACAGAAATGAGAATTGGAATGTTTTCCCATTACTGGTTTCTCACAATAGGGGTGCGGTCAATCTCTCTCGTGTCACGACTCCTGACGGACCCATTGAGTTGAGGAAGCTTCCGTTCATCTTTATTTGGACCTTCCACATATAACATAGATGTAAGCATTGACTTATATGCATCATCGTTGTACTGAAAATATAGTTCACGCTTTGCAAACTCAGTGCTCAGTATAGACGTGGGACGTGTTTCAGTGACCATAAGGTTAGTAGTAGAGATGAGCATAAGCGAGTTTTCGTTGCCAAGCATAAAGCAAAGAGGCTTACCTGTAACTTTGGGGCTGCCCACCTCCACCTCAGCCTTCCTCCATTCGTCACCCTGCTGCACAGCCTCCAGGGCCGATTGAGGCTGTCTGGGCGTGCAATGCCTCATTCAGTGGTCCATTGCTCTGCAAACAAAGCACCCGCCAGATTTACCTCTGCCAGCTCTTCTTTTCACGCAGCACCTCCTTCCAACGGCTGGGCGAACATTTGCATCATAGTAAGCTGAGCTTTATTTGTTTGTTGTTCCATCTTTAATGTCCGTTTCTCCTTCTCTTGGGCCAGAAGTTTTCAGCATGTAGCGCGTTCTATCAAATTCAGGTTTCCCGTGTCCCAGGTAATACATTGGTAAGACGCCTCATATAATGGGCGCCTGACAGCTTTCACATATTCCCTTTAAAGTACAATTCGCTTCTTCTTATCAACACTTCAATGTCAGTGGCCTGAAAGATTCGAGTTCCTTTCCAGATATGGAGTTGTTTTTATTTCTAATTCCTTGGCTGTTGATATGGTAGTTTGCTGGCCTTGTAAGTCTGCCATTAGTTCGGTTTAAATTAACATAGATTTTCTTTCTGTCTGCAACACTTGCCCTCTGCAAAGTCAGGCCCTTACTTTTTTGTTTCCCTGTGCTTTTATTGCTTTCAAAAGAAATGTTAATTTTTAATTGCAATAGACATCACATGATTTTCACAGGTTGGTGCAACATTGAGGGCCGAAGTGCCTGTACTGCACTGTAACGTTCTATGTTGTAAGATACATTTCCTGCTAGTTTTCGATGTCTCTCCTCACTGTGGAAACTTCCAGACACATCTTCCAGTGATGTGTCTGCACTTCATTGAATCCAGAAAACTGTAGTTCCTGCTGAGAATGTGATCGCTCTACAATGGAGAGAGGAAAACAGAGTCGGTGACAAAGCAGAGATCACTTAGGTTCTGTCCAGAAACAACAAAAATTACCCCGGTCTTCCAGTGTCCTGTCACTTTAACATTGCATTGTGTGCCCAAGCCATCATACCAGTCTCAGGTCTGCTGCAGTTCTTCTTCAAGGCACAGTGCAAGCTGGAAGATCGGCAACTCATTTTCTACTGAAAGACCATGCAGATTTCAGGACCCAACATCGAGTTCAATCATTTTGGATCCTGTCCGCCCTCTTCCACATTTTTCACCCAGCCACACATCGTATCAGTTCCGAACACGAATCTTTGGACTCGATGCGTTAACTGTCCTTTCTCATCATAGATGGACAAGAGCTGCTGATTTTGTTCAGACATTTTGGCATTTCTTAAAAGAACATTTCTTTTTCAGTTGTAATTGCAAGACTGCAGGAACCGTCTGATTGCAGGAGGAGAAGTTCACAGGAGATGAAAATAATGCCAAGGGCTGGACCATTCCCATTGTGAAGGTAGATGAGCTCAGCTGGGGCTGTGTAACTAAGCACAGAGAAGACTGAGTGAGAAACTGATTAAGATTCACATATTATGAAGAGGATAGATATTTATGACAAGGATGAGGCTTTTCGGGAAGGATTAATAACCAGTGACATAGTTGAAAAGCAGGAGAAAAACGGTTTAGAGGAGATTTAGGAAGAACGCCTTCACCCATAGAGTGTTGTTAATCTGGAATTTCTTATCTGAACGTGTGGTAATGCTAAGTGTTATGAGGACATTTCAGCAATATGTAGCCGAACACCTGAACATCCAGCGCACACGTGGATAAGGACCAGATATTGAAAAGTGTGACGAGGTCAGACTGACGTGAGATGGGTGTCCCGAACGAAATCATTCGAAGGCAAACTTTTGTGCTGAAAACTGGGTGAGGCCGCGACTCTATGGTGCAATGGAAAGCACATTGAATTTCTACGCCTTTCTTAAGACTGCCATTCAAAAGTTGTGGATGCAAATCTCATCAGAGTCGAGTTTTAGTTTATGGTTTGAAAGGTGTTCAGACCAGAGTCGGTTGCTCATCAATAACATTCATGCAAAAAACCAACTGTCTCAAAATGCAACATTTTCCTGTCAGCGATGAATAACTTCGATGTCTATTTATGATAAATATGTGTTAGCCACTTGGCAACACGGTGCTCTGGATACACTGGAAAAAGACACAAAAAGTGCTGTGTGAGCTATGACAGTATAGAATGGCGTGGCGGGGCAGGAGCGGTCTTAAGAATGGCCTACTTCTGCTCCTTTCTGCTTGAGTCTTTTCTGGCCCAGGTTTTTAAACAATCACAATGAGAACAATGTGAAGCTAAACCAATTAATATTTTCTGTCTCACCTCCACTTCGCTACCCTCAAAGCTGGAATAGATAGCTCCTGTTTCAGCTTTAGGTCAGACAGTGGAGGATTCTCTATCAGGCTGAACATCCCTTTACATAGGTTTCCAAGTGGACACATGGAGCAAGCGATTACATGGATGCGGGGGATTCAGGGACAGATTTCCCTTTTGCTGCGTTAGAATTCTGGCCAAGGTAATGAACGTGAACTTCTGACATTTTGAAACTGGATTCTTGCGACTTTACTAATTAAACTAAAATTCAACTTGCCCTTGCATAACATGATTAATTTTTCACTATTTAAAAAAAACATGCCACGTGCCCTTGGATGTAGTAATGCAGAGGATTGTTGACGTTGTGTACAGTGTGGGTCATTGTGTCGTATGAACATTCCAAAGGATGCTGGTGAAGTACCAGTGAATCGAATTCTCTGACGAATAGAAGGAAAATCCCAGTACAGTGGCGACATAACATTGCCTGTGATCAACGAAGGAAGCCATGGTAAACGAACACAGAATTCAATAATGCCTATTTTCACCACATTTTACTATGTCATTTTCCTGAACCTGATGCTCCATAATCGATGATCTATCATCAGTATAACCTACTCTGCGCTGCGTTTCATTTCAGATGTTCAGCAAAAAAGGAGGAATTGGTTTGAGGGGCCCAGTGGTAAGATCAGTAGCCATTGGTCATCAGTACACGGCAGCTCCAGTGGTGCAATTCGTCAGTTTGATGTAATTGTACGACAGACTGGAAGTGAGTCAGGTGCCGAAGTTGCACATTCGGTTCTCGCCAGGTGTTGATTTTAATGATAGTGACCAGAAATGATTGCAACTTCAAGCTGAAGAACAGTTCAAACACTGAATATTACACCGCAATAAAGTTCATTTTGGCGCTAACGTTGCACCGACCTGTGATACCAATCTAACGAGCATTTTACCATCACAATCCGCAAGTTTATACAATGACCATTTCATTACCTGAAAGTTGTTGAGTCTACGGGTGTTGAAGACAAAGCATTCAGCACCCTTACTACTCACTGATAAAGGAACCTACCTCGGTATCTATCACCTTCAATTTACATCGATGTGCTCTTGTGCCAAAATTACCATTTGAAGAAAAATGCCTTCACTGTCCACCTTATGGCAACCTCTGATCATCTTCTATGTCTCTCTAAATTCACCCTTCAAACTTCTTGTCGCTATCAAAAACCGCCTCAAGTCCCTCAACCTTTCCTCGTACGACCATCTCTCCATAGAAGGCAACATCCTAGAAAATGTCCTCTGCACCCTTTCCAATGCTTTCAAATCCATCGTATAATGTGGCGACCAGAAATGCACGCAACTCCACGAGTGCGGCCAGACCAGTTAATTTCTGGAGCTGCAAAGTGATCATTTCGCTCTGAAACTGAATCACTCTCCGAAGAAAAATCAACACACCGTACTCCTTGCAAACAAACCTGTCAACGTGGGTGGTAACTTTCAGAGTTTTATATACATGGGCACCGAGATCGCTCGGCACATCGACACTTCCAAGAATATTACAATTAGCCAAGAATTCTTTATTCTTGTTGTTCCTTCCAAATTGAAATCCATTTGACACTTCTGAGGTCAGCTCTGTAACCTTCAGCAGATATTGGCACTATTGACAACATCGTCGATCTTAATGTCATCTGCAAATTTATGAATCCATCATTCCATGCCCTAATCCAGGTCATTTATAAAAATGACAAACAACAGCGGACACAAAAAGGAACCTTGTAGTACACCATCAGTTACTGAACTCCAAGATTATAATTTCCTATGAACTGCCACACTCTGTCTTCTTTCAGCGAGCCAATGTCTGATCCAAACCGCTAAACCATCCTCAATCCCATGACTGTATTTCATGCAACAGCCGACAGTGCCTTACTGAAAACCATATCCACCACATCAACCACTTTACTCTCATCCACCTGTTTGCTCACCTTCTCAAAGACCTCAATGAGGTTTGTGAGGCACAACCTGCTATTCATAAAATCGTACTCACTATCCCGAATCAACTTCTTCCTTTTTCGATGATCATAAATCCTATCTCTCATAATCTGTTCCAAACATTTAGCTGCAAGAAAGCTGAGGATCACTGTTTATAATTACGAGCATTGTCTCTACTTCCCTTCGTGAAGAAGGGGACAATATTTGCTAAACTCAGGTTTTCTAGCACTAATGACATAAACACTGACGAAGTATAGCTTATAGTCAAAAGTTCTGCAATCTCCTCCCACGATTCGCAGAGAATCCTCGGATACATCCCATCAAGTCCAGGGGACAAACCTATTTTTAGACTTTCATGAATTGCTAACAACTCCTCTTTAAGAATGTCAATTTCGTTTATTCTAATAGGTTGCATCTCAATACTCTCTTCGACAACATTTGTTTTTCATTTTTGATATGATAAATAAAATACATTCAGCGTCTCTGCTATCCTTGGACTCCGCTGACAACTTCGTACGTCTGTTCTTGATAGGCCATAATCATATGCTAGACATTCTTTTATTCTTTAACTATCAATTGAAAGCTTCACGATTGTTCCTACCAGACAAAGACTTCTCATGCCTCTTCTTCGCTCGAAGCAGCTCTCTCTTTAGGCCCTTCCTGGTTAGCTTTTAATTCCCAAGCGTCCTACCTCAGCCTTCATATCTCATGTTTACATACGCCTCCTTCTCCTTCTTCAAGAGATTCAACTTCTTCAGTAAACCCAGCTCCCTGTGTCGACCTCATATTCCCTGCATGACGCATACATACTTACCAAGGACATGCAGTAGCTTTTCCCTGAACAAGCTCCATATGTCTGGTGTGCACAAACCTTGAAGTTACTTTCCACATGCGGTGCATCTTAACTCTTGTCTAATGGCATCATAATGGCCTTTCTCCCCGCAATACCTCATGCTCTGCTATAAATACCTATTCCTATCCATCACTAAATAAACATAACTGAATTGTGGTCACTATCAACAAAGTGCTCACTTACCTCCAAAGAGAACAGCTCGCTGAGTTCATTACCCATAAGCAAATCCAATGTGGCTTTGCGTCTTGTTGGCCTGTCTACATGCAGCGTCAGGAAACCCTCCTGCATACATTGGACAAAAACTGACCGATCCGAGGTGCTGAACCAATAACATTTCCAATCAATATTTGGAAAGTTAAAGCTCCCCATAACAACTACCCTGTCACATTTGTTCCTATCTAGAATCATCTTTGCAATCTTTTCCTACATAAATCTAGAGCATTTTTGTGGTGAGCTCTCAATTCCTGATTCTATTCTCAGTCCATTCTACCTCAGCACATTCAGTCGCATCCTCACCAATATCCTTTTTGCTACCATAATACTGTCCTTGACGAATAAAGCCACATCTCCCCCTCTGAAACGACCCTCCTGTTCTGACTGAAAAACCGAAACTGAGGTCGCAGGAACAACCATTCTCTTCAGTCCTCCGTTCATGTCTCTGAAATGGCCACAACATCGAAGTCCCAGGTAACAACACATGGCACCTACCCTATCCCAGATGCTTCAGGCGTTGAAGCAAACACACTTCAAGCCACCGTCATCCTTGCCAGTACACTCTTGTAAACCTGAAACGCTATTTATGACAAAACCACTCACAACCACCTGCAAACTAGATCTACAATTCAGCTTTCCACTCCGCGACTAAATTGTTCAAACCCTCATGAAGAGCTTTGGCAAATTGTCCCCTCAGGGTATTGGTACTCTTCTAGTTCGCGTGAAGACCATCCTGTTTGTAAAGGTTCCTCGACTCCAGTATGAGCCCCAACTATCCAGGTATCGGAATCTCTCCCTCCTGCACCATCCTTGCAACAACATTTTCAAATGCTCTCTCTCTACACTTCACCTCACTACGACGTAGAATGGGCAACAAATCAGAGAGAACAACGCTGTTTGTTTTAGATTTAAGATGTCACCCTCGATCCCTGAAATTCTGCCATACATCCACATCACTTTTATTACCGATGTTGGTGCATATGTGGACAACGACTTGGGGTTGCCCACCCTCTCCCTTAAGGATCCTGAAAACACGATGTGAGATATCACAAACCCTGGTAGCTGGGAGACAACACACCAATCATGAGTCTGCCTGTATCCACAGAATCTCAATCTGTTCCCATCGATATGGAGTCCCTAATAACAAATGTTCTCCTCCTCTCTCCCCCACCCTTCTGAGAAAAAGGGGCAATCTCTGTGCCAAAGACCTATACCCAATGGCTTTCCCCTCGGAAGTCATCCCACCCCCCCAAAAAAAAACAAATATGGTATACATGTTACTGAGGGTCACGGCCACAGCAAATGCCTGCACTGTATGTCTGTTAGCGTTTCCGCTCCCGACTGTATCCCATCTATCTATTTCTTGTACCTGAAGTGTTACTGCCTCCCTATAACTTCGCTCAATTCTACTCAGACTCCAAATGATCTGACATCAAGCTACAGTTCCCGTACGCAGTTGCCGAGGAGCTGGAGTTGGGTGCACTTCCCGCAGATGTGGATATCTGGGACATTATTGAAGACCCTTACCTCTCACATTCTACAGAAAAAAATTTCAAATGTCCGGCAATCCATTCTTAATTTTGTCTACATATACACACACACACACACATATATGGACATATATACATGTATATAAAAATGTGTGTGCATTTGCATGTGTGCGTGTGCGCATATATATTTAGAAGTTGCAAAAGAAAGTTGATTGAAACGGCGTTTATTTTTTTAAAAAAATGACTTTGTGGAGTGTTCTGTCCTTGGGAAATACCTCAGTACTTTCAACCAGCAGAAATACTCCCTGAGTGAATATCCATCTCTCAATAGAGATACAGAGGTGACGTTTGAAGATGTTGACGTTTCTCATATCGCTGATCCAGTGCTGTGTTAAATTCTGGAAAGGATGTTTAGTTCGTTTCATGTTACTGATTTTGTTACAACCTCGCACAGGCCATTAAAACAATCCAAAAATGATTAGATTTATCTCATTGGACAATGTTGTCGGCAAAACTGTAACCGAAATGATAAAGATGTTTGCAGTACTGCTTTAAAGATTATAGGATTCAAACAGGAACATTTTTCGAGTCTTGTCACTGGATATTTTGGTGGGAGATGGGTGAGCAGCAAATGGTCTCACTTTCTTCTCTGTGATTGCAGCCAAATGTCGAAGGCAATAGATGAAATAAAAATGGAGCATTCCATCGACAGGTCAGTTCCCACTCACTATAGTATAATTTCGCTTTGATTGTCGCCATTGTATAAACGGATAGGTGAGTGGGGAGATCGGGATTCTGATAGTAAGCTGAGATATTGCGATAATTAATCCCACACTGTTGGCATCACTTTTCATCATAACCCAATTATGCAGCGGACTGAGCTGATCGACTTCCCTTTAGTGCTGAGCTAACAGAAACAGCTCAGTTACAATTTATGGAGGTTCACGTAGAACAAGCTGCTAAACCTTTCTTCACAACCAGTACTTTCTACACTTAGTCGTACTCACTTGGAGGTGATATGTGGTATATTTCCAATTAAAGTTAACCAATGAGAAATTGTGCACCTAACGCTTACCCGACCCGGCCGACCAGACTCCCTGTCTTGGTGAAATTCACTCATTATGTTTCTGCACGCATTTTGACAAATACTTTAGAATCAGTTTCTGATACATTTTTCCTGAAAAATAATCATTTTCGATTTCAATTACTGTAGAGTGAAAAAAAATCCGTGCTCCAAACTTTTCCTTATCATTCATCGCTGGTTTTGAAGTTCGAAAGTCTAGTTATAGATCCATCTGAATGAAGGACTTTCCCTCCTGTTTACTCTCAGCAAATTCACATCATCAGGGAAATTTCCATATGGACGCAACTCAGTTTTACGTGGTTTCACGCCACATGATCTATTCATCTGTTCCACCATCCCATGAAACCTCGCCTTGTCTTTTCTAATGGCGTTATACCCCAGTACTTCGTTGGCTTCCTTTCCATTCTTTTTTGTTTCCCAGTAGACGCTGTCCATTCTTCCTGACGTCTTTTGATTCCAGTCATCGGCATCCATGTCTTTTATCATCTCTTTTATATGCCAGGGAAGTCCATCTTGAGAAAGAATGCTGTTCCAATGAAACACATGAAAACCCGCTTGAATGTTTTATACTGTCATTACCAGCATAGGGAAGATGGGAGCTAGTTCAGTCACAGGTGAATCGGTTGGTTGTCACACAATGGATCAACCACTGACTGGGAAATGACTGTTTTTCTTCACTTTTCTCCCCCCTCTGAACATGTGCTAAAACAACACAGTAAGGTATCATAGAATGCCGACAGTTAAGAAACTGGCCATTTGATGCAACAAATTCACACCGATCCTCCCGGGATTAACCGTCACAGAACAATTCCTTACCCTATTACTCTTCATTTGTTCCTGAATAAGGCACCTTACTGACAGTCGACCCATTTGGATTCATGCCATGTCTCAGGCTCTGTGAGGCAGCAGTGCTAACCAGTGAGCCACCTTGCGGCCCTGCAGCAATATTTCAAGGCACATGCGGACGCGTGTAAAATGCGTTTCCTGTCAAAGATGCTCCGATTTTGTTGATGTTCTTATCAGGAACAATAATCCTGATTCCCTGACCAGGCATTGAAACCAAACCACAGCGGTGATAGTGCTGAACTGTAACCACGAGCTGACATTTAGGACGGCAGGTGCAATTGCATCTTCTCTTCACAGCATAGTTTTTGTTCCAGCGATGAGACGTTTCTTCCAAAATACTATTCGTGTCACCGAGCTTTTACAGCACAGAATAATGCATTACGTCAATGCCAGTCCATCAAACATACATCCATTCTCATTTCCAGCTTCCAGTAGCCCGCAGCCTGACTTCTGAAGTGTTCATCTCAAAGAGACCGTTCCCTGCAAAAGTTTAATCTCAAATGAAGAAGCGAATGAGACTGAAGTCAGATACCATTAAATTTGATCATGAGCTGCGGGAGAACTGAACCGCATTTTCAACAAAAGAGGGAAATATACAGACACATCTTGTGAGAATGACAAAGGCGTTAGGAGAGTCCAACATTCTGAAAATGAGGAATTGAACTGTTTGCCTCTTCTTTCTTCACTTTGGGCTTTAAAACCCGATTCTGTTTTCATTAGCAAAGGGGTAAACAGGCAGGCGACTGTCCATCGAGGACTGGCACAGTCGTGAATAATTGGTGCATGCTAATCGTTGAATTCTCCACCTGTTGAGGTAGCCTGGCTCGCTGTTCTCTTCCAGCCTCCTACCTGTTTCATTTGGATTCCAGCAGATTCCTGTCTCGACATAAGCATTCAGCCGCTTCGCTGTATGTTTTCCTCCCCCACTATTTCACCGTTACTTTACTGATTCGACTGTATCACGTTGTTCTTCCCGCTAAACTAGAGCATCTTGGCACCAGATGCTTGTCGTCGGAATGTTCCTAGAAGTAGAAACACAGATAGGGATTTCGAAAGTCAAGCAGATGAGGCCTGGTCCATGGGGAAACTCACTTCACAATGTTCCCTCAGAAATAATTCCAACCAACACGGAAAATGCTTCTGTGAATGTTTGTTGCAACCAAATTCAGCAAGGCCCAAGCGAGATTCGAATACACGACCAATGGTTGAAAAACCAATGCTCTAACCTCTGAGCTTTAGATCCACCGGCAAAGAAAATGTTTTTTCTGACTAGCAGAAAATGATGAATTCCAGCACAGCAAATTCCATCGTCCGAGGTTCGTGATGCAAGCTTCGTTTTCTGTTTTCAAATATGACATGAAACCCATTTCTTTGATCACTTGTTTGATATAACACTTTGTCAGCTTCCCAATATTTCAAAATGTGACTGGGATCAAAATCCGTTTAAACTCCCTCCAGAGGAACAGCTTTGAAGTTTCCATTATGTGAAAGGCACGATGTAGTATTGATAGCAATTAATTGCCCTTCATTTCAACAATAATTACAGCTTTCTTCTTCCGTTGTTGACTAATTCGTTTCCTATAGCATTGTGCGATTTACGTAGTGAAGAGATTTCACAATTTATGACGTTGGTAGATGAAGTTTAGACACCAAATGTGGAACAGTTCAAATCGAACATACTCCGGAGATTGGAATTGCAGGCTATACAGGTATCTGAGAGTGCGTTTTAAAACAAAGTCTTGGGTGTCGTGTTCACTGGCTGGGTTGGCATTTATTGAACAACACTAATTGCTCTTGAGTGGGCTGGAGGACATGACAGTGATGGACAGAGCGAAGACAGTCAAGAGATTTGCAGAAATGATAAAAACGTTGGAATTCAGCTGCCCGTTCATGGGTGAACAACCCTTGTTGTTAACCCACGTGCAGCAGAGTTGTTGAAAGATCTCTGGACTACATCTTTGTGTGAATAACCCGCAATCCCTGCCCTTCCAGCATATGGCAGCCCGTGTGGAAAGTTAAAGCTGCGAAGTCCGCAGTGCACGTTTGGGAAAATGTGCAGTGGTAAAAATATCATTCAGGTCAGGAACAATGGAACACTGAACAGAACGCAGTACACCCTTGAATAGAGGCAGAGGGAGTTAGGCCAGAGCAGAGGGGAAACTTGAGAGGACAGATGGAAGTGTGTTACCACCGTTTAATCCAAACGAATGGATGAGAGTTGGAGCTGCAGAAGAGCGGAGACGTGGAAGAGTTAATTATGTTAATGAGGTGCAAGTAGGCTGACATGGTGACGATGGCGATATGTGGTTGAAAGCACAAAACGCGGTGAAGGATGTCACTATGATTATGACGTGACTCGTTCAGCCTCAGACAGTTGCGAGGGAGAAGATTGAGTCAGTGGCGAGGCATTTTCTCCTCGCACATGGTCAATGATGTTTTCCAGCTCATCTCATCCATTTGCCGCAACTCCACTCTCAAAACCCATCCCTCCAACAAAGACAGAGCTCCCTTATTCATCACTTTAAATTCCAGCAACCTCCGCAGACATCATGTCATTCTCCAACATTTCCACCACCTGAAAATGAACCCCACCCCTATCCGCTTTCTATAAAGATCATTCCTCTATGACTCCCTTGTCAAGTGCCCACCCCTCACCAAACCACCCCCCCCCCGCACCATTCTCATTCCAACACGGGATTTGCAAAACCTCCTCCCATACCTCCACTCTGTCCCAGGCCCCAAAGGAGCCTTCCACATCCATTCGAGTTTTACCTGCACTTCCACGCATGTCATTGAATGTATCCATTGCTCCTGATGCAGTCTACCTATATTTCAGAAACAGGATACCTAATTACAGTTCGCTTCAGAAAACACCCCAGGACACCCGTAACAAACAACATCACTGACCAGTGGCCGAACACTTCAACTCTCCCTCCAAATCAGCCAAGTTCACTCAGGTCCTGGGCTTCCATTGCTCTCATGAACTGTCCTATGTATGAATCTTCCTTCCCACCTATCCGCTCCGCACTGCTCTGCACCTAACTCCATCCACCTATCACACTCTCAGCTACCTTGCCCCAGCCCCATCCACTCCAATTTCTCTCTCTACCCCCTCGGTTTACAAGTTTCTTTCCTGATGATGGCTCTGGTCCGAAACGTCGATTCTCCTACTCCTTGAATGCTGCCTGCCCTGCTGTGCTTTTCCAGCAGCACAGTTTCGGCTCAGGAGCGAGGCAGTGGATTTTGATTTCGGGACTGAAGACAGAGGCCTCAGCTTTACCATGATGCAATTGTGAAAAATGTCTGCTCCAACAGAACTGCATGTCAGACAAGGCAGGACAGCGTTTGACCTGGAAGGAACAGGGAGGTGATCGTGTTTATATCCACCTGCAGATCTATTTGTTTTCTGTGTTGGATGCTGTGTGCATGAAAGATTCTGACGAAATTCTGGTCACAATCTAAGTGTCGAAAATCCCTCACCCTCAGACCATATCTTAGAAAGTATCCAGAGTCTTGTGAAATTTGCTTTCCCACTCTCATTTTTGGATAACATCAATTTCGCAGGATATTAGAAGGGGAAGATTTACAAACCAATCTCTCCGCCGTGATCTGATAAAGTCGTACATTTTATCACAAGTAGAACTTGATCATATAGAGAACATGAAAGGAAAAAAAAATCCTCTGGTTACAGTGAGAGAGAAATCATTTTCTTATTGTGTGGTGGAAAATGGTTCTACACAACATCAGAGCTCACAAACCACAAATGCAGTCATACTAAGGAAAGGCAATGGAAATGTGCGCATTCATTTCCTTGTCTGAGCTGAATTCCCATGGAGACAAAGATTCCAGGAAAAAGCGATTCACCTGCTCAGAGTGGAAAGGGATTCACTCTGTCTCTGATCAGCTGCAGCACCTGCTCGTTCAAAATGAGGAGAAACCATTTCAAAGTCTGGACTGCCGAAAATGCTTTAAAACGTCCAGCACAACGCTCATACTAATTAGAAACCTTTCATCTCGCTAGACGTTGGAAAATGTTATCAAACCTCTGTGTGCTTCATCTCTGAGAAATATGCTCACATGAATGAGAGACCTTTAAGAATTCTGAAGACGTGACGTCTGATCTACGTGCTCACGCGGGAGGAGAGACATCTTTGTTTCCAAATCGATGGCACCTGCTGTAAAAGTCCGAGTGACCGGATAGCTCATCACCTTTCTCACAATATGAACGTGCCTTTCTAAATGCCCTGACTGCAGGAAGTGCTGCACAAATTCCTGGAGACGAACGTGTCATCAACGTATTGACACGGTGGAAAGACGTTATTCACTCTAAAAGTTCCAGGGTGCAGTTTATCATGAACGTCTTCACATTGAAGAGAGACCTATTAAATGTATAGTCTGTGGGATGTGCTTAACAGTCTCTGTAGAACTGATGTCCCTTCGACATTTTCACAATGTGCAAGACCTTTCAAGTGTAGTTATTTTAGGAATAGGTTCAAGCGTTCATCTCAACTCTCAGTACACCAGCCAGTTTGCAGTGGGCAGAAAACATTTACTTGCTCCATGTGAGAAACACAGTGAGCTCACTCATCGACCCTGCTGAGACAAGAGAGGGATCCCACTCAGGGAAAGAATTCACTCACTCATCGACCCTGCTGAGACAGTGCAGAGATTACATATCTCAACAGCGATTTAACCTTGTTGTTCATCATATTCAGATCTGAAAGCAAAGTTTTGATATTCTGGATAAAAATAAAAAAAATCAGCTTTGTATTAAATTTATTGTCAAATGTCATTGGAAGGATTGGTTTACCGAGTACTTGAAGCATCAGCACAAGTTCTCAAGGGGAAGTTATGCCTGACAAATATATTAGACATCTGTGAGGAAGTAATGAGCAAGTAAGATGAAGTCTACCCTGTAGAGGTGATCAGCTGGAATTTCCAAAAGGCTTTTGGCGATGTGCAGTATGACAAACTGCTCAATAATGGGCAACTTCTACTTTAGACGATGGTGTGTTTGGAGTTTCCGCATCCTCTCCGAATCTGCCTGGATTTCCTCCCCAGACGAAAGATGCGTCGGTGACCTTCTTTGGCCATGGGGAATGCAGAGCTACAGGAATTGGGTAGAGGTGTGAGTTTGGGTGTGATATCCGTGGCAGGATTAAAGGAATCTTCCTGGGCCGAATGGCCTGTTTCCACATTGTAGGTATTATATTTGGACAAGGTTGATCGCAGGGATTAAGGCTTTTGTCATATGAATTTCTTTTTTTTAAAAAAGGTTATAATTTCCATATAAACATATGATTTCAATTGAATCTGTTGAACGATATAAGGAGGGGAGGGGCATTCTTAAAGAGGACATCATAAAGGTCGAGCGAGAATGTCAGATCGCCTGAGCACGTAAAGTTAAGGATTTAATCTAAAGAGATTCCACAAGTACATTAAGAACTAGAGACGAAATAGGACCACTTTAAGATGAAAGAGCTCACTTTTGTTTTTAACCTCAGCAGATGGAGAGATATATAATATTTACTTCGTGGAGAACGAAATGGACCCTACAACTAAATATTGATGTTTATAAAGTCGTTTCCATCGTAAAGGGCAAGTGCTGGAGGACTTGGAAAATATGAAGATGGATATTTCTCTGGGATTTGATCTCATGTATCTCGGAACTTTTTGGCAAGTTAGGGAATGAAACTGTTGGGCCTTTCGTAGAAATAATTGTGTAAGCTATTACTATGAGTGAGGCGCCGAAAAAATGGGGAGTGGCTAATTTTGTGCTTTTGTTAAGAAAGGGTGACATGGAGAATCCTGGAAACGATAGACCTGTGTTTCTGACGGTGGTCTTAAGTAAGTTGTTGGATGCAATTATAAACGATAGGATTTAAATGCATTTGGAGATACAAGGAATAAATGGGAATAACCAGAATGTTTTTGCGTGAGGGAAGTTGTATCTCACAAACATGACTGAGTTTTCGAGGGCATAATTAATATGATTGATCCGGACAAAGTGGTAGATATTGCTCACTTGAACTTTAATAAAACCTTTTTCAAGGTTCCACATGTTTGCCTGATTCAAAAAGTGAGATCACAGAGAGTTCAAGGTGAGATTTCCAATTCGATATAAAATTATATTCACAGCAGGAGGCTGGGAATAGCCGTGGAAAGTAGCTTCAGACTGGAGGACTATTACCGATGGTGTCCCACAAGGATCCATGCTGAGCCCACATTCATTTTTTCATTTAAATAAATGATTTAGGTGAGAAGATAAAAAAGCATGGTAAGTAATTTGCAAAATTCGTCGGAAAAGGGACAATAAAAAAGGTGATGGAAGATTGTGAAGAGATTTTCTCGTCAGGTCAATTTCTCTCTCTGTCCTCGAGTTTTTAAAGCGTGGGAGAGTGGGGTTGGGGCGGGACAGTGAAGGGCCATCCGTCCATCGTACAGACCAGGTTATCAGACGTCCATCTATTCTCGTCCCAGTTTGCAGCATTTGCCCCATAACTTTGAGTGTTCTGACTTTCGAGGGAAAATGTCAATGAGATTCGCTCTGTGAGCTTAAATGACACAACAATGGTACTGACGGTTGACATGGTCATACTGGGTTCCAACACCTTTGAGGAACGTATTCTCCTGTTCACACACAGAGGCAGACACGCAGGCACAATCCTCGACAGTGACAGTGTCCTCATCATTATACGCACTCCATGCGCTTTACGCCCGCAAGTTTCTCTGGCAAAAGGCGGCTTTAAGTGGAATACAAGCCACTTTCCAGAAAGTATGAACCGTTGCTGTGAGCTGTGATATGAAGTGGATACCAAGCTGAAATAATCCCACAAGTTTCGCATGTGTAAATTTCAGTAACACGAATCCCACCAAATCAAGGCATCTTGCTCCTGGGATCTGACAGGATAGCGCTCAGCAAACATTCCTCACAAAACTACTGACACACGGCAAACTCTAGACACTTTCACGTCTCGTCTCGTCTCGTTCTGTTTCTGTCCCTCTCACACCTCCAGATTCCTCTTCATGTCTAGTCCCGAGATCATTGAGCTGTTTGATACAAATACAGACACATCGAGAAAGTGATCTTTATTTCAAAAGCAGAATCAGGGAATGGAAGCTGCGAGGGCTTGCTCACGGCAGGGCAACAAGGCACCACGATTTCATGTCCTGATTATCGTATAGAGTGATTCCACCAATGGGCACCGTACCAGTTATTACCAAATAAAATCTTCCAATGAATACCGTGACTGACAGAAAGTAGCTTCGACCCCTTCCTCGCCAAGGGGCATTTTGCAATCAATGTCCTGTTCCTTCACAAACTGAGTTTTTCTCAGCTGGCCATGGATGCGTCGAGCACAGAAAATGCCCTTTGGCCCGCAAAGTCTGCACATTCCAATACAGTCCCCTGAACTGTTCTTACCCCATTTGGCAGCACTTTTCTCAAAGGCTCAAACGAATTCAGCACTGTAAGTGTTCGATTATATGGGTCGTTCATGCTTTGGAGGTTTCTGGCTTTTCAATCATGACATGTGGTTGGTTGCAGTTTCCCAAGCTTCTTTATCTGGGTTATATGCATTTTATTTCATCCTGCGATTTGAATTTCAAACAAAAAAGCAGAGAACAAACACACTTCTAGTTCACTCTCGACTCTCAATCACAGTCAGAAAATGCTTAACTGCATGAAGAACTCACAGTGGATTTAACGCACATCGCCTCAATCACTTGGCCACACCTGCAGAAGTACGCTACTACACTGGTTTCAAGTTCTCCCTCCCTGTGGAGCTGAGGGACAGGCAATCATTGTTAGGTTTGTTTGAATTGAATCACCACAGCTTCGACAGGGTAAAATGTCAGGTTATGTTTGGTCTGTGTAATCAATCTCGATATTTCAAATTATCATTCCTTTAGAAGCAAAGACAGAGATTGCAGGAGAAACTAAACATGTCTGGCAGCATCTGGAGATAGAAAAACAGAGACAACGATTCAGAGCTTCTTCAGGAGTTTATCAGAACTCTGTTTTTCTCACAGGGTCTTCCATTCCTGCTGAGTTCCTTGAGCAGTTTTTGTTTTTTGTCAGAGATTCCCAGCATCCGCAACACTTTACTAGCCATTAAACAATAACGAAACACATTTGTCGTTCCTCACTGGATAAGTATTCCAATTGGGAGCATATTCCCGAACCTACTAAAAACACGAAACTGCACAGCAAAGGATTCGGATGGATAAGAACAGCGACCGCTCCATGCGTGGGAACACCTTATCGGTTAACAGCCAAACGAGAGAATTCATTACTCCACAGAGACTATGGAGTTCCTTGTCGCCAGCCCCTTACAGGATCTCATAAAGAAGACTGTTAGCGAATTCAAGAATTCGTCTGCCCTTCGTAGAATGACAATTACCCTCATTGGTTTGAGGTTTCCAAAATGAATCCTGGGGCATTCGTTGTGGAAAATGGGAAGAGTCTGATCCCACGCCTTGCCGACACAGTCATGTCACCGGGAACCAGCTCTCCTAAAACTGGGACTGATTCCCTTCGTGCCTCATGACGGACATATTCCTGACCACGGTAAAAACCCAGGAACTGTGCAGCTGAAGAAAAAAGGATGGTGTGATTGTAATTCCCTTCCTGGATCGTGGGAGAACAGCACCTGTTAGTGAAGAGCCGAATGCACTGACTTACATGGCCACAGAGACTGATGAGCCAATGGCGTCAATGATCTCCGAATGCAAACTTTAGTCTGCTCCTCCCCAATGGAAAATGCTCCTTAATTAGCTTTACCTTTCGAAAATAAATCCTTGGAAATTCATTCTGAAGGGAATAGTCTGCTCCCATCCTCTAAAGACACAACCATGACACCAGTTCTCCTCCAACTGGGACCGTGTCTCTTCCGGCCTTTCAGTGTCTTGTCTGTGAGCGCTTTTTCTCATTGTCCCGGAGCTGAAATGAAATTTGACGTCCTGACGTGCAGGAACTAGAATCTTTTCAATGTCACAGATCAGTTCATGCCCGGACAGCATCAGAGCCAAAGCACTGGCCTCCGCAAGCACGGAAAGTGTTCTAACCTGTCTCTGCTAGGTCGAACAGTTCATCGTTCATTCGCCTCTGGATCCGCTTCCCAAGGAATATATAAAGATTCAAAAAACTCGAGACTAGGATTTCTGCTTTGCTTCTTGACAGTTTCCCCACCTGCTAATTGGCAAAATTTTCCAAGAATCTCTTCACAACCCTCTGCTTTGCACTATGTCCAGAGATAAATAAATCTCACTTTGTGGAGAGATTCCCGACTCTGGGAATGTTTTGTTTGGAGCAAAGACGTCTAATGGGAGATTCCTTGGGAATGTTTATAATGATGTGAGCGAAAGCGGTGTGGATGGGCGCGTTGATGGTCAGGAGGAACTGCTGCCCCTGACCAGGGCAACTGACCAAAGGACGTTTAATGGAAAACACAACTTGTATTAAATAAACTCAGTGAAACCTACATATACATCATGTGTTTGTTATTTTCTGTGGATAGAGGAACAGAGCTAACGTTTTGAGTCGGATCCGTTTCTCGTTCAAAACACAAGTTTCCTGCATGTCAACAATTGAGCATACCTGAGAAAATGTCGAGTTGTTGAGACGGGTTTTCTGGAGTTGCAGGGATAACTTTAATTTATAGCTTTAAATTAAGGGTGGGGGGGTAGGTATAGGACAGATGTTAGGGGTAGGTTCTTTACTCAGCGAGTCGTGAGTCCATGGAATGCCCTGCCAGGAGCAGTGGTGGACCCTCCCTCATTATGGGCATTTAAGCGGGCATTGGATAGGCATATGGAGGATAGTGAGCTAGTGTAGGTTAGGTGGGCTTGGATCGGTGCAACATCGAGGGCCGAAGGGCCTGTACTGCGCTGTATTCTTCTATGTTCTATGTTCTATATTCTATAACTCCCATTGATGAGAGATAGAGTGGATGGGAAGGATCGATTTCCATGAGCAGAGAGATTAACAATACGGCAAAGGTCGAGTAACAAAGATGTTCTTGTATTTTTACAGCGCCTTTCAGCACCACTTCAGTCACAGGCACTGAAGTAACTTTGAAGTAGATGTGCCATTGCTAAAACTAAAGTGCTAATCAGGGCAGTTTCTTCAACCAGAGGTCAAAAAAGAACACTTAGAACTGGCCTTAGAGACGCCAGTGAGATTATGTTTTGCTTTAAGCCTTTGTTCCTCTCTGGTTTATATCCTGAATAGTGCAGGACTGGAGGTTCTAATCTCAGGGGAAGGTGTTACCCACTAAGAAACAGATGAGGAGGATGTTCTCACGTTCAGAGGGTAGCAATTATGTAGAATTATTTACAGCAGATGTCTGGCAAGTCTCAGTATATTTAAGCCTTCAATTATCTCTCTATTAATAGCATGGAGCAAGTGGTAGAGTGAAATGTGCACAAATGTGCTGACAATTCACACTCGTGGGAGCGCATATTATGTTGAGAACGTGGCATTTCGCACAAGCATATAGATAGGTTGAATGAATGGGGAATAACTTGTCAGATGCAGTTTCATGTTGGCTTTATGAGGTCATGCACTTTGGTCGGAGAAGCCAAAAGAAAGAACACTATTAAAATCGAGATAAAGTAGAAGAAACGTGTGAGACAGAAGAATCTCATGCCTGACACAAACATGTTTAGTATCATATTCTTTCCCTAACAAAAAGGATGGCTTCCTTTCCGAATGGTTTCCAAGGAAAGTAAAAAGCCCTGAAACAAATAGCCTAATCGAAAACAAAGGAAAGAATTGAGTCGTTCCAATGGACAACTTTGATGCTTATGGCTCTCTACAATTTGTTTATAATGGAGCTGGAAGTGGGTATTGGGGGAGCTGGGAGTGAAAGTCAGGTCACCCATGATTACTGTCATCCTTCGTCTGTCTTCCTCATTGTTTTGTATGTTATATTTTTCATTGTGGTTACTGTGAGTGCGCTTGTAAACAACACCGCTGGTGACTTGTTTCCCAGACCGTTCTTCAACACGACTCGTAAGAATTCAACATTCTTTTCTCCTGAATCTAGGTAATCTCTAAACACTGTGCAAATATCACCAGAACCTCGACATTTTCCACGCCTGTCTGCCTTCTTGCAATATCAATTGATTCATCACTGTGCTCCTGTTGCACAAATCGAGAACGACCCAAACCGCATCAATTGCATCGAGGCTGCGAGCGCAGATAACTGCAGCCGCTCCCCAGAGTACTGGCAACTGTGTGATCACAGAAGCACACATTGAACAGCCAGGAAACTCAAAATAATTACAATGCCAGAGGCCGTGCCAGGAACAGCACCTGAAAAACAACAGACACAGTCTTTTGAGCTACGGACCTGGTTATATTTCTCAATCAGCAATCGAAGTTTACATTGGTTATATCAACTGATCCCTCACTAAAGGAACCAACAACTGCTGCAAACGGAGGAGAAAATGAGGACTTTAGATACTGGACATCAGAGTCGAGAGTGCGGTGCTGGAAAACACAGCAGTTCAGACAGCATCTGAGGAGCAGGAGAATCGATGTTTTGGGCATGTGCCTGATGACTTGTTCATGCCAGAAACGTCCATTCTCCTGCTTCTTGGATGCTGCCTAACCTGCTGTACTTTTCCAGCAACACCGTCTCTATTGCTGCAGACTATCATACAATCCAAGCTTCCAGTCGCAGAATCAGCAACACTCAGTGTAATGAGTCAACCTATTGAGGACACCTGGCAGTGGTGTTTAGTGTCGAGTAGATCTTCATGAATGCGTGTCGTGAATTGTCTGTCCTGTATAATGTTCCCTGCTCTCACTACGTGCAACATTGTTTGACCATATTTGTATTGTACATGATGGGTATTGGGTCCATTGTTCTGGTGAGTTGTTGCCTAAATGTGGCTTTCGGTTTATATTCTCTCATAGATCCGAGTAGTCAAAGGCTGCCGTTCCAAGACATTTTTGCTTGATGTGTTGGGTCTTGGCATGCCCTCCTAACGTTGTTTGTCTGCAACGAATTTGCGGGACTATCTATTGGTGCAAAGCATTTCTGGAGGATCCAGTAAACACCACAATCAGTTGTACAGAGTGGCAATGCACAGATATGACGAGGTCAACAAATTCGACCAGAACAACACAACAATAATTGGACAATAGTGGGCAGCCAGAGGTTTTCTAGAATGACGAGACTCATCCAATGACTCCGTCAAAGAACATGTTGACCTGGACATAACATACCGGGACCTGCAATGAACGACAAGAAGCAGCAACTGAAAGCAGTGGGAAAGAAATCACACTAATTCGAAACGCTACAGGACAGCAGAGCTTCATAAGAGTCTCATCAGCCTTGAGGATGTCACCGAGAAAGGGTAAGAAACTGCTGCAAACCAACTTCCCAACACTAACGAACATCCACACACCATCTGCAAACTTCACTGGAACTACAAATCTTTACACAAACCTTGGAACCCTGAAACAGTCAGGACCGCCCCAGCGGGAAAATGAACCCTTGCATCCCACATGACAGCTGAGGATACGAAACGCCATACTCCAGTGGACGTCAGAGCAAACTGCTCTTGCCAGCTACTTGTGCGTGCTCTTGTCAAAACAACTGCTTGATTCTCCTCATCCAATTTTTCATCGTTTGGGGTTGTGTGCCTTTAGCATTACAAATTTACATCTGTATATCTCTGAATTTTCTGAGAATTTCTGCCGTTCCAACACATAGAGACAGTGAGTTCCAGATTCCAACCACTCGTTGTCTGATAAAGTTTTTTTTTTTATGTGCAGCTACCCAAACCTTTTTACTCTTATCTTCAATCTATGGCTCCTTGGTGATTTCTCTCTCCATCAAATGTATCGTTAAGTGTACATAATCCATACCACTCATCATTTCCGACATCTCAATTCTGTGTCTTCTCAATTTCCCAAGCTTTCAGAAAAACAACGCCAGTCTGTCTAAACTCTTTAATAGTTGAAGCTCTTCAATCCAGATCATATATTGGCAAATCACTTCTGCATCGGTTCCACAGCTGTCATATCACTGCCAGAATGTGAATTACAAAATTGTACACAATACTCTATCGAGAGACGAATGATGACTTGAAATAAATGTGGGTAGACAAGAGATATTGGTCTTTTCCAATAAAGTCATTCGTTTGATACTGTTCTGTGCCCTTTTCATGAACCCAATGCTCCAATGATCTCTGATCCATGCAAATAAAACACTATACGTGAGGATTCAAAACCCAACCACATTGTCTGATAGCATTAAGTGGCTTAATAGTCCTGATGGTGATATCGGGGCACGTTCACCTAACAAGAGTGAAAGCTGCAGCACAGACTTAATGATATCAATGTGAAAGTGAATGTTAATTTTTGCAATGCCCCAGTGACATGGGAGGAGGGATGGAAAGGCGGAATAGTGATTGTTAAAGGGAGAAAAATCTCCGAGATTGGGTGTTGAGAGTGGCGGCTTGAAGCATTAAAACCAACACCTGAGTAAGTATATTCATCTTAAAATTGATTGTGTCCTTTCTGCGTTTGTTTTGCGCAGGTTATGTGGAGTAATATGGAACAAATGCGCATTACTGATACTCGGATTTGAATGGAGGTTGCTTGACCACAACGCAGAGGACGAACCACTATTTGATGACATGAAAAAAAGCAATTTGCAATGGCAGAGATAGACGAGGAACCGCATCACATGCACAACAGGAAATCCCACTGAGATTGGATTGAATCGTCACGTTCGAAGTCCCCAGTGGCTGTGGAGAATGTTGAAGACTGAATTCGATAGATTTCAATAAAAGATGAAATGTACAGGCGAGAGTGCACAAATATTATTAAAATATCGGTTTCAATAAACATGAAGTTTCACATTGTAACTTTACCCATGCCGTGAGACAAGGAAGAAACTATTATTGCACACTCCGGTTCCCAGGCCTGGACTCAGTGAAACTATGTACGCAGTGGCGAAGATCCGATTGGAAATTGAGAGTGGGATGAACGAGTGGATTTCAACTTTATCTGCCGTGACAAACTCCATGAGCATGCAGTCCTACTGTGAAGGTAGAGAGGCGCGTGAAACGCCAAGGCTGGGAGCTCCAAACTCGCTCGGAGTAACTTCTGTTGACATGGCGCAGAGGGCTTTGGGTTGTGGGAAAGGATCCTGAGCTATTTTAATCTGAATTGAAATGATTAGATTAGATTCCCTGCAGGGTGTAAACAGTCCCTTCGGGCCAACATTTTCACAGCAATCCCCCGAAGGACAACCCATCCCAACCCTATGTTTACACCTGGCTAATGAACCGAACATTATGGACAATTTAGAATGGCCAATTCACGTGATGTGCACATCTTTTAGTTTATGGGGCGTACCGGAGTACACGGAGGAAACACACACAGACACATGGAGAACGTGTAAGCTCCGCACAGACAGTCGCCGAGGCTGGAATCGGACCTGGGACCCGGGTGCTATGAGGCAGCCGTGTTAACCAATGAGCCACGGTGCCACACACTTGCTCATTGAATTGGCGCCCGCAGCCCTCTATAGCAACTATCTCCAAAGAATCACCACTCTCTGACTGAAGATATTCGTCCACGTCTGATTTCCAAACTGTTATCGCTTCACTTTGTCTCTGAGCCCTCGGGTTCTTGTGTGTCATAGTGATTAAAACATCTTTGCCACATTGGCTCTGCACAAGCCTCTCAGTACTCTGTAAATTTTAAATAAATCGAGTCATTGACCCAGACATTATTGAAACAGACCGCTGTTCCAAACAGTCCATGCTATCATTTACCGAAACAAATATAGTACCAACTAAGTTACTGGGCCCATATCTCTGTTAACATGTCTTATTCCTGCACTTATCTAAGTGTCATTTAAATGTTGTAACTTTATCCACATTCCTACTTCCTCCAGAACTTTTCACAGGAAACATACCGTGTAAAGTAACACAAAGTGAACCTCATGTCTTTTTATGACCTTTGTCCTCACACCTTAAAATACGCCCACTAGTCCTGAAATACCCCAAAGAAGGAAAGCACCGTTGCAGTTGAGCTAATCTGTACCCCTCAGGATTTTAAAAACATTTATATGGTAAACGTCAACCTCCTATGCTCCTTTGAAAGAAGTCCCAGTCTATCCAGCCTACAGCTCAATTCCTTCATTCCTAGCAAAGTACTGGTAAATCTCTTCTTAACTCTGTCTTAATTCTTCTTTGTCTGACTTGGAAACGAGAACATTGACACAATACTACAGAAGATGCCTCACCAACATCCTGTACAACCTCAGGATAACGTACCAAGTTCAACACTAAAAACGGAGCGACGCATGAAAGCGTCCTAACGGCATTTTAACGAAACTGACGATATGTGACACGACTTCCAAAGTCCATTCCGTGACCTATTCACGTGTCGATTGTGCAGGAGTATTCAAAGCAATACTTGTAAATGTACAAGTGCTACATCCCTTTATAACTCAAACTGCAGTACCTTACATTTATCCAAGGTAATTTCTCTTTACCATCCATTTAATCATATACCCGAATGATCAATGTCTCTTTAAAATTTCTATAACCTCAGATAACCTTCTTCTCTGTCTACTGTACCACCATGGAGAGTTGTAGAGTCCCTCAGCACAGAAACACGTCGTTTGGCACAAACTGGTTCATACTGATCATAATGCGGTCCACATTAACTACATTTCTCTGCACTTGGACCATATCATTCTAATCCTTTGCTATCCATGTACTTGTCCAAACGCCTTTTAAATGTTCTTCATGTACACTCAAAGACTTCTGCTGTCATTTCATTATATGCATGTCGCTCATGTTGGTGTCAACCACAAACTGATGATCCCTGCCTTCCATATTGTCATCTAAAACATTTACATCAGTCACAAACAAAGGAGCCATCACTGATCCCTGTGGAAAACTGCCGGTCACAAGCCTCCAGTCTGACAAACAACACACCAAAACCTCAACCTTTCTCTTGTTTTTAATTGAATTTTGTATCCGATTTGCAAACTCACTGTGAACCACATCTGATCTAACTTTACTCGTTAGTCTTCCATGTTGCATCTAGTTAAACGCTTTCCTAAAGCCTAAGTAAGCAAAGATATTTGTTTTTGCCTCATCACCCCTCTTGCGTACTTGATCAAAACTCTCACAAAATTGTGAGATCCAGTTTCCACCTCACTAAACCATGCTGATAATCCCCTCTATTTCCTGGACTCTGAAAATGTTATCTTCCAAAATCACTTCAAAAAACTTGCGAACCACCAATTTCAAACTCACAAGCCTGGAGATTCCAGTTTTTTTTCCCTGTATCCATTCTTCAACAAGGTTCGTCACGGTCCAGTCATTTTAAATCACACCCATATTTATAGATGACACAATTATTTCAGCAAGGAGTCTTGCAATTTCCGCGCTTACCTCCCATAATGCTTTGGGATTCAGTACAAACACAGAGTAAACCTCAATGCTAATTGAAACTAGCAACACAGAAAAAATATTTACCCCGTGCTGTAATCTGTGAAAATTCGATAGTCAAAACGTTTCCCAAAGGTCACGATTTAAAGGGAAAATTATCAACATTTACCTTTATGTCCAACAGAGTATGAAAACTAACAACTATTTACAACTAGTTTCTCTTCAACCCATCTTTTACCTTCCACTTCGCAATAATATTCCGATTCTGAAAGATTCCCAATTTTGATTTAAAAAGTAATCATGGTTCAAAACCACTCAGCTTTTTCAAGTCTCATTTTGTGGATTTTTCTGGGAAGATTCTCTCCAGGTTTTCCTCGATGTTCTGCCATGCAAACACATTTCCAGGAAGGTACATTTGTAGGATCTCTTGAGCTGGACGTCTCTGACGCAGTCCGAGCTGTTGAAAATGTCCTGATTTATACCCCAAAACATCGGATTATTTTATTGGCTTTAATATTATCAAAACGTGAAGTTCACACCTGATTTTGATTTCGGATCTTGATTCATAATTTAAGCTGATGGCAATCCAGCTCTGCTGGCTGTTTCGAACAAATGTCACATTGTTCCCTGTGTCCTTGCAAGCTTTTCAACTCTTTTTTTCACACCATGTTCATAACAATACACTAGTCCAGGGTGTGGAGTTTTTTTACACCTTTTACATTTTCTGAGATGTCCAGCAATTATTTTCCTGTAATATGAAATGTTTATCAGTATGTATTTCCATGATTTCTGTAGCCTCCTTAAGTCTAACATATCAGCCGCTAGAAACATCACCGAATCTCAAATTCTTGATGCTTGGTCAAATAGTTTCGGAAAAGGTATCGTCCTCTTCACATATGCAGAGTGAACATTTGGTCTCGCTGTCTCCACAATAAAAAAAATGACATGAAAAATTCGTTTAATGCCTCTTCCATCTGCTGAGCTCAAAAGCAATGTCAACCTCCTTGATCTTTCAGGTAATATTTCTCGCGTTGTTCTCTTGCCAGATATGTACTTGTTGACCCTTTTTGGATTATCTTCAGCCCTGGCAGATTAAAGTATTTCATATCCCCTCTTTCCTTCCTGGTCTGCACTTTATTGAAGTCCCACAAGAAATTCACTTGAACCAGTTGTCTGTCTGATGTTGGATACTCTTTCGTTTTGATTAGTTCCTCAACACCTTTATTCAACAATGGTCACGTCTTGTGAGTGTCCAGCCTGACAAATTCAGCTCAGGTTGACAGCATATCTGTTATTGGAAACATGTTAGTCTGTTATTAAAGTTGGAATAACAGGGCATTAGAAATGTATTACAGAATACAATGGATTCCGCCCGGCTTTGTGCAGACGAAATCTGACCTAACATGTTTACAAGTATTTTCAGATCGTAACAAGCACAATACATAAAGGGGAATGCAGTAAATGGAATATATCTGAATTTCTAAAATTATTCAGAACGGTGTTTTTTACGATAGCACTTCACAAGCATAGAAGCATGAACCAACACAGTTGGGGGAATGTATTAGTCGAGGATTGGGGAATGAATTGAGAGGTGAGGTAATGAGACCATTTTAATGACGGTAAATTGTAACTTCTTGGAAACAACAATATTGGTGCCACAGCTGTTGATAATATGTACTAATCACCTGTAAAACGTAAGTTAATGTATTGTTGCTCAGTTTGGAGATGACACAAAATAGATATAGAAGCAAGTAATGAGAGCGGCACAGCAACGTTGTGGACGGACAGAATCAGGATAAACAAGTGGACAAAAACGTATCAGCATAAAACATGCAAAAAAAGAGGTTTATGCGTTTTGGCAGATATAAATATTAAGTGGGGAAATACACAGCACAAAGCATCAGCATACTAAGCACTTCGCTTCCTTGTACATGAAATATGAAAAGTTAGCATCCAGTTTCAGCAGGTAATCGGGAAGTCAAATAATTTTGTTTCACTTTATTTAAACGGAATGGGAACATATGTTTTTTTTTTCAAAATTCACATGGCATTAGTCAGATCAGAGCTGGATTAATGTGAACAAATTTAGTCCCCCTACTTTAGGAATAGCAGTTCAGAGAAATTTAACACAAATCATCCTGGATATGGGAGGATATTCTCGGAAGATGAAACTGAGAATATTGCCCCTGTACTCATTGGAGTGTAGAATAATGCAACAAGACTTTACTGAGATACATTAGATTATGAGGGACATGAAAGGATAATTTAGGAGAGAATGATTCGCCTTGTCTGAGAATCGAAGACCAGAGAACATAGTCTCAGAGTAAGTAGTAACCTATTTAAGAAAGATATGGAGGAATTTCTTTCTCTTCGAGCCGACTGAAGATGTGAAAGTATTTACTGCAGGCCGCTCTAGAAATTGGTAGCTCAGTGTATCCAAGATTACATTGAGATTAGGGAGGGTGATAAAAAGGAGGGGGTGTGGCGTTGCTAATTAGAAGTAGTATAATGGCTGCAGAAAGGCAGTTCGAGGGGGATCTGCCTTTGGAGGTAGTATGGGCTGAAGTCAGAAATAGGAAAGGAACAGTCACTTTTCTTTTAGATTACATTACAGTGTGGAAACAGGCCCTTCGGCCCAACAAATCCACACCGACCCGCCGAAGCGCAACCCACCCATACCCCTACATTTACCCCTTACTTAACAGTACGGGCAATTTAGCATGGCCAATTCACCTGACCGGCACATCTTTGGACTGTGGGAGGAAACCGGAGCACCCGGTTGTGAGGCAGCAGTGCTGACCACTGTGCCACTGTGCCGCCCACCTTGTTGGGTGTTTACTATAGGCCCGCCAATAGCAGCAGAGATATGGAGAAACAGATAGGGAAACAGATTTTAGAAAAGTACAGAAGCCACAGGGTAATAGTCATGGGCGATTTCAACTTCCCAAATACTGAGTGGAAGCTCTTTAGATCAAGTAGATTGGATGGGCCGGTGTTTGTGCAGTGCATCCAGGAAGCTTTTTTAACTCAGTATGTACATTGTCGGACCAGAGGGGAGGCCATATTAGATTTGGTACTCGGTAACGAACCGGGGCAAGTGATGGGCTTGTTCGTGGGTGAGCATTTTGGTGATGGTGACCACAATTCTGTGACTTTCACATTGGGTATGGAGAGAGATAGGTGCATGCAACAGTGTAGGTTTTACAATTGGGGGAAGGGTAAATACGATGCTGTAAGACAGGATCTGAGGAGCATAAGTTGGGATCTTAGGCTGTCAGGGAAGGATGTCGTGGAAATGTGGAACTTTTTCAAGGACCAGATACGACGTGTCCTTGATATGTGTGTATCTGTCAGGCAGGAAAGAGATGGTCGTGTGAGGGATCCTTGGTTGACGAGGGAGGTTGAATGTCTTGTAAAGAGGAAGAAGGGGGCTTACATAAGGTTGAGGAAACAAGGTTTAGACAGAGCATTGGAGGGATACAGGATTTCCAGAAAGGAGCTGAAGAAGAGATTAGGAGAGCTAAGAGAGGGCATGAAAAATCTTTGGTGGATAGGATCAAGGATAACCCCAAGGCATTTTATGCGTATGTGAGAAACATGAGAATGACGAGAACGAGGGTAGATCCGATCAAGGACAGTAGTGGGAGACTGTGATTGAGTCGGAAGAGATAGGAGAGTTCTTGAATGAGTACTTTTCTTCCAGTATTTACAAACGAGAGGGACCGTATTGTTGAAGAGGAGAGTGTGAAACGGACTGGTAAGCTAGAGGAGATACTTGTTAGGAAGGAAGATGTGTTGGACATTTTGAATAACTTGAGGATAAACAAGTCCCCCGGGCCTGACGGGATATATCCTAGGATTATGTGGGAAGCAAGAGAGGAAATTGCAGAGCCTTTGGCAATGATCTTTTCGTCTTCATTGTCAACAGGGGTGGTACCAGTGGACTGGAGAGTGGCGAATGTTGTGCCCTTGTTCAAAAAAGGGAATAGGGATAACCCCGGAATTACAGGCCAGTTAGTCTTACTTTGGTCGTAGGCAAAGTAATGGAAAGGGTACTGAGGGATAGGATTTATGAGTATCTGGAAAAACACTGCTTGATTAGGGACAGCCAGCACGGACTTGTGAAGGGTAGGTCTTGCCTTACAAGTCTTATTGAATTCTTTAAGGAGGTGACCAAGTATGTGGATGAGGGTAGAGCAGTGGATGTCGTATACATGGATTTTCGTAAGGCATTTGATGAGGTTCCCCATGGTAGGCTTATGCGGAAAGTCAGGAGGCATGGGATAGAGGCAAATTTGGCCAGTTGGATAGAAAACTGGATAAACGGTCGAAGTCAGAGAGTGGTGGTAGATGGTAAATATTCAGCCTGGAGCCCAGTTACAAGTGGAATTCCGCAGGGATCAGTTCTGGGTCCTCGGCTGTTTGTAATTTTTATTAATGATTTGAAAGAGGGAGTCGAAAGGTGGATCAGTAAATTTGCAGATGCTACGAAGATTGGTGGAGTTGTGGATAGTGAGGAGGGATGTTGGCGGCTGCAAAGGGACTTAGATATGATGCAGAGTTGGGCTGAGGAGTGGCAGATGGAGTTCAACCCTGCCAAGTGTAAGGTTGTCCACTTTGGAAGGACAAATAAGAATGCGGAATACAGGGTTAACGGTAGGGTTCTTAGTAAGTTGGAGGAGCAGAGGGATCTTGGGGTCTATGGTTATAGGTCTTTGAAAGTTGCCACTCAGGTGGATAGAGCTTTTAAGAAGGCCTATAGTGTATTAGCGTTCATTCGCAGAGGGATTGAATTCAAGAGTCTTGAAGTGATGTTACAGCTGTTCTGATCGCCTCACTTTAGGAAAGATGTGGAAGCTTTGGAGAGGGTGCAGAGAAGATTTACCAGGATGGTGCATGGAATGGAGAATAGGTCGTACGAGAATAGGTTGAGAGTGCTAGGCCTCTTCTCATTGGAACGGAGAAGGATGAGAGGTGACTTGATAGAGGTTTATAAGATGATCAGAGGAATATATAGAGTAGACAGTCAGAGATTTTTTTCCCCGGGTACAACAGAGTGTTACAAGTGGACATAAATTTAAGGTGAAGGGTGGAAGGTATAGGGGAAATGTCACGGGTAGGTTTTTTACCCAGAGAGTGGTGGGGACATGGAATGCGCTGCCTGTGGGAGTGGCAGAGTCAGAATCATTGGCGAACTTTAAGTGACAATTGGATAGGTACATGGATGGGTGCTTAAGCTAGGACAAATGTTCGGCACAACATCGTGGGCCGAAGGGCCTGTTCTGTGCTGTATTGTTATATGATCTATGCTCTATCTAACAATTCACGAATGAAAAATAATTATAAATTTAATTTGATCAAAGGTCAATTCCAATATTTAGATGAATTGCATTTTTTAATAACAAATGTAGGTAATTAGCTGACTAATGAATAATTGGAAGTGACATATGTTTACTTTACAGATGAAGAAAGCGACTTGTTTTCTCTCCTTGTAAAACGGCAGAATAACAATGTGAATGTCCGAAATGTTTGAATCAAGCTCGTTCGAACAAAAAACTGATCACTTACGATCATGTAGCCTTATCACCTTTCAGGCCACAACATTCTCAAATATTTTCAGGAATTTAGAACCAGCAGAACTAGTTAATTTCTTGCCTTGGGAACCCGAAGAGAATAAACAGCAGATACTGTGAATAAGTCATTCAATGCGAACATTCAATTGAAGACAACATTCCTTCTTTTTAAAAATGTTCAACTTTCAGAAATTCAAAATTTATTGTCATTGTTGATTGAAACAATAAAGAGATGCTGATGCTTTTTCATTGGATTTTGTTGCATGAAAAATCCTTAAGTCTTATTGTGATTACAAACACAAGAAGTGTTAGCATTGAAGTGAAATATATTTACATCAATGCAGCAATGTTTCAACAGGTAAAATAAAAATTGGTTGTTACAATGATTGAGAGATTGTACACTGCAATGCATATGAAGAATTAATGTGATTCAATATTTCAAAAGCACTTTGCTGTGATGTCGATTTGATATTTATTAAGATCAGTAAACTAAGGAATAAAACATAGTAGCTAGCTTTACGTATTAAAGAAAGAAATGAGACATTCAGTGATTATTGACAAAATTCTTTTCTGAACTCAAAAATATATGCAATATAAAACTTGCGAATTTCATTCCACTTGATTCCTTGTAGAGATGGTACGTTGATTAATATTATAATCAAAGTGTCAGAATTAGGAAGAGAATTAATAGATCATGAAAATGAGGATGAAACTAAACAAACAATGAAGTCACTGCAGTGTGGTATATAAAGCGATTGTAATAATTGTGCCATTATTGTACAATGATGAATAATGTTGGAATTTAAACAACAAAAAAATCTATTTCTTTTCTTACAATGCAATGAAAACAATAATCATTTTGTAGCGCATATGATTGGAAAAGCAGTCTTTTAATATGACATACAGTGAAGACTAACCTTTTTGCAAATATGTAAGTTCATAAATTCAAAATGCAGCGTTTGTTGAATTTGCAACAAAAATGGTTATAATTTGAATTGTCTCTTGCACACTCACAACAGAAGAGGAGCTTAAAGATTGTTAGAATAGTTAAAAAAGTGTTTCCAGTGTTATTGTATTACAGTCAATATCCATGATAAATTAGAATTATTGTTTTAAACAACATAAATCGTCGTTAACAACTGAACTGAAATATCAGATATCAAATGCACTTACTGCATGGACGAGTAAACAAATGCTTACTGTTTTCATTAGTCTCAGGAACAATAAGATACTCAGGTTATTCCACTGAACAGTAATCAGCTGATGATGAATATCTTTGTGTCGCTTTATGTGCACTGTTTTGTGTGAACATTGACTTCCAGAAAATTGAGATATTTACATGAATTAGGAATAGATTGATAACTGGGTGGTAAGGATCTTATTTAAGATTAGACTTTTTAAATAGTTGATAGAATTGCTGAGCAAAACACACTTCAGACATCGTGCAATAAATGAGATAAGTGATTGTGAGATACGAAGTTCAGTCACTTCAAAAACTTCAGTCTGGATCAAGACCTGAATCAGTAGTATCATTTTTTACGCTGTTGCAAGAGGGGTGTGGTGTCCACTGTCCACAAGACACACACACACACTGAATTTAACGAGTACACAATACTTATGAAATTCGTTTCTCCTCCCTCCTCCCATTGCTCCTTCACTGTTTACAACTATTTCTAATCTAAACCTGGCTGTTTATCTCTGAATTCATCCGGCCTCGTCCATGACAAAATGTTTATCTCTGCACTCACAAGGCCGTTTGACCACCTCCCTCGGTGGTCTTATTGTTATTTATCCTTCTTCACTGCCATCTGTTTACGTGCTAACCGAAGCAATATTTCCTTTTATTCTTTATTTACATCTAGCCTGATAATCTTTTTTTTTGTTTCTGCTGAAGCGGGAAACAGATGCTTGTAACTGTTTGTACAGGCATGTCTCGCTTAACCTACACCCCCTCCCCTCACAGCATCTTATCTATTTGACTGTAACATCTACCATTATTTGCAGACACATTTCATTCTTTTATGCACATTTTAGCTAATGCAAAAGAAATTATACATTTCCTTCACATAGTTTTCATTCTTGTTAACTCAGTTCTTGGCTGAAACAATTATACACTGGTGCGAGTTCATTTACCTTGAATAAACAATTATAATTGCAGAAGCAACACTGCTTTACATATATATCACAGTGATAAATATGCAAAGTCAATTTTCAAATAAAAGCACTTGGATATTTTCACAGCAGTTCGATCTAACATTCGAGAAAAATAGGTGAGTGGAAAACTAAAACAAATTTCTCACAATTCATAAACAGATCAATAACTAAAAATTGATAAATAAAAGGATTTGGCATTTGTTTATTTTACTGAACAAGAAATGTATTCTTTCTCTTCATTGTTATAGCACAGGAGCATCAAGTTCCATCTGCTGTTTGAACTCAGCTCTTCAGAAAAAAAGAAAATCAATGAATATCATTACTATGTTTATTTCATCTGTATGACTGTAACATTCTCAAATATTTTCCAACGAATAATGATTGAGTGGAATTAGACACATTCTGTTATTAGTGACCTGAACAAAATAAAATGCAAATACTGTGATTATTGGAATGAACAACAGATGGAAGCTAATCTAATTTTGAACTGAAAGGCAATTCAATTGATTCTTAGATATTTTCTAATCAACATTCAGAGCCGCTCTGGCACAACTCTGTGCAAGATGGGAATTGACACTGTACCTCCTGGTCTGGTAACAGACACTATCAGAGATGCACAACATTCCTACATAATGTTCCCAATCAGGCTGGGCAGGTGTATAATCACATGCTCACTGTGGTTACTCAAGTGAAAATTAATCAGATGTTTATTGTGATAATTGGATTGGAATTAAATGGATGGATCCCGTGTGTAATGTACTGAAAATTAAATAGTAATTTACAATAATGATGGGAGTTAACAGATGTCTTAATTAAATATGATTTTTATGATAATTTACAGAATGACAACTTGACAGAATTGTGTGATTACTGTAAATTGATAAACAAAAATGAATACAATCATTCTATTTGTTCATAACAGTTTCTCATTTTATGAAATGCAAAGTAAAATCTTTTTTTTCTGCACGTAAATTGGAACACGTAAATAGTCACATTAACTGGTCAGTTAATGTGACTATTCAGCTGAAGACAACTTTCATTTTTTCTGAAAATGTATGATTTCTAAGAAGCCACCATTTCCTGTGATTGTTTAATGAAACAAGAAAGATGTCAATCCCTTTTTTGTGTACTTCAAAAAAATTCATCGGAATTTAAATAATTTTGCACTTGAAAAATATTCAACCATTATTGTGATGTTAACATTGAAGAGAATTACACTCAAATCATTTCAAAAGTGTTTCCAAGTTTAAAATGAAAAGCAATATTCACAATGATTGAGAGATTTTACATTGACATGTCCTTGCAATAGTTATTATATGGAACCATAATTCCACAGTTACATCCTTTGCCAAATTGAACAATTATTAGATATTAGCAACAAATTCATTTTGAAACTACTACTAATGAATTTAACAATAACGAAATATCTCATCTTACTATTCCACTGAGTAATGTGCAGAAGTGAAGAGAAATATTGCAGTGTAAAGTAACTGGTGTTCTCTGAATATCAATGCCTGAGATGACTGTGATCTTTCAAACGAGCAAAAGTCAGATATTTACAAAGGATGTCGCAAGGGCAGTTATTGGTCTTTTCTGGGTGTATTGGCCCGACCAAACAGGTTTTTATATTGTAGCATTCAATAAGAAATATGGAAGATATTAAAAACTCATTACCTTAGACTTCGTAAAAGCACAAAGTGTTGTGTAATTATTATAATTGTTCATTGTTTCTAGAATATTGATAGATAAATTAACTTACTATTTTGAAAGCACTTTGCTCTGACGTCGATTGCATAATAATTAAGATTGATAAACAGAAAATTAATATAAAGTCCCTTTAATAATTCTAAAAAAAACTCAGCAACAATTGACACAGTTCAACATTGGGGATGTTTGGTGAGTCATATTTATTTACTTAATTTTTATCGTGATAAATGTTTAGATATCTATGTCAGAATAAGGAAGATAATAATTAGACGGGAAAGTGAGTACTATTGTGAACAAAAGGTCGAGTTAATGACATTTGGGTCAAAAAATTATTTTGCTCAAAATGACTGATAATTACATGATTATTGTTCATTGACAACTAATGCTGAAAATAAAAGAAACAGATTCTAACATTTCCAAAGCAGATTTTTTTTCTTATAATGAAATTAAAATACAAATCATTTTAGAGGTCACATGATTTGAAAAACTGCCATCTAATGTGATATTTGAGATGAAGAATCGTTCTTTTTGCCCCAGTGTAGTCTTTTCAATAATTTAAAATTTAGTGTTATTTGAGCTAAAGAACAGATGGGTGTACCTACATTGTTTTCCTCACACAAAATAAGTAAAGTCAACAACATTTTTAAGTTTCGTAGAGTTGATTAGCAAAATGCATTGAAGCTATCATGCACGAAGTGAGATAAGTGAGAGAGAGACAAATTAAATGTTCAAATGAGCACGTCGATATTTTGAAAGCATATCAATCTTATGAATTATGAATAGGTGGATGGAAAATAAAAACAAATTCTTGATAATTCATGAATGAATAGTAATAAGAAATTTAATTTGTTCAAAGCACATAACAATATTTAGATGAATTGCAATATTTAGTTACAATTGTAGGTGATTAACTGACCAATGAATAATATGAAGTTGCATTTGGTTATTTTGCTGAAGAGGAATTTCGACTGTTTATTTTTTCATCTTTATAATACTGGAGAATAAGGATTTATGTGCTTGAAATGTCTGAACTAGGTTCTTTCAAACAGAAAAAAAACCAGTGAGTATCATTTCTTAGACTCTTCCAACCTTAAGATTTCAACATTCTCAACTACTTTTCCAAGGAATTTTGAACCAGCAGAATTAGATGCATCGTTTTATTAGTGACCTGAAGAAAATAAGTAGTAGATATGGTGATGATTGAAATGCACAGCAGATTAAAGTATATTTCATGTTGTTTTGAAAAGCAGTTCAGTCTATGCTCAGGTATTTTCTCAGGAATATTTGGAGCCGCTCTGACACATCTCTGCTGAAGATGGGAATTTAAATCATTCCTCCTGATCTTGTCGCAGAGACACTGTCAGAGTTCCACAAGGACCCTTCATAATTTTCCCACCCCGGAAGGGTAGGACCATAGTCACATGCTTACTGTGGCAACACAAATGAAAACAAATCAGATGTTTATTGTAATAATTTGTATGGGAATTAATTACATATTTCCTGTGTGTAATGAACTGACAAAATGAATTAGTAATTTACAATAATGATGTAACAAAGCAATAATGACTTTAATTAAATATGAATCTCATGAAGATCCATGATAGGAAAAAATGCCTAATCATTTGATCATTGTACACTGATGAACAAAGATCAATAAAATAGTTTCATATGTTCAAAGCAAGTTTTTACAGAATAAAAAGAAAATTAAAATGGTTTTGCAACATAAATGAATAGGAAAATAAATGAATTAGTCACACAATAGGACTATTCATCTGAAGACAACTTCCCTTCTTTCCAGAAATGTTCACTTCCCAAAGTTCAAAATATATTGCGACTATTTCATGAAACAATAGAGATGTTAGTTCCTTTTGTTGTACTTCAAAACGTCGGAAGAATTTTAAATGATTTTGTTCCATGAAAAATGATTGACTTGTACCGCGTTTATAAATACAGTAAATGTTAACATGTAAACAAAACATAATTAAATCAATTCAACTTTTGCTAGGGTTAAAATAAAAATTGACATTTCCAACGCACACTGCAAATCTTTACATTATTTCATACATGAGCCATATTCCACAGATATGCCCTGAACTATAGTGAACAATGATTAGATAATAGCAGCAATTGGATTGTCAAAATTCTATCAGTTAATTTAAGAATACTGAGAAATCTTAGTTGATTATTTCACTGAACAATGTGGAGAAACGACCAGGAATTATTCTAATGAAAAGTAATTTCAGTTCTCTGAACGCTTCAGGCTGAGATTACCGTGATCATTCAAATGAGCAATCATCAAATATTTACAATGAGGCATCGAATGGGAAGTCATTGGTTCCAATATAGGATCGTTCACCTGAACAGTAAATGGATTTTTATATTGTAGTGTTCGTAGTCAGAAACAATTGATGCAATTAAAATGCGATTCTCACTATATTTGTTAGAAAGATTAACTCCAATAATTGTGCAATTAATGTAATGGCAGTGACTGGAAAAATAACATTCTAATCTGAAAAGATAAATTGATTTAATATTCTAAAAGCACTTTGCTGTGATGATTATTGGACATTCATTAAGATCGGTAAACTGAGGATTACAATACAATGGCTAGCTTTATGGATTCACAAAAATGATCCATTCAGTTCTTATTCAGCAGTATTGTTTTTGGGTCAAACATGCAGGATTACAAGAATGACATGTATCCATCCATTGGTTTGATTCTTGAGACGTGCGTTTAATTTATATACTTTTGTTCATGACCAATGTTTAGCCATTCCTGTCAGAAGTAAGAAGTTAATCAGTAGATAGTGAAAGTGCGTATGACAGTGAACGTAAGATGCAGGGAACTTCCATAATTTTGTGATGATTGTACATTGATAAATAACTTTGGAGTAAAAAAAAATCAACATGTTCAAAGCAGTTTTTTTGCTCATAACAAATTGAAAATTTAAAAAATCCTTCTGCAGTGCACATGATTTGAAAACACATCAGTCACTAGTCAAAACAAATACCAGTCACAGAAAACATCGGCTTGAGACAATAAGACCCTTATGAAGGGTATTCTACTCAACAGTAATTCGAGGACCTTGAACATCTTCATGTCGTCCTTGCAAAGAACACTCTTATTATTCCTAAAGTTTTATTATCGTAAATATTTCGACATTTATACCAGAGCTAGGAAGAAAATGAGAAGCGATTCACATGAGTATTTTCGTGAGTGAAAGGCAAAATAAATTTACAGTGCAAAGTTTCACTATTTTGTCTGAATAAGCAGATAAAGATTTTTAAGGTGCGAGCTCAAAATGTTTTCACCTACAGGTTGTACTAAGCCAAAATGCATTATTTTATTTTGCGATACTTCAACTGGATTGGAAATCTATGTATGCTGATGTTAGCGTCCTCGCTCATTGTTATTGGTTTTAGCGAAATATTTCGTGTGCAATTACTGAAGTGAAATGTAAGAAATCAAGTACATTTATTGGATGGAACTGCTCACCAAATGTTTACAGTGGTTCTTGTTCTCAGAAACAATAAGATATTTACTCAGGTTTTTCTCTTGAGAAGTAATTAGATAACCAGGAAGACATTTGAGTGGTTGTATGTGCCGTGTTCAGTGAGCATTTCTTTTCAATTACAATTATATTATATTAATATAGGACGGGATTAATAATCGTGTGTTAAAGATCTTAATTAATGTCATATTTTCTTTTAAAAATTACGAGAATTCCTTTGTGCAACAATAATTTGGAGATGTCGGTGTTGGACTAGGGTGGACAAAGTTAAAAATCACATTACACCAGGTTATAGTCCAACAGGTTTATTTGGAAGCACGAGCTTTCAAGGCTATGGCTCTGTATCTGGTTATCTGATCTCTTAGGAGACACACTACTACAGCGACACAAGTGCCTTTCATGATCTTCCCAGCAAGGAAGGTTGGGATTATTATCAATTGGGGTTAATCAAATGAAAACTAACCAGCGTTCATTCCGATAATTGGGCTGGGAATTAATTAGACTGTTTCTGTGTAATGGACTGAGAATGAACTAGTAATTCACAATAATGACGATACTAAGCACATATGCTCTTACTTACATATTAATATCAGAATAATTGGAAGAAAGATAAATCGACATATCATGAGCTTATTGTAAATTCATAAAAAATACAACTGCTGAATACGTTTAAAGCAGTTTTTCTTATAAAGAAAAAGATAATGAGAATGTTTAGCAGTCGGACGGCATCGGAAGAAAAGGTCATTCACTGTGACTATTCAGCTGCAGACATATTCTCTTCCTTCCACAAATGTATAACTTGCAACAATTCCAAATGTATTCTGATTGATAAAGGAAAGAGCAAACACCTGTAAATTCTTCTGTTTTGTTTACAAAAAAGTCACGAATTTAAATTTTTTTAGTTTTAAAATATTTAAATCTTACTGTGATCAGAATTACAATAAATCTTTGTGTTGAAGAAAAATATAATCAAATCAATCAAAATATACATGGATATTTACAATAATTGGGAGAGTGAACACTGCAATATCTTCCCATCAGTTGATGTACTGAGCCATAATTCCACTTTTCTATCCTTTACTAGATTGATCAGTGGTTAGATATTAGCAATAATTAAATTATTAGTATGCTGTCAGCGAACTGCATGTTAATAAGAAACTTCCCAATGTGTTTGTTCGAAATAAACAGTAATTATTGGTGAAATGTCATTAGATATCTCTTAATCGATGAGGCTGTGATTACTTGATTTTGAAATGAGCAATATTCCAATATTTCCAATGAGCATTGGATGGAAAATCGATGCTTTTTGGTGTAGACCTGATTTTTTTTTATTGTAGTATTGGCAGTAATAATCAATGGATTAAAATATGATGTGCATCACACCTTACTGAATATTTTCAAGTTTTCTAACAGGTTTCTAGTCCACTCTTCAGTTTAAAAAGGGTAATTGTGGCTCAGTACATCAGTAACTGCAAAAGGTTTCAACTCATCTCCAAAGTTATTAATCTTATAATTTAAAAAAAATCAAACAATTATCTCTGTAAATGTCATTGACTCTAACTGTAGATTATAGTCAAGTTCGTTCTCTACTTATTTTCTTTCTATTTCTGACACCAGTGGCTAAATATTGATTAGATTAAATGTCATATGAGTGAGACATTAGTTTTCTCTCAAAGATCTGTGCAGCACAGGAATGGGTCGTTTGGCCCATAACGTTATGCTGAACATAATGCAAAAGGAACTCATCCCTTCTGCCGACCCTTGATCCATATCCATCCAAATTATCTAAATGAACATTAAATAGCCTTAATGTATCTGCCTCCACCACCGACCCTTGAAGTTCATCCCAGCCATCTACCACTCGCTGTGTAAAAAATAATTGCCCCTCACATGCCCCTTGAACTTTTCCCCCTAGCCTTAAATGCATGCCTCATAGTTCTGATGTTCGCAACTCTGGTGAGAAACCTCCTGATTGACAACTCTACCTATGTATCTCATGATTGTATAGACTTCAATCAATTCTTCCCCCAGCAACCGCCACTCCACAAAAAAGCAGCCTGAGTTTTTTCTCGCCTCTCAAATCCAGGCAGCATCCTGGTAAATGCCCTCTGTACCCTCTCCAAATCCTCCATATCCTTCCTGTAATGTGGCGAACAGAAGTGAATACAATACTTTAAGTATGCCTTAACCAAAGTCTTATGAAGTTGCAACATGATATCCTGACTTTTGTAACCAGTTCCCTGACCAATAAAGGCAAGCATGCCATTTGCCTTCCTTACCACCCTATATACTTGCATGGACAATTTCAGGGAGCCATGGTCTTGAATGCCAAGGTCCAGCCATTAACTATCTACTTTTCCTTAACATTTGAACTCCCAAAGTGAGACACCTCACACTTGTATGGATTAAGCTTTATCTTTAATTTCTCTGCCCATATCTGCAGTTTATCTTTTCCTTGCTGCATTCTTTGACAACCTTCTACATTATTCACAATTGCACTGAACTTTGTATCATCTGCAAGCTTATTAACTCACCCAATTAGATTTTAATTCATGTCACTTCTATATATTTGTATCGTGAAAAGAAGGGTTCCAGTGCAGATCCCTGTGGAAAAAAGACAGAAACTGAGGGAAATGCAGAATTCTTGAATAAATGAGGTTTTTTTCAATGACATAACAATCCTGATGAATAATCTCTGAAGTTGTGGTTTTTGTTTTCAAATTAATTCTCAGTTTACTGATCTTAATGAATATCCAGTACAAACTGCTTTGAATATGTTGAATCATTTTAAGTGTTGAGTTCTAACATTATGGCACAGCAGTTAGCACTGCTGCCTCACAGCGCCAGAGACCCGGGTTCAATTCCCGCCTCAGGCGACTGACTGTGTGGAGTTTGCACATTCTCCCTGTGTCTGCGTGGGTTTCCTCCCACAGTCCAAAGATGTGCAGGTCAGGTGAATTGGCCATGCTAAATCGCCCGTAGTGTTAGATTAGGGGTAGATGTAGGAGTATGGGTGGGTTGTGCTTCGGCGGGGCAGTGTGGACTTGTAGGGCCGAAGGGCCTGTTTCCACACTGTAAGTAATCTAATTTAATTGTCATTTCAATTCTCACGCCATCATGAGATTCTCATTTTAGTTGAATCCATTATTTTTTAATGCCAGTGTCATAATGAAATATTAATATTATTTTCAGGTCAACACACCTGCAATTAACCAACGTTTTCTCACCCAACACTCATAGTAACTATATCATTCTCTTTCATTTGAATTCTCATATTAATTGATGGATTATTAATCAGCCTTATCAATTAAGAGATGGCTAATTATTTTTCACTTCAATATTTCAGTTTTTTCCGATATACTGCACAATTACATTGCAATAAGGATTTTCTTATCAACCTTAAATTTGGTTTCAGCCATTTTAAAACTAATTATTGCGAATGTGTAACTGGTAATCATTGTTTAAATGCAATATATCCAACTGCCGATGTGGAACAATGGCTCAATACATCAACTGACAAACAATATTGCACTCTACACTCTCTTAATCTTAGCAAGATAATTTTCAGTGTGGGAGCTTAGTTGGATTGAATTGGCTGTGAGCAAAAATACATTCTGAGGAAGGGTCACTGGACCCAAAGTATTAACACTGAATGCTCCCCACAGATGCTGCCAGACCTGCTGAGTTGGTTTCCAGCAATTACTGATTTTGTTTCTGATTTCCAGCATCCACCTTTTTTTTGCGTTCTTGTACTGATTGTATTTCACTTCAATGCTAACATTTCTATATTTCTGATTATTACAAAAGAGATAACCATTTTTCACATAAAACATTATTTAAATTTCATGTGTTTCTTGTGTACACAAATCAGAATTAACAAATGTTTGATTTATTATTTTACAATAAATCTTGAATTCTTAGAAATCACAATTTTGTGAAACTGACGGAAGTTGTCTTTTGCTGAGTAGTCACATTGAATGACCAATGCTTTATTTCCAAATCATGTGCTTTACAAAGCAGTTTAATTTCAATTTATGTATGTGAATAACTGCTTCAAACATATTGAATTATTTGATTATCATGAAACTTATATTTATTTAAGATCATTGTCGCTTCGTTCCATCATTATTAGAAATCACTAATTCTTTTTATCCATTACACACTGGAACTGTCTAATACAATCCTAGTCCAATTATCACAATAAATATCTGAGCATATTTCCCTGAGAGTAACCACAGTAAGTTTGTGATTATAGACCTGCCCTTCCTGCATGGGAACATTATGGAGGAATCTGGTAATGTCTGTACTAATAGAACAGAAGGCAGGCGTTCAATTCCTACCTTAAACAGAGATGTGTCAAAGCACCTCAGAGTTGATTTGAAAATATCTAAGTGTCAATTGAATTATTTTTCAATCCAACATTTTCTCAACTTGTATCTGTTGTTCATTATAATGATCACAATATCTTGAATTTATTTGCTTCAGGTCACTGATTAAAGTATGAATGTTATTAAGGTGAGTGGGAAAGTTTTAAAAGGGATCTGAGGGGCAACTCTTTTCACAACGCGTGTTTGGCATATTGAGATGAGCTGTGAGAGGAAAGGCAGCAGCTGGTACGATTACAATATCTAAAAGACATTTGGACAGTTACATGGATAGAAAACATCCAGAGCGATATGGGACAAACACAGGAAAATGGGACTAGTTTAGTTTCAAAAACCTGGCCGGAATGCCAAGTTGGGCTGAATGGCCTGTTTCCGTTCTGTATCAGTCTAACTTTTTACAATTCAAACTTGACTGTGATGGGTACAGGAAAGCAAAAACGGGTGTTAATTCTATTTTCTGTCCATGAAAAAGAGACATAAATTTTAAATAATTGTGTCACATGAAATAGTTCACTCTTATTGTGATTAGAAATACAATGAATCCGAGCATTAAAGTGAAATATAATTAAATTAATTCAACTGTGTTTCCATGGTTAAAATAAAAATTGATATTCACAATGATTGAGAGTTTGTACACTGCAATATATTCACATCAGTTCACGTACTGAGCTATTATTGCACATTTACACTCCTTACAGAACTGAAGAATAATTACATATTAACAACACATAGATTTTTGAAAATGTATCAGTGCACTTTAAAGAAGGAGATATTTAATGTTACTATGTGACTGTGCAATGTGTAGACATGAACAGCAATCATTGCAGTGAAAAGTAATTACAGTTCTCTGAATTCATAAGGCTGAGTTTACTGTGCTTATTCAAATGAACAAGTCAGTTTTTCAAAGCGTGTTGGATGCAAAATCATTGGTTCCACTGTGGGATAGTTGACCTGAAAACAATAGCATTGCTGCAATGGATTAAATGAAACAATGGATTAAATTAAAATATGGATCTGATTATACACATTAGAAAGATAAACAAAGTATTTTGTAATTATTATAAGGATACTGAATTCATAATAAATGTTGTAATCTGAACAAATAAGTTGACTCAATATTTTAAAAGCACTTTGCTCTGATGTTGATTTGACATCATTAAGATCGGTAAACTGAAGACTAATATATAACAGCTAGATTGATGGATTGAGGACAATAAATGAGCCATTCAGTAATTATTGAAAAGAAATGACTTTTGCTCAAAATGCAGACAATACAGAAGTAATGTATTTCATTCAATTAGTTTACATGTAGAAACGTATGTTTTTAATTTATTTAATTTTATCCTGATCGATATTCAAACATTTGTGTCTGAATTAGGAAGAAAATAAGGAGATAATGAAAGTGAATATCAGAGTGACCACAAGATACAGTTCATGACATTTGATAGAAAAAAGAATTTGCATAATTTTGTAATTATTGAACGTTGATAAATAATTAGCTTCTCAGGTACTGAAGCAGTCCAACAGCAAGAACTACAAAATCTGGACAATATCGAGGTTTGGGCTGACAAGGGGCAAGTAACATACATGCCACACAAATGCAGGCTGCGACCATCACGTATAAGAAATGACCGAACCACCATCACTTGACATTCAATGCTGTTACCATCACTGAACACCCACTATCAACACTATCCTGGGGATAATCATTGATCAGAAACTGAATTGGTCTCACCACATAAACACAGTGGCTACAAGAGTAATTCAACTCCTGGCTCCTGAAAGCCTGCCCAACAGCTACCAGGCACAAGTCAGGAGTGTGATGGAATACTCCCCACTTGCCTGGATGAGTGCAGCCCTAACAACACTCAAGGAACCCATGGCCACTTCCATCTCGAAGGACAACGCCAACAGCTATATGGAAAGACAACTACCTTCAAGTTCCCCTCCAAGGTACTAACCCACCCTGACTTGGGAATATATCGCCATTCCTTCACTGTCGGTGGGTGAATGTCCTGGAAATCCCCACCCCAATGGCATCGTGGGTGATCCCACAGCAGCTAGACTGCAGCGGTTCAAGAACACAGCTCACCACCAATTTCTCAAGGGTAACTAGGGATGGGCAATAAATGCTGGGCCCAGCCAGTGATAACAAAATCACATCAAATAAATATTAAAATAATGTCTGCAAGATCAAAACAGCTCCAACGCTGTCCTAGCTGCAATCTCTGCCTCTTCTTATTGACAAAGATAAAAGGTTACCCTGCTCAACTTTCTCATCAGTACAGTATTCACCCCAGCCTTCTCTTATACCAACTAGCAGCATTTCCATCACCAGCAGGAACTCCACTTAAAATATTTTGTTAGTAACTTTTCATTAACTGGTTACTTCAACTACAATGCAATCTCTACAAACAAACCAAGTACCTTTTAGGCGACAACAAATTTTGTAACAACTCTTCTTCATCTCTCTCTGCCATTCTTTTTGGTTATATGAGGTAGGGAGGGATGGGATCACCACAGTGATGTAAGATATATGTAATACAGTGAGACAGTGAAGGTAGTATGGCTCACGTTGACTCTTAGACCCCACAGAGTGGAACAACACAATCACTGCATAATAAACACAACACAACATTTCAAACCGGCGTGACAGTAATAAAATGTGGATCGGTTGAACCGGCTGGATTTGTTTCAGCTGGAGTTTGTGAGAGTGAGGGGTGACATGACTGAAGTGTCTAAGATCCTGAATGGTTTGTTAAGGAGGACATGGAAAGGATGTTTCCTCTTGTGGGTCATACGTGAACTCGAGAGAACTGCTTTAAAATTAGATTCACTCTTTCAGGACAGAGATGAGGAGATTTATTTCCTCACAGAGGGCCGTGCAACTTTGGAACTCTCTGCCCCAGAAGGTGGGCACAATGAATATTTTTAAGACACAGGTTGATAGATTCTTGCTAATAGAAGTTGGGGGAAGATGGAACACAAATCACTAACAGATCAGGCCTGGCATTATTGAATGATAGAGTGGACTTGAGGGGCTGAATGGTCACCTCCTGCTTCTTTCTCACATGACCCAGGACTAAGAGCTTTGTTGAAAATGCATTCACTGGATGTAGGTGCCACTGGCTATGGGCAGCATTTATTACCCAGAGGGCAGGTAAGAGTCAACCACATTGCTGTGGGTCAGGGGTCACATGGAGACTAGATCAAGTAAGGATGGCAACTTCCTTCGCTAAAGGACATCAGTGACCGAGATGGGTTTTTCCTGACAATCGAGAATAATTTCATCAATAGAATCATAATTCTAGATGATTATTAAATTCAAACTGCTGAAACAGACTGACCATGTGGCTGTCAGTGAATCCAACACAAGTGAATGGAAACATTGCTCAGAGTCTGGTTCTGGAACATTCAACACAACCAGGAAATGGAAAGTGAATAATTAGCTGAAAACAAGGCCACTGCTCTGATAGGAACAAAATCATTCAATGTTCAGTTATTGACCATTATTGACTCACAGAACATTCTAATCTGCAGAATCGCAGTAAAAGGGAAAAGTAAACAACATTCTTGGCAAAGACATAATGAACCAACTGCTTGTATAAAACAGCTCCGAACAAAGGGGCTGAATCCTCCACAAACTGACAAATCAGATTTGTAGATAGAGATTGGAAATCTTTAGAAAAAAACCCTTCCCTGCTGATGGTGTGTGCTAGAAACCATTCTCAGAGTGATCTGCCATTTATTTCCTTTGAAGAGAATCTGTTTCCCCTCACAAAAGGAGGTGTGTTGCTCACTTACAGACTGACTTACAGACAAAGGAAACCTGATCTGAGACTCGCAAGTTAATTAAGCTATGAGTGACAGTCCACTGCACACAACAAGAGCTCAGACCACAACAGATTCTAGTGAAACCAACAATGCAATGAAAAAGGCGAATTGCTCTTTATAATCATGCAGCCTCTCTCAATCAAATAATCCCAGTCAACTTCTAAACATTTTAAAACTATTAATATCAATGAATATATATTTATTTCCATTCCTTATTTCCTCCAAAAAATGCATCTGATTATTCTCTTCAAAATATATTTTAAATGGTGAATTCCAAATCACAATTCATTTCCAATTATTCTAAGAGCAAAACAACTTGCAAACTAAAATAGTTTTCATGTCAATAATGACACTGGAAATTTTGTTATGTAGTTTAACTGTATGTCCAAATATTGTTTTGGTTCATTATTGTAGTGAAGATAAAATTAAAGTCTATTTATTTTCTCTGATATCCTTCCATTACTTTATTCCCTAATAATAATGCATGACGTAATGGGCGACAAGCATTAAAATAAAATCGAATTTTCAATGCAAGAACTGGTACAAATAATCACATATTATTCAGTTCATTCATTGTCGTTGATTATCAGAGTTATTTTCATTGTATGATCACGTTAAATTCACTCAAATAATCACAGTACAATTTTCACCTCTATAGATAAGTGAAGTGAATGTCAAATTATTAATATTTCAAGTCAAACCAAATTCACATTTTGTTCTGTTTTATTCAAGGAATGATGGAATATATTACATTATTATGAGAAACAGGAACAAGTGAAGGTGGTGGCTCTCAGATGTGAAGCCTTAAATCCAAAGGGCCAGGTGGTTGTTACAGTGGGGGAGGTACCTAGTCTCTCTCTCTCCTCAGAAGGCAATGAGGATGGTGACACTGGCAGGAACGGGTTAGATGACAAAGCGCCTACGTTTGAACAGAGGGACGGCAATGGGTGGGATGACCCACCACCCCGTAAGGCCCAGAAGGCCGTGTCTATAGCATCGCTGGGCATCAAAGCTCAAACTTGGACAGACAGTAGGGGGGGCAACAAAGGGAACTGACAGAAACTAAACCTGAACCGTTCACCCGCTGAACGGCAGATGTTGGTGAATGAACACCCAGTCTGATAGAAAAAATGGTAATAATGGACCTTAGTGGGACAATATGGATGAATTAGTAGAGGTACACAGTCTCACCGAAGATGATGTATGGACCCTCCCTCGGGCCAAGATGCCCTGAAGTGTACAACAGAAACTGTCCCTGCAATGAGAGGATGGGATACAAGCCGGTTCCTCCCAGAGTACAGCCGATCAGTGTCTCCAGGCATTTACAGATATTGCAGGGACACACTGCGGACGGGACAGGCTGAATGGGCTAAAATAACCTTGGTGACTCAGGGGCCCAAGGATAATATCGAGGATTATACAGAGAGGAAGCCTGAGGTGTGTAAGCACCACGGAAGGTTACCAAACCCCAACCTGTGACGATGAAATAGGTTTGATGTGTTTAAAAGATGACATGGGATCCTATTTAACTGTAATTATAAACATGGGACTCCCAGTGGGAGATAATTCTAACCACACTCTGAATTGCGTCATGAGAGCTGAGGCAAATGCAGAAACACAGGGGAATAGCTGCAGTACAGGGAGGGTAATCAGACCCACAATGTTACAAGGGAAGCAGGAAAGGGCACATCGACAAGGAACGTAGGCACAGAGAGGGAGATAGGTGTTCATATTGTGAGTGGCCTGTGTTCACCTAAGTATATGCATAGCCCATGAATATTCATTGACGCGCTGTTGAAGGGCCAAAACTGCATGATGCTAACACCGGAGCATCTTTGTCAGTTACCGATAAGCATTTACCCCTCACTCCCTGAATTACTAAAATGAGAGCAGTCGGAGTGGGAACCTAGGAAGCTGGATGAAGCAAACCTGCCCCGATGTAGACTGGGAGTATGACAAAATGTATTCAGATATGGAGGTGTGAAACTCAAGAAGGGACCTTCTGGGAGTTGCTCCTATTCATGCAACTATTGACATCAACACCTGAATTTAAACATGGGGATGCTCCGGCCAGGACTGGGAAAGAAAGAAAAGGAGAGGCAACCTCTCCGGAGTAGCTACATTGCAGGGAAACTGGGACAGTCAAAGAATCTAGTGGGTTATAGCTCGGACGAACTCAGCGGTGTGCGTAACTCAAACAGGAAAGTTATCTATCGACCCTGTAGAGATCGAGGGCCCTCTCACTCCCCACACAAAAAGGATCTCATCAAAACTGGGGATGAGGGGGCAATAATTGTGAGAGTGACAGATTGGCAGAAGCTGGAAATAGTCTGGCTCCATACCTGTGGACATTGAATGGCAGATGAAAGTGGTGTTTACTGACTGAGGAGAACAGGCGACCAGGATACTATTACCTCAGGGATCCTGCAATATTCCAGTATATACCACCGATGTGTGTTTGATGGATTTAGTCACACTGATCTTACCAACACCTCATCACCTCAAACAGTGAGAAAGATAATATCCAGATATTATACAGAGTATTCGATCAGGTTAACCAGGCCAGGCTTAAAATTAACGCACAGAGAGTGCAACTGGGAAGGTAGGGAGAGACGGAACTGGGACATCATATTGGGGAGATCAAACCAGGAAGGGAGAGGGGACAGTCCCAGCGGGAACAAAAACTATGATTATAAAACTATCCACCCGCACACTGTAAAGGGATCAGGCAAACTTTAGGATTGTTTAATTATTGTGGGAATTTTGTGAGGAATTATCCAGAAATAGAGAACCATCACGAGCCCTGGCAGAAGCGCGGTCATTAACCAGGGGTGAGGGAGGCAAAATGCACACAGTCAGCATACCTTTGGTATAGTTCATGACTGGGCTCGGTGAAGGTATATCACCCTGTCTGGGGGCCACATTGAGCATGAAGAACAGGTCAGAGAGTTAGTGGAAGCAACTAACTTTCCCATTGAAGCAGCAATAATGAAGATTAGGCTCACAGGAAAGTAGAAACTCCACATCAACGGGGTAGTGCGCATGGGTGGGCATACTTACTGAAACGGTGCAGACATTTGAGGAGGATGCAGTGGCAGTAGCTTCAGAGGCGAGAAAGGAAAGTTTAAAGACATTTCCAGAAACAGTCCCACAGCAGGAGAAACAGGAATGGGAAAAGGGTGGGGCAGTAATAGGACATAGGATGATCCAGCAATGCCACTGTATAAGACAAACATTTTTAAAATCATATCATGGGCTGGCACATATTGAGCAGGATAAAATGCAATATCGGATGATCAACTACAGGGGTGTTCTGGAACAAGAAGGTTTTGTCGAAGGGGTGTAGTCTGTACAGTGTGAGCCAGGGAAAACAATCAGGATAAAATGCAGGAAGCCACAGGAACCCAGGGGCCCACGGGAACAATTACAGATGGATTTTACGTACTCCCCATCCCAATCCCAGGGAAGGAAATCCTGCTGGGCCTTAACAAACAGGTTTACTCAGTGGGCGGGAGCATTCCCCTGCAGATTCTGACCAACGGACAAACGTTCCAGGAAACTAAGTTAAGCAGCTCTGTGGCCTGTTTGGTACTGAGCAGAAATCACATCTCACATACCACCCCCAGAGCTCAGAGACAGGAGAAGGAATGAAGCAGACACTGAAAGCTAGTCTGACTAAGGCCCTGACAGAGACAGGCAGGGATGGGTTAGTGTACTCCCCACAATCCTAATGAAACTGACGTCAACCCCAGCAAAGGGAACTGAGCAATCCCCCTTTGAATTAGTGACCGGATGGACTTTGCAGCTGCCAGAGGGTATGGTAGTGGGAGGGCAAGAGATGTACAATGGTAAGGATAGGGTGAAACAATTTGTGAAAGAACTGACAAAGCAACTGCATGAGCTGAGAGGGGAAGTTGCAGACGGACAGAGAATCAGAGACTGGGAAAGGGAGCTCATAAACATCTGAGCTGACATCCCGAACCCAGGAGATCGGGTCGGGGGGAAATATTTGTGGAACGTATGAAAGAAGCACATCAAAATGCTGGACTTGGCTGGGGGAGCCGTAGAATTCCAGAGAGGGAACTCTTCCATCATGCATTAGTAAGGAGCTCTGAATAAACATTGGTCGTGCTGCTCAGCACAGAACTGAAGGCTCCTCTTTGATATTTCTCCCAGCAACAGAGTGCAGGGGTATGTTACCGGCTGGAGGTCTGTGACCAGTGCCTCTGTTCTACAAGGGTCAGAGCTGGGACATCTGTTGTTTGTAATACATATAAATGATTAGCCTGAAAATGTAAACGATTTAATTAACAAGTTTGTAGATGGCACAAAGTGAAGAAGTTGTGAATCGTGAAGAATGTTGTCAAAGGAAACATCAAGGACGCGATCAGTTGGAAGGTTTTGCGGAGAAATTGCAGATAGGTTTGAATTCAGACAAGTGTGACGTGATGCGTTTTGGGCGGCTCATTGTAAGAGGAATGTATACACTAAAAGGAAGTGCCCTGAGCAGCATTGATATACAGAGGTGCAAGTTCACAGCTCCCTGAATGTGGTGAAGGAGGTGGATGGCAGATTTGGTGAAGGAGGATGTGGAGGTTTTGGAGAGGGTGGAAATGGGTTTACCAGGATGTTGCCTGGATTGGGAGAGGTTGGAAAATCTTGGATTGTTGTCTTTGGAGTGATCCGAGAGGCACAGACAGAGTGAATAATCTGAATCATTTTCCAAGTGGAAATGACCAATTCCACAGGCCATAGATTTAAGGGGAGAGGGGGCAAGTTTAAAGGAAATGAAAACCGAAAGAACAGCAGATGCTGTAAACCAGAAAGAAAAAACAGAAGTTTCTGAAAAAGCTCAGCAGTTCTAGCAGCATCTGTGAAGAGAAATTAGTTAACATTTCTGAGGAAGGAGGACTGGACCCGAAACATCAACTGATTTTTCTTCACAGATGCTGCATGACCTACTGAGCATTTTCAACAACATCTGTGCAAGTTAAAAGGGAGTTGTGTCAGACAAGTTTCTTATGCAGGCGGTGGTCTGTGACTAAAATGTACTTGTCGACAGATGGTAAAAACAGAAACAATCACAATGTTTAATAGGCATTTGGACAGGCAGATAAGCAGGCCTGGGTTGGCAGGGATATGGATCATATACAGGCAGATGGAATCAGTTTGGAATAGCATCATGATCAGCACAGACATGGTGGGCCGATTATTCCGGTGCTGTACTGTTCTGTTTTCTAGGGGGGAGAATGTGTGGAGCGAGAGAGAATATTTTGAGTATAATATGTCTCTTCTTTCGAACACACAGTAAGTTGATGCATTTTCAGAGAAGCAATGTTGAAAGGCAATATATATTTGGATGGCACAGACATAGAGAGCAGGACAGCAGGAATGGGGGACAATGTGTACAAATCCTTAATGGAGAGAGAACGTAAAGTGTTTTGAGTAAACGTATAGGATGCTGGGCTTCATTAACAGAGGGAATGATAACATACTCATGCAAAAGATGCTGACCGTTGACAAAGTTCTAGTTAGGTCAAAGTCAATCATTGCATCCAAATGTGGTCAACAGATTCCTGGTCAGGATGAGGAAGTTAACATACCACAGAGAGGCCTGTTCCATACTTTGCTTCTCTTTCAGGATGCATTGGTGACTCAAGGGTTAAACATTCTCCTGCCAAAGGTCTTACTGCCGTATTGTAAGAGTACAAGGCCTGTACTCTTCCAATACAGACTGAACACCTCAGTAGGGGTGAGGCAGACCGTATCTTCGAAATAGAACCTCTTGGAGCCACACATGTGGATTCCACCATAACCCCAGACAGAGCAATTTGCCCTTTCCAGACAAGACTGAGAGCCCTGGGCACAACCCTGTTAAACTGTCTCCTGCTCTCATTGTCTCACTTTCCCTCCATATTAGCATAGGTAAGTGAATCCCCCATTTACTGAAAGAAGAACCCTTCTGCCTTAATCTCTTCCCGTCAACACATAATCATGGACAATACGATAATCAGTTTCTGTAATCCATCACAAGTTATCACACGACATTGGCATTCATCATGCTTTGTAAATTCATAATTACCAGCTTTAAACTATGTAATGGCGATCGCCTATGCGACTGATATGCCTTTCTGGATTAGTGGTGCTGGAAGAGCACACCAGTTCAGGCAGCATCCAAGGAGCATCGAAATCGACGTTTCGGGCAAAATCCCTTCATCAGGAATACAGGCAGTGAGCCTGAAGCGTGAAGAGATAAGCGAGGGGAAGGCGGGGGTGGGGAGAGAGTAGCATAGAGTACAATGGGTGAGTCGGGGAGGAGATGAAGGTGATAGGTCAGGGAGGAGAGGGTGGAGTGGATAGGTGGAAAAGGAGCTAGGCAGGTCGGACAAGTCATCGGGACAGTGCTAAGCTGGAAGTTTGAAACTAGGATGAGGTGGGGGAAGGGGAAATGAGGAAACTGTTGAAGTCCACATTGATGCCCTGGGGTTGAAGTGTTCCAAGGCGGAAGATGAGGCGTTCTTCCTCCAGGCGTCTGGTGGTGAGGGAGCGGCGGTGAAGGAGGCCCAGGACCTCCATGTCCTCCGCAGAGTGGGAGGGGGAGTTGAAATGTGTGGCCACAGGGCAGTGGGGTTGATTGGTGCGGGTGTCCCAGAGATGTTCCCTAAAGCGCTCTGCTTGGAGGCGTCCAGTCTCCCCAATGTAGAGCAGACCGCATCGGGAGCAACATATACAATAAATGATATTAGTGGATGTGCAAGTAAAACTTTGATGATGTGGACGGCTCCTTTAGGGCCTTGGATAGAGGTGAGGGAAGAGGTGAGGGCGCAGGTTTTACAGTTCCTGCGGTGGCAGGGGAAAGTGCCAGGATGGGAGGGTGGGTTGTGGGGAGGGGGGGGGCGTGGACCTGACCAGGTAGTCACGGAGGGAACGGTCTTTGCGGAAGGTGGAAAGGGGTGGGGAGGGAAATATATCCCTGGTGGGGGGACCTGTTTGGACGTGAAGGAAATGTCGGCGGATGATTTGGTTTATGCGAAGATTGGTGCGGTGCAAGGTTTGCAACAGGGGTGTTCTGTCCTTGTTACGGTTGGAGGGGTGGGGTCTGAGGGCGGAGGTGCGGGATGTGGACGAGATGCGTTGGAGGGCATCTTTAACCACATGGGAAGGGAAATTGCGGTCTCTAAAGAAGGAGGCCATCTGGTGTGTTCTGTGGTGGAACTGGTCCTCCTGGGAGCAGATATGGCGGAGGCGGAGGAATTGGGAATATGGGATGGCATTTTTTCAAGAGATAGGGTGGGAAGAGGTGTAATCCAGGTAGCTGTGGGAGTCGGTGGGTTTGTTAAAAATGTCAGTGTCAAGTCGGTCGTCATTAATGGAGATGGAGAGTCCAGGAAGGGGAGGGAGGTGTCAGAGATGGTCCAGGTAAATTTAAGGTCAGGGTGGAATGTGTTGGTGAAGTTGATGAATTGCTCAACTTCCTCGCAGGAGCACGAGGTGGCGCCAATGCAGTCATCAATGTAGCAGAGGAAGAGGTGGGGAGTGGTGCCGGTGTAATTACGGAAGATCAACTGCTCTATGTAGCCAACAAAGAGACAGGCATAGCTGGGGCCCATACGTGTGCCCATGGCTACCCCTTTGGTCTGGTGGAAGTGGGAGGATTCAAAGGCGGTCATGCGAATGAGAGTGTCGGTAGAAGGGTACTGTTGGGGACCTCTGGAGAGGAAAATCGGAGGGCTTGGAGGCTCTGGTCATGGCGGATGGAGGTGAAGAGGGATTGGATAGCCATCGTGAAATGAGGCGTGGGGGGCCGGGGAAACGGAAGTCTTGGAGGAGGTGGAGAGCATGGGTGGTGTCACGAACGTATGAGGGGAGTTCCTGGACTAGGTGGGATAGGACAGTGTCGAGGTAGGTCGAGATGAGTTCAGTGGGGCAGGAGCATGCTGAGACAATGGGTCTGCCAGGGTGGTCAGGCTTGTGTATCTTGGGAAGGAGGTAGAACCGGGCAGTGGGGGAGTGGGAGGTTCCCGGACTATGAGGTTGGAAGCTGTGGGTGGGAGATATGCCTTTGTTTAATTCTTATTAAATATACTCTCTCTGTGGGTAAGGCAGAGATTCGTGGAGATGAGTTTGTACAAGTAGACACTCGGCTACTTTAGAGATGCTTTGAAATTCTTGCCAGCTGTCCGATAATAAAGCTACTGCTGTTGTACGGAAAACTTGTGTCATCTGGATTTGTGGAACAAAACAGACATTAACAAGGAAGGATATGAATGATCTTCAGGGTGGGGAGTACATACTTACTGGCGTGGTTCACTGATGAAGAAAATGCAGTCACTGAATTGATTTGAAGAGATTGCTATTTTCTTTGAAATAAACAAGTTAAATACATTTTTGATAAAGCTGTATAAGTTTATAACAGACCTAGATATAGCAGACAAAAATATCTGTATTTGATAGGTGATGGCACAAGAATTAAGACCAGATGTGAGGTTTTGAGACAGTGGGAGATGAGTAAGTGTCTCTGCTGTATTGGCTGGAAATATTGCCGAACATGCTGCCTATTACGGTGGTGCAAGCAGAGAAGATGAATGATTGATAAAAACAATTAGATCAGATCTGAGGGAAATAAAAACGCAGAGTTTGGGGGACGGATGGGGAATGAAAATGTTGGATTCTGCTACAGAGAGCCAGCTTGGATTTGATGGGCCTCTTTCTGTGCATTTTATTTGGACCTACTTAACTTGCTCTGGTCACCAATTAAATTGTCATTTAGATAAATCTGCTCAGTGTTCCTACTCAGTCCAACACAGGCTGTCCCTCCACCGCAGGAGATAATGTATACTGCTTTATACTGGGTTCTGGGGTGGGGGAGAGGGGGCGGGTTAACGGTGTGTGTAACAGTCTGCTAGCATTTATCTGAAATGGCAAAACACCAGTGCAGCCAGACTAGGGACAGACTCTGGAAATGTGGGGAATGCCAGAAGGGAATTCTGTACCAATCCCACCTGGAATCTGGCCAAACCAGTCGGACTGGGGAGAAGCTGTTCACCTGTTCTGTGTGTGTATGGATTGGGGGGGGGGGGGGAGAGAAGGGGAGAAGGGGGGAGGGATTCGCTCAGGCATTTATCCTGCTGAGACACCAGAGAATTTACTCATAACCACAAGTTGATTCTTTTTCTCTTGTTCGCACCAAGTAATGAACAATGGTTTTGGCAGTTCATAAAGTTTTGCACATAGAGAACGTAGCTTTGGAAATGTTCACAACATCGTTGAATGTGTACAAAATCACACTGAGTAGAGACTTTTATTTTTCTTTATTCATTCACAGGTGAGGGTATCGCTGGCCAGGCAGCATTTACTGCCCATCCCTAATTGCCCAGGGGGCAGGTAAGAGTCGACCACATTGCTGTGGGTCTGAAGTCACAATGGAGGCCAGATCAGGTAAGGATGGCAGCTTCCTTCCTGAAAGGGCATTACTAAACCAGATGTTTTTATCTGACAATCGATTAATGGTCATCATTAGATTCTTAAATTGCAGAATTTTTTTTAATTGAAATCAAATTCCTCCAAGTGCTGCAGCAGGCCTTGAACCCAGGTCTTCAGAACTTTATCTGGGGCTTTGGACTAACTGTCTCGCGACAATACCGCTCGGCCAATACTTCCCCACATCGCTGTCCATCTGCACAGAGCGAACAGTGATTTTCTGGTTCATCAGAACAGGGTAATCACACATACGTTTGCTCAATGATTGCAGGAGTTGGATGCTGATGGGCTATTGACATCCACCTCTGAACCATGTATTCTGGGGTTTGTTTCTATTGTCTTGTTATCTTTGGGGGATAAAAACAGTTTCAATTAACTTTCTATTAAATGCATGGCAATCAAGTAGCTCCCATAACTCTCAGGCAGATTAGTTCCTTTTGAAGGGCTCTCCATCTCCCCAAACTCCTCCATCCTCACCTCCAACAGTACAATAATCTCACAGAGTCTCTTTGTGACTATGAATGAGACATTCTGATCAGCTGCTTCTTTCCCTACTCCTAGGTCACGTTGGATCTTAATCTCCCCCTGCTGCAGTTGTGATCCTGCATCATTGTACAGTGATGCTCGCATTTCATTTCTTGGTCTGTCAGTGTTCATGATACTGCATGTAGCTTCTTGCATATACGGCTTACAGTGCTAGAGTTTAGCTCTTTCCTTCCACCAACAGCAGTAGAATTATACTCCAACAAAACTTATGGAATCACGGCCCAGCATATTCCCTTCCTTGCCTCTTACCATCAAACCAGAGAATCAATCCTCATTCAACTGAGAGAATTCCGGAGGGCATGTCAGTAACAGCAGCATGAATACCTAAAAATGAGGTGTTCACCTGATGAAGTTACCAAAGAAGACTACGTGTGTGCCAAACAGCATAAGCAGCAAGTGATAGACAGAGTGAAGCAATCCGGGAAACAACAGAACAGACCTAAGATCTGCAGTCCAAACAAATCCAGTTGTGAATGAAGTCAGAGCACAGCTGGAGTTCTGAGGACAGTTCTCTTCAAGATATTAACCAACAAGAATGTCAGACTGGATTAATTATCATAAAACTCAAGTCCGTTTGATATTCATATATTTACAATCAGTGTTCAATTCACCAAATGTAGCTGAAGGTAAAGATAACCTTCGAGTGATTGTAACAATGGAGACATCTGAATACTTTATCAGCAAATTAAAGTCTGTTGTGTTTAGATAGTAATAATTTTAAAGAGATTTTAAAAAGTAAGGTGGCTTGAGTATAATGGAAGAAGTTGATTGGTGGGTAGCTGATAATCTTGTTTTAATCTGAAGTTAATTTATGATTAGTTAACAAATAGACATATGGTAGGGAATTCCAGCCTCATGGAGTGCATATCCAGTTCCATGTGGGAAAGCCAGGACACTTCTTGTCTGAGCGACAACCACAAGAACACGGAGGTGACATGGAAAATGTCAGGAACATTCGTTTGACCACAGCTAAAGTACAGTACACATTTCTGATCTCCACATTCCAGGGTTGATGTGATCACACCAGAGAGGGTACAGAAGAGATTGATCAGAATGTTTGTACAATTGGAAAATTTCTGCTCTGAGGAAAGGATGGATAGGCTAGGGATGTTTTCTGAGGAAGATGAGCTGAGATATAATTGAAGTGATAAAATGCTGAGGAATCTAGATCGAGTGGATAGGAAGGAGCTATTTATAACAGAGAGGTCGGTAACTGGAAGTTTTAGATTGAAACTAATTCTCAGAAAGGTCGGGGGAAGAACTCATTTAACTCGGAGATGGTGGGAGACAGGTGGCAGAGGCAGTAACCAGCATCACATTAGAATAAAAGGACATGGATGTAACTGAAATGCTGGAACATGCAGGGCAATGGACTAAAGTCTGCAGAAAGGGATCAATGTGATTTATTTGACATTTCCCTAGAATATTAAACTCCAGTCAAATTTCAGAATTTATGAGCATCATCAGATTTGAACTCTAAATGTCGGAATAAATTTATCAGACATTTGCAGCACAGATATAGGCCACTTGGCCCATCTTGTATGTGTTGGCTGTAATAGAATGACCCAGGCTTTACAGCGTTCTGTCCTCATCATTCAGAGTAATAACTTCAGACTGCGTACTCTGCCCTCTATGTTGTTATAATCTGTTTTTTCAATATATTGCTTTGACAGCTGCTCACCTTGTTTCCTGGTTTCTTTCCCAGCCCTAACTCCATTCCCCGTGGCCTTGAGGGACTACCATTTCTGCAATTTAATCTCTCTTGCCTTCCCCCATGTGACAGACTGTCTATTTGTTCTTGTCTCATCCCCACCTTACTCACAAGGTTCCCAGACCACTGTAACTTTCACTGTGTCCCCTTGGTCAATGGCACGAGTTTTGAATTCTCTTCCTCCAGAGATAATTGGAAATCTTTCTGGTTGCAGTTTCCCCCAGATTTTATTTTTAAAAAGAGCATTTATGTCAGATTGAAGTATTCGTGAACCTTCATCCGCAATTCCGCACATTTGGATGTAATCTATGACCCTCCCACAGATGTGCAGGTTTGCTCTATTGGCTGTGCTAACATGGCCTGTAGTGTGCAGGTTTAGCGGGTTGGGTTATGGAGGTAGGGTGGGAAAGCAGGTCATTGCAGGCTCGATAGATAGAATAGCCTCTTTCTGCACCTACGGGATTCTGTGACTCTAACTAGTTGTGATTGTCATAACGTTTTCCTAATGGCAGGTTCATTCAGCTCAGGTAGACATGCTGCCTTTGTGTTTCTGTTGGTTCTCACTCAATCCTTTCCTTCTGTTTTACAGCAATTTCACACTGTACGTGAGGGTGAGAATGAATTTGTAAATACAAATACACCAACCGAAACCCACATAGGTCAGGAACTGTTTCTGCTGCTGGCATCACTCACAAGGAACAGAAAAATAATAAAGGATTCATCACAAATCTTACAGGAACATAGAGGTTATAATCACGAGTAAAGGCTTAACAACTCAAAATGATTTTCTCAAGAAAAGAGGAGGCTGAGGGACAACCTGGCATAAGTAGGAAACTTTGTTTTTGAGGGTTCAGAGATTTGAGTTTGGGTCTGAAGCATGGTTCATTGCCCCAAGTCAACGTTGCTATCTAAATGTGTATCTTTCTTTTGTATTTCTGTCTGAGTTAACAATCAGATGGGTAGGTCAGTGTCTGAGTGTTTTCCCAAATCCCTGATTGAATTGCCCTCTTCAACAATCTCAGGTGCCTCACCACTCACTGGGTCATGGGGAAACTCTGCCGTTACAATGAGAATGGTCTTTGCTGTCACCTCTCCTCGTGCTTCCGGCTAATCCTAACTTCCCTTCATTAAATCCCAGCTGCCTCTAGCCCACTCGCACGGACATGTTGAAGAGCATGACAGGAGAATGGATTGAAACCGAGAGTTCAATAGCCAGAAAGAACGAGGAAGAAGGAAATAAACTGGGTTTCTGGATCCCAGGGGATACAGACTCCAGGCCGAGTGCTTTGTGGGCATTCCCGCAGTAATACGAGACAGCATTCCATGATGAGAGTTAAACCCGGGTGGCAAGACAGGGAGCCACTGAACATTAGCAGGTTTAGCTCAAACACAGGAAATTTGTTCAGTCAGTAACAGTGTGTTAGACATGGAGGTGAAGTGAACAGTGAGAGGAAATGTAGCCAAAAGCTGCAGATGGACAACTTTCATTGGAACAGGAGGAGGCCATTCAGCCCTTCAACCCTGCTCTGCCATTCAATGGATCATAGCTGATTTGTGGCTTAACTTGCAATTTTCAAAACCCTCCAAACTCATCAATAAACTCCTCTGCAACAGACAAGATGAATATGAAAAACTAACCATCTGCAAATGCTGGGAAATCAGAAACAAAAACAGACATTGCTGGAAAAATTCAACAGATTTGGCAGCATCTGTGGAGAATGGAACAAGTTCTGGTGCGAGGGGAATGAGATTGTCAATAGAAACTGAGAAAACAGGAGGACATGCTCAATCAGAATAAAACCCATTTTTGTCTTGCACTTTTAATTCAACTGCAAAAATTATTCATTATTATTTCCGAAATAGGATAATAGACCAGAAATCAACTCTTCATGTCATTGGGCCTGGGAAATTATTAATTCTGACCTTGATCAGCTAACATGTGAATCCAGGCCCTGAATAATGTGGTTGACTCTGAACCATTTCCTGGGCAGTCAGAATGGATGACAAATGCTGCCCCAGTAAGTGATGCTGTGATCCCACGAACAAACAAAACAAATCCAATCGCTGTGGTTCCTTGTGAACTCACTGTTGTTTCATCAAGCTGGATATCTGAGTGAATTGCTTCCCACACTCAGAGCAGGTGAATGGCCTCTCCCCAGTGTGTATTTGCTGGAGTACAGTGAGGCTGGATGGTGTACTGAACCCAATCCTACAGTGAGAGCACCTGAATGGTCTCGCACTGGTCTCCTGTGACAGGAAGAGATGATATTCACCATCCCGGGGGATACTGGGTAAAGATAGCTCCAAGAGGGATACAGTGAGAGTTGATTGGGACAAACTGTTCGCATGCATGGTAGAATCAATAATGAGGAGGCACCGATGTAAAGGGATTGACAACGGAAGCGCATGTGACATGAGACAAAATAATTTCATGCAGAGAAAGTTTATGATCAGGAATGCACTGCCAAAAAGTGTGGTGAGTCAGGTACAATGAAGAGAATCGAATTGAACAGTTATTGGAAGAGGACGAATGGGAAGGTTTATGGGGTGAAGGTAAAGAATGGCATTCAGTGAGGTGATGAGCCAATCAGCCTCCTTTTGTCCTTCTGTGAACTTTTAATTCTCAGCCCTCTAAGGAAATATCAGAGCAGGGATTGTGAAGGGGTCAGATTGAATGACGGTCTCGGTGAACAAAAGTGAGACACAGACACAGAGGGGTGTTGGGATGGATTGAATCAAATGTTATCAATTTGCATGGCCCCCAACACTACAGCAGTTACAAACGGGAGTGATCAAGAGAATGGAATTAGAGCAGCAAATACATCTTAAACATTTATACAGCTAAAGAGGATGCTGGGTAAAGATATTACAGTTAGTGCTGACTTCATTCCAGACACACCAGCCTGGGAGCACATCCTTCCTGTATCTGTTCTATCGAGCTCTTGAAGAATTTTATTCATTTCAAGTGTTTCTTAGATACTCCAGAGAAGACAGTTTCATGCTCTTCAGGGCAATGCTGTCGTCAGAATTCAAGTAACTGGTGCATGTAACTGGCTGCTTCATGGACTGGAACTGGCAATTGAGACTGTAAGGTTACTGTATAAAATATCTTCAACTGTATTGCCAGATGCATGAGGGGCTTTAAGAAAAAAACACAACTTAAGGGCATTGAGTGTCAGAGCACTTCCTGTTGTGGGGCATCCTGTTCAGGTACAATTTATTGATAACTGTTAGAATTGACCTGCACTGGCTCTGTCGAAGTGGTCAGAGCATTATAACTGTAATTGGAGCAGGTAATAAATTTCTCATGGGTTAAAACGTTTAAATAATAGAATAGGTGTGGGTTCTTCTGGTAAAGTGTGCAAAGTTATTCAAAATGGTCCTAATGTACTTTCAGAAACAAATGAGAGAAAGGCACATTACTGAGGTCATTGCATTAGTCCAAATTTAGAAGTTCAGGAGAACTGAAGCGAGAGCTGGTGTTGGGAGGTGTAATAATGATAGGGAAAAATTGTTTTACAGAGAGAGAGAGTTCCCAGATGGGAAACTCAGCTTTAACATCACATCAACTGCAGAGTCATCCAATTCCGCAGGTCCTGATCCTTATTGTTCATCAGGAAGGGGAAAGCGGCATTCCCAGCCCAGAGAAATCATTCCCATGTTTCGCATGTGGTCGAATATTTAAATGGTCATGTGATCTGGGAAGACACCATTATGACGGGACCAGGGCGAGGGTATGCAAACATGAGGATTGGGGAAAGGAAATTACCTACCCTCCCAGTGGGACACTCACCGACACACTCACACTGTGAAGAGGCCGCTCACCTGCCTCATGTACGGGAATTGGGTTACTCGATCTTACAATCTGCTGAGGCACCAGAGATGGCACAGTGGATTTAGACCCTACACCTGTTCAATGTGTGAGAAAGGATACACTCTGATCTGCTGAAACACCAGAGAGCTCACTCTGGGGAAAGGCCATTCACATGCTCCCAGTGTGTGGGGAGAGATTCACTCAAATGTATCACCTGCTGAGTCCCCAGTGAGCCCACGCAGGGGGAGAAGCCATTCAGACGGATGTGTGTGAGAGAGGATTCAGTGATTCATCCTGCCCCCTGAGACCCCAGTAAGCCCACAGAGGGGGAGAGGCTATTCAAATTGTGGGCGGCACGGTGGCACAGTGGTTAGCACTGCTGCCTCACAGCGCCAGAGACCCGGGTTCAATTCCCGCCTCTGGCGACTGACTGTGTGGAGTTTGCACGTTATCCCCGTGTCTGCGTGGGTTTCCTCCGGGTGCTCCGATTTCCTCCCACAGTCACAAAGATGTGCAGGGTCAGGTGAATTGGCCATACTAAATTGCCCGTAGTGTTAGATAAGGGGTAAATGTAGGGGTATGGGTGGGTTTCGCTTCGGCGGGTCGGTGTGGACTTGTTGGGCCGAAGGGCCTGTTTCCACACTGTAATCTAATCTAATCTAATCTAATCAAATGCTCAGTGTGTGGCAAGGGATTCAGTGATTCATCCCACTCCCTGAGACCCCAGCGGGTTCACATTGGGTATGAAGTGTTCACCTCTTTGTGTGACAAGGAATTTGTTGAGTCTTCAAGACAACTGAAAGTCCAGTAAGTGGTCACCCACCTGCTCCGTGTGGGGTAGAGTTCACACATCACTGCAGGACACTGATTCTGACGTTACTGTTCATCAGGGTCAGGAGTGGACCGTGTTCATGATGACACTATTGGAGTATTGATGTTGTGGTTGTTAATCACATTAACTGGGCTGGTGTTGACAGAATTTATATTGCCACTTTCTGAACCTCAGGGTGTCTCTCTGGGAAGTAAGTCTCCACAAACAACAATGTGACAATAAGCAATGATCATCTGTTTTGATTTAAATTATGATCATAGCACGGCTGCTTCACAGAACCACGTACAAGGTTGGAGACCAGCCTTGGTCAATGTGGAGTTCCCCCATTCTCCCCATGATAATGTGGTCCCCTCCAGGTGCTCTGGTTTCCTCCCACAGACCAAAGACAGCACCCGAGCTACAAATCTTCTCACAAACTTTGAATTCTATTCTATGATTGAGGATAAAGGCTACACAGCAGGGTGTCCTTGGAAAAAGGAGCATGTGGTGTGTATCAATACTCTCGATGCCTTCAGATAGAGGTGGGCACCACAGGGGATACAGTGCTTTATCTCCACCACTGCCCCCTCACCCCCAACTCTACATTGATTTAGTCCCTTCTCACTCTGTCACTTGTAATGGTTTGCTTTGCTCGTCATGGGCCTTGTTTATAAATATTCAATTGGTTACACGGGTGGTTTACTGCGGGTGATTAACCAAAAGCAAAATGGGGTAATGATGATTTTGATGGTGGGAAGGTTGCTCAGCTGTGTGTGATAACATGTTTGGGTAGGAGAAAGGGGGAAAAAAGAACGCTTCACACCTCACAGAATGAGAACTGAAAAGCGGTTAAATCAAACCAAAGGTTAAGACAGGGAGGGAATATTTCCCCGGAGCCTGAGTAACTGGAAAATGATGGTGTCCGGGAATAGACATGATTTTGTTCTAAAGGGCACTTGAAATTTTAAAAACTGTTATGTTCAGATAGTTTCAATTCTTTTACTTTTATTTATTGTGGAATAATCTTTAACACAAGGTTTGCAAATTTGTTTTTTTTTAATGTAAAAGACAATAGTTAAATTAAAATCCATCAAACCATCCCTCACTGAAAACTGTTGTGGAAGTGCAATCTCCTGGAGAATCCCTGCCGATTTCTTCCTACCCGGGCTCCATGGCTATATACATACCTGGGAGATAGCAGCAGGAGGAGACCATTCAGCCTTTCAATCCTGCTCCACCATTCAGTGGGAAACAGCTGACCATCCAGCTCTGGCTCCTGTTCCTGCTGTGTTCCAATCCCCTTTCATGACTTTACCTCGAAGAACTATATCGAAGTCCTCCTTTGGTTTCACTGCCTTTTGTTCCAGTGACGTTGCTGTGTTACTGTGCAGGTGTAGGCAGGGGTAATGTGATGGTGCTGCCTCCTGGAGGATGCACTCAGCGTCCCTCATCATCCTGCAGTAACATCAACTGGGTTTCAGCAACTCGAGAAATAAACCGTTTCCAGGATATGGGCATCACTAGCTCAGCCAGCATTTATTCCCCATCTCTAGTTACCCTTGAGAAGATGGTCGTGATCTGCTGTCTTGTACAATTCACAGTCCATTTGGTGCAGAGAGATCGAAAATGTTGTGAGGGAGAGTGTTGCAGGATTTTGGCCGAGTGACTCTCTATCTTTGCTTCTTCAAATTCTGGTTAACTTAATCACAATCTGCAAATGATTTTGAGATTTCAGTCTTCAAATCTTCACCATCTAGCACCCTGTACAAAGGAATATGTACAGATTAGAAATTCAGAACAGACAATTCCTGTTTCTCTGGAATATCTTTTTCCCCTTTCTTCCCTCAAAGCTGTAACCCTCCAGCCCACTTACTCTCTCCGACCGTTCTGATTCTGCTACCCCCTAATGTACACCCTCCCCATTCTCATGGAGTTGTTGATAAACAGATCCATGCCACCACTTCCCGTCCCTGGTTAGACTCTGCACCGTTTCTGGGTTCACTTCCTTTCCTTTCAGTTGCTGCAAGTCAATAATGTAACAGCAGAATGAAACAAAAGGAAACAGAAAAGGAGGTGGCAGATCCTGGACAGAAGAGAAACCTTCAGTCTGGGAGAATGGGTCAGATCCTTCTTTATTTCCCATTAGTTGATTCCCACCATTACAATGAGTTGGGGATGGAGAGTGGTCCTACATGGGAGTAGTGACACTTTGACCCCCTCCTCCAACAGATCAATACTATGAGCAGATACATTCCTCCTCCAGCCAATCGCAGTGTGAAAAACTTTCCGCAAAGTATATTTACCCAAAGCACATGCTCCAAAACCCGCCGACATTCTGTACATGTACAGTGCCAGGTTTCCCCACACACGTGTGGGCCCTGCCTCAGGGATTGTGGAGTTGTAGTCCCCATGAAGCCACTGGAGCCCTGTCTCTGGAAAGTTAATGAATAGTGTGGACTGGAGGGTGTTGTGTATAGGATCCCCATTCAGACACACAGAACATATGGACTGTCGCTGGGTTTTACTGAGACATCTGCTTCCACAACCTGATTTTCTGATGTAAGGAATGTAGGTTCAGTCAAGTGGGGTGTGGTGAGGTTAATAGGAGGAGCAGATTTTAAGCAGAGGTGGTTCAATGGTTAGCATTGCTGAATCACAGCGTCAGGGACCTGGATTTGATTCCAGCCTTAGGCGACTGTGTGGAGTTCACACGTTCTCCCCGTGTCTGTGCGGGTTTCCTCTGGGTGCTCCAGTTTCATCCCACAGTCCAAAGATGTGCAGGTTAAGTGGATTGGTTATGCGAAATTCCCAGTGTCCATGCCTGTGCAGGTTAAGCCATTAACCATGGGAATATAGGGAATGGGTGAGTCTGAATGGGATGCTCATCATAGGTTGGTGGACTCCATGAACGATAACCCTGCTTCTGCACTGAAGGGATTCTATTCCATTCTCATGAAGAAGAATGTACCTATCTCAATGTGCTGTAAATCTGTAGAAATCCCTATTCAAAATGCGGTGGATGCCAGGACAATAAGCAAATTTACTGAAGAGATACAGATGTTGAATTTGCAATGAGATGAAGGGTGAGAGAGAGCAGGTGGGAAATTCCAGCTGAGACCGATGTGAGCTCAATCATCATGGTATTAAATGGTGGAGCTGGTTCGAAGGGCTGCATTGCCTCTCCTGTGCCCAGTGCTTATCTTCTTACGGTAATAACTGGAAAGCTGAATTCAAAACTCACCACCTTCACCAAAGGAGATTTTTGGAAAAAGCAGGATGGTCAGGTGGATTAGCATTTCAAACTTAGATAGTGAGGAAGCATGTGGAAGATAATGATTTTTCAATTTTAAACTGAGGTGAGTTAAATAGGTTATAGTCCAACAGGTTTAATTGGATGATGATGAAGGAGCAACGCTCCGAAATCAAGTGTGCTTCCAATTAAACTTGAGGGACTATACCCTCGTGTTGTGAGTTTTTAAACTTTGTACACCCCAGTCCAACACCGGCATCTCCAAATCATGTAAACTGAGGGGAGACAGTGATTTATGGTTTTGGATTGTGTAGTACACTCACACCGTCCAGAATACTCTGTTTTGAATATCTATCCTGTACTTTAATCCAAAGCCAAGGTCTCTGACGATGAAAACCAAAACACCCAGGTAACATCGCCTCACCTCGTAATCTGATAAAAGACTTGTGATAAGTCTGGTTGAATTTAGAATACAGTTGGAAAGCGGGAAGATTAAATCCAATCCTAAGATTCTGTGCTTAAACAAAGGAGACTACAATAGATGAGGCAGGAGTTGGCTAATGTAGACTGGAAGCAAAGACTTTAGGGTGGGACAGTTGACAGACAGTGAAGGAATATCAAAGAATTTTTCAAACTGCTCAGCAAAAGTATATATCAGTGAAAAGGAAGGACTGTAGGAAAAGGAGTAATCTGCCATGGGAGGCTAAGGAAATAAGGGAGTCTATCAAATTGAAATTGAAAGCATACAAATTGGCAAAGACCAAGGAGAAACTAGATTAGAAAAAGTTTAAAGATCAACAGAAAGCTAGATGGGATTGGGGGAGAAAAGTGATGAGCAGCTATCCCCAGAGCCAGAATAGCAGTTTACACGGCTAGAGGGGAACCTATTGTGTGGGGAACATATGGCCTCTGTAATTGTTGACTGTTACCATAGAGATAATCCTGATCAAGTTACAAATCACAGCACACTCCAAAAGCTTGTACTTCCAAATAATCATGTTGGACTATAACCTGGTGATGTGTGGTTTTTAACTTTGCCCACCCCGCTCCAACACCGGCTCCTCCACATCAGAATCCTGACAGACAACCCCACTTAAACTGAAGTGCCTGTCAGATACCTGACTGAGCCACAGGGCCGTGGGGGAGGGGTATGTGGTTTAACCACAAAGTGCTGAACTGAACTAGACTTTTTAATTGCCGTTGCCATGGAGATAATATTGAGAGACAGCGTCCATTCAAAACTACAAACCACAAAGGTATAAGAATGGGAGCGGCACATCGGACAGGCGGGGAGTTACCTGATGCTGCCTGGAGGTGTTCTGCATGTACACTATCCAGGTAACTGCCATGTCTCATCAATAAAGACTCAAAGAAGACCTCTCAGAGTTCTGTGCCCAGTTATTCCTATCCAGCAGGGTTTAGGAATATGAGTACACAGCAGTCTTCACAGTGGAGGATACGAAGAACATGCCAGTAATTGACAAGGAGACTGAGGAAGGTGAGGACCAAGAAACAACCATTGTCACGAGAGAGTTAGAGCTGGGCAAGCTAATGGATCTAAAGGTAGACAAGTCTATTTGCCCTAATGGAATACATCCCGGGGTACTACCAGAGATAGCGGGAGAAATAGTAAATATACTTGGAGTCAGAGTCCTACAGCAGAGACAGGCTCGTTGGCCCAAACTGGCCCATGCCGATTAGAATGTCCATCCACGTGAACCCCATTTTCCTGCACTTGGCCCATCTGCTTCTGACGGAGAAAGTGAGGTCTGCAGATGCTGGAGATCAGAGATGGAAATGTGTTGCTGGAAAAGCGCAGCAGGTCAGGCAGCATCTAGGGAACAGGAGAATCGACGTTTCGGGCATTAGCCCTTTTTCAGGAATGAGGAAAGTTGGTCCAGCAGGCTAAGATAAAAGATAGGGAGGAGGGACTTGGGGGAGGGGCGTCGGAAATGTGATCGGTGGAAAGAGGTCAAGGTGAGGGTGATAGGTCAGACTGGGGTGGGGGCGGAGAGGTCGGGAAGAAGATTGCAGGTTAGGAAGGCGGTGCTGAATTTGATGGATTTGACTGAGACAGGCTGGGGGGGGGAAATGAGGAAACTGGTGAAATCCGAGTTCATCCCTTGTGGTTGGAGGGTTCCTAGCCGGAAGATGAGGCGTTCTTCCTCCAACCGTCGTTTCGCTGTGGTCTGACGATGGAGGAGTCCAAAGACCTGCATATCCTTGGTGGAGTGGGAGGGGGAGTTGAAATGTTGAACTACAGGGTGGTTGTGTTGGTTGGTCCGGGTGTCCCAGAGGTGTTCTCTGAAACGCTCCGCAAGTAGGCGGCCTGTCTCCCCAATATAGAGGAGGCCACATAGGGTGCAAAGGATGCAATAGATGATATGTGTGGAGGTACAGGTGAATCTGTGGCGGATATGGAAGTTTCCTTTGGGGCCTTGGAGGGAGGTGAGGGGGGAGGTGTGGGCGCAAGTCTTGCACCTCCTGCGGTTGCAGGGGAAGGTGCCGGGAGTGGAGGTTGGTTTGGTGGGGGGTGTGGATCTGACGAGGGAGTCACGGAGGGAGTGGTCTTTACGGAATGCTGATAGGGGAGGGAAGGGAAATATATCGTTGGTGGTGGGGTCCGTTTGGAGGTGGCGGAAATGACGGCAGATGATGCGCTGTACATGGAGATTGGTGGGGTGGTAGGTGAGGACCAGTGGGGTTCTGTCCTGGTGGCGGTTGGAGGGGCGGGGTTCAAGGGCAGAGGATCGGGAAGTGGAAGAGATGCGGTGGAGGGCATAGTCTACCACGTCGGGGGGAAATTGCGGTCCTTGAAGAAGGAGGCCATCTGGGATGTGCGTTTTTGGAACTGGTCCTCCTGGGAGCAGATGCGGCGGAGTCGAAGGAAGTGGGAGAATGGGATGGCGTTTTTACAGGGGGCAGGATGGGAGGAGGTGTAGTCCAGGTAGCTGTGGGAGTCGGTCGGTTTGTAGTAGATGTCCGTGTTGATTCGGTCGCCTGAGATAGAAACAGAAAGGTCGAGGAAGGGGAGGGAGGAATCGGAGACTGTCCAGGTGAATTTGAGGTCGGGGTGGAAGGTGTTGGTGAAGTGGATGAACTGTTCAACCTCCTCGTGGGAGCACGAGGCAGCGCCGATACAGTCATCGATGTAGCGGAGGAAAAGGTGGGGGGTGGGGCCAGTGTAGTTGCGGAAGATGGATTGTTCCACATATCCTACGAAGAGGCAGGCATAGCTGGGGCCCATGCGGGTGCCCATGGCTACTCCTTTCGTTTGGAGGAAGTGGGAGGATTGGAAAGAGAAGTTGTTCATGGTGAGGACCAGTTCAGTCAGTCGAAGGAGGGTGTCAGTGAAAGGGTACTGGTCGGTACGGCGGGAAAGAAAGAAGCGGAGGGCTTTGAGTCCTTCGTGATGGGGGATGGAGGTGTACAGGGACTGGATGTCCATGGTGAAAATAAGGCGTTGGGGACCGGGGAAGCGAAAATCATGGAGCAGGTGGAGGGCATGGGTGGTGTCCCGAACGTAGGTGGGGAGTTCTTGGACTAAGGGGGACAGGACGGTGTCAAGGTATGCGGAGATGAGTTCGGTGGGGCAGGAGCAGGCGGAGACAATGGGTCGGCCGGGACAGTCAGGTTTGTGGATTTTGGGCAGGAGGTAGAAGCGGGAGGTGCGGGGTTATGGGACTATGAGGTTGGAGACGGTGTATGGGAGATTCCCCGAGGTGATGAGGTTATGGACGGTCTGGGAGATGATGGTTTGGTGGTGGGGGGTCGGGTCATGGTCAAGGGGGCAGTAGGAGGAGGTATCTGCGAGCTGGCGTTTGGCCTCAGCGGTGTAGAAGTCGGTGCGCCAAACTACTACCGCGCCTCCTTCTGACCCCTTGCTATCCATGTATTTGTCCAAATGTCTTTTACATGTTGTTAATGTACCCACCTCAACCACTTCCACTGGCACCTCTTTCCATATACATACCATCCTCTGTGTAAAACAGTTGCCCCTCACGTTCCCTTTTATAATTTCTCCTCTAAACGTAAACTGATGCCCTCCACTCCTTGATTCCCTGGGAAAAGGACGGAGTGCATTCCCCTTACCCAGGCCTCTCATGGTCTTATACACTTCCAGAAAACATCCCCCCTCTGTTTCCACTGCTCTAAACAAAAAAAATCCTCGCTTCTCCAACCTCTCCCTATAACTCAGACCCCTGAGCCCTGGCATCATCCTTGTAAATGTCATCTGCACCTTTTTACAGTTTAATAACTGAAACCTACATTACATTCATCACATTTCCAGTGTTTCCCCACAGCATTGGAACTGACTTGACAACGCCAATTGATTACAAGCCATGATCGATAATTAACTCCTTTACAACAATCCCGTTTTCATCGTTTGTTCCATGATGCAGGTATCCTGGTCTCTTTCTGGTTGCATGATTAATTAAAACCTTGTCCTCATACTAAACAAATCTGGAGCTTAATTGTTTCTGGGAAATGTGCCATGTGTTTTCAGACTTTTAACAACAAATGAACTCTCTCTCCACACTAACATGGACTTGGCTGTGTCTCAGTACTTTTTCCAGACACACTGACATTTGAAATATTCGCCCACGGACAGAATACACACCTTTCCTTCCACATGAAAAGGCCAGTGATATTCAGATCGGCACGGATCAAGTAACCATCAAAACCGAACAGGAAGTTCAATTTGAATTACTCATCCACAAATCCGCCCTTTCAGAACCCTACAACAGAGAAAACAGGTCACCACCGTTAACACAGTATGGAAATTCATAAGACAGTGATAGTATTAAATTGTAGTTTCTTTGTTCCCCCAAAGCTTTAAATCTCAGTCTCACAATTGCTCTCTTCTGTGAACTGAAATCCAAACCAATCTCCTCACCATTTTTCCTCCACACCCAGTTCTCACAGACTCTCTCTTCTCTTTGAAATCAGCTTCCTCGCTCCTGCCTGCAGACTAAGAACCAAAAAAAGGTTTCCTCCCAAATCCAAATATGCGCAGGTCAGGTGAATTGGCCATGCTAAATTGCCCATAGCGTCAGGTGCATTAGTCAGAGGGAAATGGGTCTGGGTGGGTTAGACGTCCGACGGTCGGTATGGACTAGTTGGGCGGAAGGGCCTGTTTCCACACTGTAGGAAATCTCATCTATTCAAATCAATGAGTCTGACTCGGAGCCTCCTGGATGTTGGTGAATCCTTCCCCCACTTCCAAGGTTTCCTTCCTGGTCAGAACCAATCTGATTTTCCCCCCAATCTGGAACATTTTATTTATTTCCCCCACACGGACCCTCTGATGAGAACCGTCCTGCACACACTGACCAAACCATATCTGATTGAACTAAGATGAACCAAATTAGAACTTTAATTGCAGGCCCATCTGTGTTCCTTTCCATAACATTCCTGAATCTTCACACGAGTTCTGATAACTTTCTGCGAAATGCTCCCCCCACTGATAGCCGACCACTTGTCACGATATCATGGCAGGGGCCATTTCCCTGGGTCCTGTTCCCAGAGGGAGGAAACTGCCAATGACAGATTAACCCCACACACGCACAGCCTCCCTGGCACTGACCCACCCTGCACATACACCAACAATTGGACAGCACTGCGCCCATGCACTGGTCTCCCCTCCTACAGCACATGCTCCAGATCACACATGAAGCTGGGTGATTGACAGCAGCTGTGTCCCAATAGGGTGGAGGGGGCAGGGCTGGAGATTGTAAACAATGAATGAATGTGGAGGACACTGGGGGATGGACAGGTCAGTGAGGGAAAGGATCAGTGCAGCAGCAGGAGGGGATCCTGAACAAAGTGAGCAATGGGAGAGTCTGACAGAGAGAAACTACAGGAAGGTTCTGTTTGGAGGCTCAGGCAGGGACAGCTGGGAGACAGTGTGGCCTGGCGGCTTGGGCATGTTTTCCAATCAGCCTTTTCAAAGATGCTGTTACTCAACTGTGAGCTCGATCCTCCTGGTCCAGTGGTAAGGACATTACCACAATTTCCTGGTGGGCTAGTGGAAAGAAGGGAAGATTTTCTCAATCTCTCTCACATGGAAACTCCATGAGCTCCTCCCACTTCCTGTCTATGGTGGGGATGGAGACAGAGCAGATGGGAGCGTGGTTCGGGATATAGGGACTGCCTTTCAAATGGAACTTACCTGTGTGGGTGATATTAACAAGACTCAATACACAGTCACTAACACAAACCTGGTGTACTTGAACTTTATCCAGAATATTAACACCCCATAACTGGGTGACGCAGACCCCAATGTACTGAGTTAAGTCCTGGATATTAATAATGGCTTTGTGTGTGAGAAATCTCGTCTCATGAACTTGAGTCAATTTTTTTGAAGTAACAAAGAGGATTCATGAGGGCAAAGCAGTGGAAATGATCTACATGGACTTCAGTAAGGCATTCTACAAGGGTCCCCATGGGAGACTGGTTATCAAGGTTGATCTCATGGAATACAGAGAGAACTAGCCATTTGGATACAGAACTGGCTGAAAGGTAGAAGACAGAGGGTGGTGGTGGAAGGTTGCTTTTCGGATTGGAGACCTGTGACCAGTGGAGTGTGACAAAGGATCGGCGCTGGATCCACTAATTTTCAAAATTTATATCAATGATTTGGATGTGAATATAGGAAGTAATGTGAGGAAGATGACACCAAAATTGGAGGTGTATTGGACAGTGAAGAGGATTACCTCAGATTACAACAGGATCTTGATCAGATGGTTGAATGTGCTGAGGACTGGCAGATGGAGTTTAATTTAGATAAATGTGAGGTGCTGCATTTTATGAAATCAAATATTAGCAGGATGCATACGCTTAATGGTAAGGTCTTCGGGAGTGCTGCGGAACAAAGAGACCTTGGAGTGCAGATCATATCTCCTTGAAAACAGAATCGCAGGTAGATAGGATAGGAAAGAAGGTGTTTAGTACGCTTTCCTTTATTGGTCAGAGCACTGAGTATACGGGTTGGGAGGTCATATTGCGGCTCTACAGGACATTGGTTAGGTCACGCTTGGAATATTTCATGCAATTCTGGTCTCCTTCCTATCAAAACAATATTGCGAAACTTGAAAGGGGTCAGAATAGTATTACAAGCATGTTGCCAGGGTTGGAGGATTTGAGCTATAGAGAGAGGATAAATACACTGTTTTCCCTGGAACGTCAGAGGTTGATGGGTGACCTTATAGAGGTTTATAAAATCAGTAGGGGCATGGATAGGGTAAATACACAAGATCTTTTCCTTGTGGTGGGGAGGAGGCACGATGGGGGGTGAGAGACAGAGGGGATAGACCGAGAGGGGAGGGTGACCGTTATTTTGTAGATCTACAACACAACCCTGTTCCTGTTTTCTCCCCATCCCCTTCAATCCCTCTGACGGGCTTAGAACAAGTGCACAGTCTCTGGAAAGTAGAGCTTCAGGGTGGTCAAGTGCTGAAGGTTGCATTTAGGACGCTGACATTTATTGGTCTGTGCACTTATCAATAAATGGACCTGGATTCAATTCCACTGTCCTGGATTCATGTCTGTGGCCACAGACGCGCCTGTCTCTATCCCTGACTACTGGACCCCCTGTCACTACAGCTCTGTCATTCTCCTTCCTCCAGTTCTGTGCAGCGGAGCTATCTGTGATGTCATGAACCTGGCTGTTGCTGATTTCCCCTGAGAGTCCACCCCACCTGTTCCCCCCGTTATAGAATCCCAAGCGGTGCACAATATCTGTTTGAGAAAGGGAATGATCACTGGTGAGTCCTGCACTTCCTTCCAGAGCCTTTTACTTAATCTGACAGTCACCCATTCCCTTTCTGCCCGTGTAACCCTCACCTGCAGTGTGACTAACTCACTAAAAGTGCTGTCCATAACATTCTCAGTATTGCTGCACAGTGAGTCCACTCTCAACTCCAGGTCTGAAAAGCAGTTTCCCAGTAGTTGCAGATGGACACAGTTCCTGCACACATAGCCGTCAGGGAGACTGGAAGCGTCCCCTATTTCCCACATTGTCCAAGAGGAGCACACCACAGGTCTGAGGGCGCCTATCACAATGTCTCTCTAGTTTCAGCTAGTTACTCTCATTAAGAGAATTTAAATGAGCTAGAAACCTTTCTTCACTTCAAACATTTCCATTATAATCTAAAGCCCCGATCTTTACTTAAGCTGACATTTTATACTTTTAAAAACTGTTAAAAAAAACTCAGCAGGTTTCACTTACAAACATGCTATTCCCATTGAGATCATGTGAATTTCTGAATGGCCTTAACTAAAACTGAAGCTGAGCTTCACCTTCTCCCTGTCTTCCCTCCGTCTGTTTACACCCAACTCTGAAACACTCTCATTGATCCAAGCAGCCCTCACAGTGCAGCCCTATCATTTTTATTGTCTGTTCATACCGACAGTGCCCTATGCCTCCTGCAGTGTTCCAGTGTATCTCAATGGGAGCTCAGGAACTGCATCTCATCTTTCAATTCAGCCCTTTGCAACCCCAGAGTCAACATGGACTTCAGCAGATTCTGAATGAACAGGCAGTTGTCAGAATATGGAACATTCCACCTGAAATGGTGCTAGAATTTGAGTCTATAAGGAATTTTAATGAGAAGTTTCCAGTGAATTGAAAATAAGGAGTTTACAGGTTAACATCATGAAGTGGGTAACTAGGAACAAATCTGTCAGTTCCTACAAAGAGACAAGGTGTAATTTGGATATATCTGTGCTCCCTCCCAGGGCAATATCTCCTTCCTTAGCTGCAGGGTCCAGAACAGAGCACAAACCCCAAGGGTGATCCAACCACTAATTTGAACATCTTTCTGTTTTTTTGCTTGAAAAAAATAGATACTTTCCCATAGACAGAACAGACACACCTTTCTCCTTTCTACAGTTAAATATCAATGGTATTCAGATCCTGATGACCCTGCTGACGATAGAAAAATACTTTTGAGATCTCTGTCTCAATTATTCTCAATTAATATCCTATAAAATGAATTCACAAAACAAAACTCATAGTCAATGCAAGATGAATAGTGAAGACAAACACTTCTCTTGGTATGTGTTTGGTGTGTAAATGCTCGTCTTCAAATCACCCATTCCCCACCCAGGCAGAGGAAATGTCCATGTGCCTCACTGTACCTTGCCCCAAATAAAGATGGCGGCTATCACCGCCTGAGGGCCACAGCCATTTTCCCATTTGCTGTAAACGTGGGACCAAGAGTTTCTAATTCAGGCCTAACTACCTGTACAAAGTGTAATTAAACCCTCCCAGTATATGATTTGGAGATGCCGGTTAACAGACAGTCAATTTTTCAATGTATAATTTCAGTTACATCACACTGTAAATTTTTGCTATAAATTCTGTGTTACGATTGAGCCCTCCACTATCACCTGAAGGAGCGTCGCTCTGAAAGCTAGTGTGCTTCCAATTAAACCTTTTGGACTATAACCTGGTGTTGTGTGATTTTTAACTTTGTACCTCCCAATCTAAACTGGATCTAACTCCCCTTTCCCGTTTCCTCCTTCTGCACACACCAAGGGTCATTCTAGGTCCAGTGACCCTTCCTCAGAACCGAGGCAGCTGGGAAAATTAGAATCTCTACAGTGTGCTAACAGGCCATTCGGCCCAACAGGTCACACCCACCCTCTGAAGAGTTTCTCAACCAAACCCATTCCCGACCCTATTATTCTACATTTCTCCTGACTAATGCACTTAACCTATACATCCCTGAGCACTACCGGAGATTTAGCTGGGCCAATTCACCTAACCTGCCTATCTTTGGACTGCAGGAGATAGGGGTTAAAGAGTAAATAATAGGTGGGGACAGAGTCCAAAGAGAGACAGGAACCGTTGGAAAGACAAAGGAGTGGATAACAATCTGGCTGGGAGGGTGCATAGCTATTAATGGAGGGGACAGGAACCGGTGTCTGGCAGAATCTCAGTGGAGGTGTTGGAAATTGCAGCTGATGATCTAAGTTCTGTTGCAAAACAGACCCTGAGCTTCCAGTTCCCTGTCACTGTAACACATGAGTCTGTTCCCTGGCCAACATCTCTGCCTCATGCTTACTGCAGTGTTCCAGTAAAGCTTGATGCAAGCTGGCAGAACACTCCAGAACATACCAAAACTCCCCGTATTTCAAGGACTGCAATTTCCCCTTCCACGTGGTCAACAATACTCTCCAGTGCATCTCCACCACTTCCCACACCTCCATTCCTTTCAGCATTCCAGAGACCATTCCCTGTGAATTCCTCGTCAGATCCATGCTCCCATCAAACCGACACTCCACTCCCAGCACCTTCTCATGTCAATGTAAGAGGTGTAAAACCTGTGCCCACACCTCCCCCCTCGCCTCCAAAGGACCCTTCCACATCCAGCAGAGATTTTCCCGCACATCCAAACACCTCACCTATTATGGCCTTTGCTTTCGACGTGGTCTCCTCTCCACTGGGGAGTCAGGATATCAACTTGCAGAATGTTTCAGGGAACATTTCTGGGACACATGCACCAACCAACCCCACCATCCTGTGGTCGACCACTTCAACTTCCCCACCCACTCCGCTATGGACATGCAAGTCCTGGGCCGCCTCCACCACCAAATCCCAGCCACCCGTCGCCTGGAGGAAAAAAAACCTCATCTTCCACATTGGGACCCTTTAACCACAGAATCAGGGTTTCCTCAGCTCCCCTTCCTTACCTTATCCCAGATCCAACCCTCCAACTCGACACCACCCTCTTGAACTGTCCCACCTGTTTATCTCCCTTTCCAATTATCCACTCCACCCTCTCTCCATTACCCTGCACCTACATCTACCTATTGCCTTCCTAGCTCCCTTCCCACCATCCCCACACATCCCTCTTACTTCCGCCCACCCCCCCAATCCCAGCATTCCTGATGAAAGGAATATGCCCAAAACGTCGATTCTCCTGCTTCTGGGATGCTACCTGATCTGCTGTGCTTTTGCAGTGCCACGTGTTAACGCAAGCTGGAAGAACAACACCTCATCTTCTACTTGTGGACCCTGCACCTCTCGAGCCCCAGTATCAAATTCAATAATTTTAGGTCCTGAACTCTCCAATGTCCTAGCGCCCTCTCCTCTTAACCCACACACGGGTTATCAAATAGCCTGCCATTACACACTACCTATATTTAGCCACTAACAGTGGCCATAAACAGCTTTTCACCCTCCCCCAGCCAGATCGTTATGGACTCCTTTGTCCAACTGCTCCCATTTCTTTCTTTGGACTCTATCACCACCTATCATTTACTCCTTAACCCCTACCTTCTGCATATAAACCGACATTTCTTTTCAGTAACATCAGTTTTGAGAATGGGTCAGCGGATCCAAAATATTAACTCTGCTTTCTCTTCACAGATGCTGTCAGACCTGCTGAGCTTTACCAGTACCTTTTGGTTGTTGTGTGAGATTTACATCATCTGCAGTTCTTTTGGTTCTTATTTACCAGAAATTTCTAATTCAGGTCTAGCAGCCTAAAACCATGTGTTTATAAGCACTCCCAGTCCACACAAACTCCACTTCTCTCCCAGTCTCTGCTGTCTCTCTCACTCCCTTCACACTCACTGAGTGCACCCCCACCACAGTGACACTGCACCTGCACAGTTCTTGGTCACGTGTTGGCCCACTGGACCCACCCCTCATTCACTCCCATTGGATGGAGGATCACACCAACTCTCCTGTTGGTCTGAAGCTGCCGTCAATCACCTGGGTCCCATTATGACACGAGTAGTGCGCTCCTCCCAGGAGTATTGGAGGCGGAAGGGTGACCTTATAGAGGTTTATAAAATCATGAGGGGCATGGGTAGGATAAATAGACAAGGTCTTTTCCCTGGGGTGGGGGAATCCAGAACTAGAGGGCATAGGTTTAAGGTGAGTGGGAAAAGATTTGAAAGGGATCAGAGGGTCAAGTTTTTTCACAGGTGGTGCATGTATGGAATCTTCTGTCAGGGGAAGTGGTGGAGGTTGGTACAATTAGACCATTTGGCATCTGGATGGGTATATGTATTGGAAGGGTGTAGTGGGATGTGCGCCAAGTGTTGGCAAATGGGACGAGGTTAGGTTAGGATATCTGGTCAGCATGGACTAGTTTGACCAAAGGGGTTGTTTTCATGCTGTACGCCTCAGGCGACTGACTTTGTGGAGTTTGCACATTCTCCCCGTGTCTGCGTGGGTTTCCTCCGGGTGCTCCGGTTTCCTCCCACAGTCCAAAAATGTGCAGGTCAGGTGAATTGGCCATGCTAAATTGACCGTAGTGTTAGGTAAGGGGTAAATGTAGGGGTATGGGTGGTTTGCGCTTCGGTGGGTCGGTGTGGACCTGTTGGGCCGAAGGGCCTGTTTCCACACTGTAAAGTAATCTAATCTAATCTAATCTAATCTAATCTATGGCTCTGCACTGGCATTACTTTCAACATTCAGTGAAAGGGGGCAGTATCACAGAGTAGAGGGACTGGAGGCTATTCAGCCCATTGGGGCTATACTCTCCCCCTCTGGAGATGGTGCCAGTCTGTCCCAACTCACCTCCCATTTGCCTGTAGTCCTCCAAATCCTTCCTTATAAGAAGCTAAATTGCAAATTTGTTTTGACAATAATTACTGAATCTGCATCCAGCTGTCGGCCAAACTGATCCAGATGCTTAGAACTTACGGAATAAAGTAATGTTCACATTTTTAACCTGCATTACTTGCCAATTACTTGAAAGTAGTTCCTAAAAATTGTGACGTTAATAATTTCTCCCTCTGAATTAAATATCCTGGAAAGAAATCTGCTCCTGGTTGAAATCACTGCTTAACCTTTTGAGCTCCAAGGAGAATTATCTGACCTTCTGCTAACTCCCCACATAGAGAAACTTATCTTAATTTTAATGTTTCAGTGTTATCGAGATGTACAGCACAGAAACCAACCATTTGGTCCAACTTGTCCATGCCGACCAGATATTCTAAATTAATCTCGTCCCATTGCACAGCACTTGGCCCATAACCTTCTAAACCTTTCCTAATCACTTACCCAAATCAGATGCCTTTTAAATGTTGCAATTGTACCAGCCACCACACTTTCTCTGGCAGCTCATTACATACACATACCACGTTCAGCTTGAAAACAATGCCCCTCAGATCCCTTATAAATTGTTTTCCTCACTCCTTAAAAGCCTGTGCCCCATAGATTTGGACTCACCTAACCTGGGAATAAGACCCTGGTTGTTCACCCTATTCATGTCCCTCACAGTTGTATCAACCACTGAGGTCACCTCTCACCATCCGATGCTCCAGGGAAAACAGCCCCAGCCTATCCCTATAGGGCTGAAACCCTCAACCCTAGTAACAACTTTGCACATCTTTTCTGAATCCTTTCAAGTTTCAAAATATCATTCCGATAGCGGGGAAACCAGGACTGAAAGCAGAATTCCATAAGTAACTGAATCAATGTGCTGAACAGCTACAAAATGCCGTCACAACTCCTGTACTCAATCCACTAACCAGTAAACGCAAGGATACTAAACACCTTCTTCACTACTCTGCCTATCTATGATTCCACTTTCAAGGAACTATGAACCTGCACTCCAAGATCTCTTTGTTCAGCAACGCTCCCCAGGAGCTTCCCATTAAGTGTATAAGTCCTGCCCTGATTTGATTTTCCAAAATGGAGCACCTCACATTTTTCTGAATTAAACTCCATCTGCCACTCCTCAGCCCATTTGTTTGAAGTCCCATTGTAATCTGAGGTAACCTTCTTCCCTGTCCACTGCACTTCCAATTTTGGTATCTATGTAAAGTCACTGACCATACCTCCTATATTCACATGGAAAACATTTACATAAATGATGAAAAGCAGTGGACCCAGCAACGATCCTCACAGCATATTGCTCATAGAACATAGAACATTAAAGCACAGTACAGACTCTTCGGCCCTCGATGTTGCACCGTCCTGTCATACCAATCTGAAGCCCATTTAACCTACACTATTCCATGTACTTCCATATGCTTGTCCAATAACGACTTAAATGTACTTAAAGTTGGTGAATCTACTACCGTTGTAGGCACAGCTTTCCATACCCTTACGACTCGGAGTAAAGAAATTACCGCTGACATCTGTCCTATATCTATCACCCCTGAATTTAAAGCTATGCCTCCCCGTGCTCGCCGTCACCATTTTTGGAAAAAGGCTCTCCCTACCAAACCCTCTGGTTATCTTGTATGTCTCTATTAAGTCACGTATCAACCTTCTTCTCTCTAACGAAAACAGCCTCAAGTCCCTCAGCCTTTCCTCGTAAGACCTTCCCTCCATACCAGGCAACATCCTAGTAAATCTCCTCTGCACCCTTTCAAAGATTCCACATCCTCCTTCTCATGTGGGGAACAGAACTGTACACAATACTCCAAGTGCAGCCTCTCAAGAGTTTTGTACAGCTGTAGCATAACCTCATGGTTCCGGAACTCGATCCCTCTATTAAGAAAAGCTGAAACACTGTATGCCTTCCAAACAACCCTGTCAACCTGGGTGGCAACTTTCAAGGATCTGTGTACCTGGACACTGAGATCTCTCTGTTCATCTACTACCAAGAATCTTACCATTAGCCCAGTACTTTGCATTCCAGTTACTCCGACCAAAGTGAATCGCCTCACATTTGTCCGCATTAAACTCCATTTGCCACCTCTCAGCCCAGTTCTGCAGCTTACCTAAGTATCTCTGTAATGTACAACATCCTTCGTCACTATCCACAACTCCACCGACCTTAGTGTTGTCTGCAAATTTACTAACCCACCCTTCTACGCCCTCATCCAGGTAGTTAATGAAAATGACGAACAGCAGTGGACCCAACACCGACCCTTGCAGTACACTACTGGTAACTAGACTCCAGGATGAACATTTCCCATCAATCACCACTGTCAGCTTTCAGCAAGCCAATTACTGATCCAAACTGCTTTATCTCCCACAATCCCATCCTTCCGCATTTTATACAATAGTCCACTGTGGGGAAACTTATCGAACGCCTTGCTGAAATCCACATACACCACATCAACCGGTTTACTCTCATCTATCTGTTTGGTCACCTTCTCAAAGAACTCAATAAGGTTTGTGAGGCACGACCTACCCTTCACAAAACGGTGCTGACTATCCCTAATCAAATTATTCTTTTCTGGATCCTATCTCTTATAACCTTTTCCAACACTTTACCAACAATTGAATAAGGCTCACTGGTCTAGAATTCCAGGGTTGTCTATATTCCCCTTCTTGAGCAGGGGAACCACATTTGCTATCCTCCAGTCTTCTGGCACTATTCCTGTAGACAATGATGATTTAAAGATCAATGCCAAAGGCTCGGCAATCTCCTCCTTGGCTTCCCAGAGGATCTTAGGATACGTCCACTGGGCCGGATGGGTTTTATCTATATTCACACTCTGCAAGATTTCTAATACCTCTTCCTTATGAACCTCAATCCCACCTCGTCTAGTAGCCTGTATCTCAGTACTCTCAACAACATTGTCGTTTTCTAAAGTGAATAATGTTGAAAAATATTCATTTAGTGCTTCCCCTATCTCCTCTGACTCCACACACAATGTCCCACTACTATCCTTGGTTGGCCCTAATCTTATTCCTCATTCTTTTATTCCTTAAATACCTATAGAAAGCCTTAGGGTTTACCCTGACCCTATCCGCCAACAATTTGTCATATCTCCTCCTGTCACTTCTGAACTCTTTCTTTAGGACTTTCTTGGCTACCTTGTAACCCTCGAGCGCCCTAACTGAGCCTTCACATCTCATCCTAACATAAGCCACCTTCTTCCTTTTGAAGAGAGTTTCTATTTCCTTTGTAAACCATAGCTCCCGCCTGACAGGTATATACTTATCTAGGACAAACAGGAGCTTTTCCTTGATCTTTGAGGGTCCCTGTTCTCTGCCTGGTTACTCGTTTATCCTAAGTGTATTTCTGGAATCTCTGGATTCTCCGGGAACCTAATTCCCAAAGCTCTCTCATGTCCCGTTTTTGCTCTCCTGTTTTCCCTCTAGTATACTCCTACTGCCCCTATACTCCTCCAGGAATTTACACAAACACAGATGTCTGAACCTGCCATATCCCTCCTTCATTTTCTTGATGAGACCCTCAATTTCTCTCGACAGGCAGCATTCCCTACACTACCTGTTAAGGCCTTAACAGGATCATACTGTCTGTGTACTCTCATTGTCGCAGGCCTATGGACGCAATGGCAGATGAGGACAGAGAAGCAATCATTCTCAGTAAAGAGGTAGTGTTGGGAAAGATAACAGCCTAAAGATAGATGGGTCGCCTGGCCGTGATGGAATGTATCCCAGGTGACGTTAACAGATGGCAGAGGGTAAATAGCAAATGCACTCATGATAATTCACTAAAATTTGCTGTACTCTGGGACAGTTCTGACAGATTGGCAAGCTACAAATGTGTTGCGAATATTTTAAAATGGACCTGTTAGCATAACTTCTTTGGTGGGGAAAATGCCCGATCTCTTAAGGAAGAAATAGTGAGCTATGTGGATAGAAATGATCTCATTGAGCAGACACAGCATCGATTCATGAAAGGTAGACCACACTAAGATGAGTGGTAGAGCAATGTCTGCAGAGGCCACTGTAAGTCTGCACAGGGATACAGATAGGTTAAGTGAGTGGGTAAGGATCTGGCAGATGGAGGACAAGGTTGGGAAATGTGAAGTCATCCATTTTGGTCAGACTAACAGCAAACTGATGGTGAAATTGTGAAAACGTGCACCATGTTGCTGTACAGAGGGAGCTGGGTGTCCTTGTGCATGAATCACAGGAAGTTGGTTTGCAGGTACAGCAGGTAAATAAGGCAGTGAAGGGAACATTGTCCTTTAGTGCTAGAGGGATGGTTATGCTGCAGCTATACAGAGTGCTGGTGAGGTCACACCTGGAGTACTGTGCACAGGTTTGGTCCCCTAACATTAGCAAGGATGTACTGGCACTGGAGGGAGTACAGAGGAGAGTCACTAGTTTCAGTCAGGATTTCAGAGGGTTGGCGTATGCGGAGAGATTGAGGAAACTGGTAGTATGCTCATTGGAAGTTCGAAGTATGGGAGGTTGGATAGGAAAAAAAATAAAATTATGAACGGAGTAGACAAGATAGAAGCAGGGAGGTGATTTCCGCTGGGGGTGGGTCAAACAAGGGAGCAGAGCATCAAAATAAGGGGGTATCAGATTTAGGACTGAGTTCAGGATGGACTTCTTCTGCTAAATCTGTGAACATGTGGAATTTGCTGCTGAGTGCAGCAGTTTAGGTTATCGACTTGACTATCTTTAGGTCAAAAGGTAGATTTGTGAACAGGAAAGGAATTAAGGATTATGCTGACAGAACGGAATGTGGACCTGAGGCCATGAAAAGATCAGCCATGGCCTTATTGAATGACAGAGCAGGCTTGAGGGGCCAGGTAGCCTACCCCTGCTCCTCTTCCTTATGTTCTTATGTTCCCACTTTCCAGCCGTCCCTTTCCCTGGGAATAGCAAAGGAATATTGAAAGTTCTCGCCTTGTACTGTCAAAATTCGCCTTTGTCCAATTTCGAACACCGTTTAAATCTGGTCTATTATTTTCTGTAACTATTTTAAAACTAGTAGAATTATCAGAGAATCCTGACAGCGTGGAAGTAGGCCATTCAGCCTATCACAACCACATTGACCCTCAGAGACTCCTACCTTACCACTGTAATGCTGCATTTCCCATGGCTAATCCACCTAGCGTGCACATCCCTGAAAATTATGGGCAATTCAGCCTGGAATATCCACACAACCTGCATATCTTTAGAGAGTGGGAGGAAACCAGACCAAACAGACGAAACCCACGCAGATAATAACAACAAGGTGATCATCCCTTTCTTATTTCCCAGTTCCACCAAAATAACTTCACTGGACGTACTCCCAGGAATATCGTCCCTAAGCACAACTGTAATGTTATTCCTAAACAAAAAGGCCACTCCGCCTCCTCTCATGTCCCCCTTTCTATCCTTCCTCTTGCATCGATATCCTGGAACATTAAGCTGCCAGTCCTACTCATCCCTGAGCAACGTTTCTGTAATACTTATGATATCATAGTCCCATGTTCAAAACCATTCCCTGAGCCCATCTGCCTTCCCTGTCAGGCCTCTTGCATTGAAATAAATGCAGTGTAACTTGTCAGTTCTACCTGGTTCTGTGCCTTGGCTGCCTTAACTGTTTGACTTCTGAACTGTACCCGTCTCAGACATACCTCTTTTCTAACTATCTCTTTGGGTTTACCCCCACACCCTCACTGGATTAATGCCTCCTGAGTAACACTAGCAAATCTCCCTGCCTGGATATTAGACACTTTCAATTCAGGTACAATCCATCCTTCTTATGCAGGTCAACTCTACTCCAGTGGAGATTACAATGATCAAAAGATGTGAATCCTTCTGCCCTACACCAGCTCCTCAGCCAATCATTCATCTCCTCCATCCTGCTATTAGTACTCTCATTAGCATGTAGCATCGGGAGTAATGTAGATATTATGACCGAGGACTTACTTCTTCATATATTCCAGGCTAATTTGCTATATTCTCTCATCAGGACTTCATCTTTTCCCCTTCCTATGTCATTGGTACCAATGTACAATGACCTCCCACTGGTCATTCTTCCCTTTGAGAATATTCCGTTACCTGTTCGAAACATCCTTGACACTGGCACCTGGGAGGTACCACCCCATTCTGATGTCTCACTGTCAGCTGCAGAAACAGCAGTCTGTGCCCGACTAGAGAATCCCTTATCATCATTGAGCGTTTGGTATCTGATATACCTCTCATTATAGTAGAGCCAGTCTCAGTAAGTAACTTGGCTGTCAGTGCAACATTCCCCTGAGAGTCTATGAACACCTACATTTTCCAAAATAGTATACTTGTTTCAGATGAGGATAGCCACAGGAGACTCCTGCTCTACCTATCTCCCTCTCCTACCTTTCCGAGAGGTAACCCATCTACCTGACTGTATCTGCAGTTTTCCGGCCTGAAACTGCCACCTATCAAACACCCTGACTCTTGTAAATTCTTCATTACCATTAAGCACCGCTCCATCAGATGCATGTGATCCAAGAGGTATTGCTTCACTTCCTGCAGGCTATCATCAGGATCATTCAAACTCTCCCTACTCTCCTCCAGGAAGTGCACATCACTGTACGAATGGCCATCTCTGCACCTTAATCTGTAGACCCAGAAAAAGGCAGAGTCTTACAGCTTTACAAAAGACTACTCTTGAATACATTAGTACCTGTATTTTATATTTAAAACATTCAACTAAAAGATCATAACAGAGGCATTTAAACTAGTAAACACTCACCCTACTGAATGTTGCGGATTTTAAAAAGAAAAACAGAGTAAGATTTACCTTTTAAGAGACTGAAACCCACTGAGCTGATCCCCGGCTGTGGGTCACAGACATACAGCACGGAAACAGACCCTTCAGTCAAACTCGTCGATGCCGACCACATATCAGAAACTAATCTCGTCCCATTTGCCAGCACTTGGTCGATATCCCTGTAAACCCTTGCTATTCATATACCCATCCAGATGCCTAATAAATGTTGCAATTGTAGCAGCCTTCACAACTCCCTTTGGCAGCTCTTTCCATAAACGCACCACCGTCGCATGAAAACGTTGCCACTTAGGCCCCTTTTATATCTTTCCCCTCGCATGCTAAATCGATTCCCTCTAGTTCTAGACTCCCCCATTCCAGTGAAAGTACCTTGTCTATCTATCCGATCCATGCTCATGATTTTATAAATCTCTGAAATCACGCCTCAGCCTCTGACACTTCAGGGAAAACAGCCCCAGCCTATACAGCCTCTCCCTATATCTCAAACCCTCCAACCCTGGCAATATCCTTATAAATATTTTGTGAACCTTTCAAGTTACACAACATCCTTCTGATAGGTGGAGAACAGAATTGCGCACAATATTGCAAGAGTGGCCAAACCAATGTCCTGAACAACCGCAACATGACCTCCCAACTCTCTTACTCAATACTCTGTCCAATGAAGGAAATCATACCAAACACCTTCACTATCTTATCTACCTGCGCCTCTACTTTCAAGGAGCTATGAACGTGCACAGCAAGGTCTCTTTGTTCAGCAACACTCCCCATGACCTGACCATGATATGTATTAGTCCTGCTAAGCTTTGCTTTTCCAAAATGCAGCACCTCGCACTTATCTGAATTGAACTCCATCTGCCACTCCTAAGCCTATTTGCCCATCTGATCAAAATCCCATTGAAATCTGAGGTAACATTCTTCACTGTCCACTACACCTCCAATTTTGGTGCCATCTACAAACTTACTAATTATACCTCCTGTGTTCACATCCAATTCATTTATATAAATGATGAGAAGTAGTGGACCCAGCACCGATCCTTGTGGCACTCCACTAGTCACAGGCCTCCAGTCTGAAAAATAATCATCCATCACTACCACCCTCTGTCTTCTGCCTTTGAGCCAGTTCTATATCCAAATGGCGACTTCCGTGAGATCTAACCTTGCTAACCAGTCTCCCATGGGAAATCTTGTCGAACGCCTTACTGAAGTCCATATAGATCACATCTACTGCTCTGCTCTCATCAATCATGTTTGTTACTTCTTAAAAACCAGATCAAGTACGTGACACATGATTTCCCATGCAGAACGTTATGCTGACTATCCCTAATCAGTCCGTGCTTTTCCAAATACACGCAAATCCTGTCGCTCAGGGCTCCCTCCAACACCTAGTCTAGCACAGCGTCTGTAGTTCCCAGGCTTGTCCAAACCGCCTTCGTTAAATAGTAGCGCCATATTAACCAACCCTCAGTCTTCTGGCACCTCAGCTGTAACTATCAATAATACAAAAATCTCAGCAAGAAGCCCAGAAATCACTTCCCACGCATCCTACAGAATTTTAGGGTACACCTGATCAAAGCCTGGGGATAGGTCCACCTTTATGCGTTTCAAGACATCCAGTACTCTGTAGTATGGACATTATTCAAGATGTCACCATTTATTTCCCCACATTCTACATTTCCGGTGTCCTTCTCCACAGTAAGTACTGATGCAAAATATTACATCTTGATAAAACAAATGAGGGCAGGACTTACACTAATTAAAAGTAATGCTTTGAGTCGTGATATAGAACAAAGAGACCGAGGGGTTCAGGTCTTCTTAGTCTGTGTCACATGTAGACAGGGTGGTAAAGAAGGTGGTTAGCACCCATACCTTCATTGCTCTGACTTCTGAGTACAGGGGTTGGGAATTTAGGTTGAGGCTGTACAGGATGTTGGGGAGGCCTCTGATGGAATACTGTGCCCAGTTCTGGTTGTGCTGTTATAGGAAGGATATTATTAAATTGGAGCAGATTCGGAAAAGACTAACCGGGATGTTGCCATGAATGGAGGGATTGTGTCACAAGGAGAAGCTGCATAGGCTGGGATTCTTTTTCACTACAGCGTAGGAGGTTGACGGATGACATTAGAGGTTTATAAAACCATGAAGCGTGTAGATAAGGTGAATGGCCGGGGGTATGGGGGATTCAAGACCTGGGTGCATACAATTTGAAAATAGATGAGAAAGGTTTAAAAAATAAATTGGGGATTTATTTCTTCTTTTACATGTGTGAAGTGAACTCCCAGAAAAAGAGGCAGTTGTGAATACAATTAGAATGTTTAAAATACATTTAGACAAGTACATAAATAGGAAACATTTGGATAAATGTAGACCAAGCGGAGGCAGGTGCGATTAGATTAGTTGGGAATTATGGTCGGCACGGACTGGTTTAACAACAGGGTCTGTTACTTTGCAGTATAACATTATGACTAACTCTCGCTATCACTGTGAATTCCTCGGTCCTCACAACTCCCCAGATCACTTTCACCTCATCCAGACTAAACACTTCCTTATCTCTAGAAATCCTCCCTAGACTCAGGGCCATCACTATCTCTGGTGTCACAAACATCTCAATCTCTGTAACATCCTGCAATCTCCTCCCATCTCATCACCCTCATGATCTCTAATCTTGACAAACCCCACAAATCTGTCCTCCTCCACAGTGAACACTAATGCCTCTTGTTTAATATCCCCCCAACAACCCCATCTCCTGCGTCTCCACACATAGGCTGCCTTGTTGATCTTTGAGGTGGCCTATTCTCTCTCTAGTGACCCATTTGCTCTTAATGTATTTCTAAAAACACTTTCCCTATTCCTTATCCTATTCGCCAAAGCGGAGTCCTGTCCCCTTTTTTGCCTTACTGATTTTACTCTTAAGTATGCTATTCTTGCCTTTATACTCGAAGGATGTTTGTGATTTTTTGGATTCGAATAAATGCAAAATATTACATCTTGGTAAAACAAACGAGGGCAGGATTTACACTGATTAAAAGTTGAGCCTCGGATAGTGATATGGAACAAAGTGACCGAGGGGTTCAGGTCTTTGAAGTATGTGTCACATGCAGACAGGGTGGTTGAGAAGGGGTTTAGCACATTTGCCTTCAATGCTCAGATCTTTGAACCTCGGAGTTGGGACGTTATGTTGAGGCTGTACAGGGTATTGTGAGGCCTCTTCTGGAATACTGTGCCCAGTTCTGGTTGTGCTGTTATAGGAAGGATATTATTAAATCGGAGCACTTTCAGAAGAGATTTACCAGGATGGTGATGGGAACGGAGGGATTGAATTATAAGCAGAGTCTGGATAGGCTGGGTCCTTTTTCACTGGAGCACAGGAGGCTGAGGGGTGACCTTATTAGAGGTTTATAAAATCCTAAAGAGTTTCAGTAATGTGAACAGGAGGTGCCCTTTCCAGGAGGGGGCGCGATTCAAGATTGGGGACATACTTTTTAAACGTAAGAAAAGGAAGGCTTTAAAAAGAAGTTCCGGATTTTATTTTTTGTTTTTGCACAGAGAGTGTTTCACATGTGGAATAAACTTGCAGAGGACATGGCAGCTGTGAATACAATTGCAATTTCAGGGTGGCACAGTGGCTCAACGATTCGCACTGCTACCTCTCAGCGCCAGGGACACAGGCTTAATTCCTGTATTGGGTCACTGTCCATGTGGAGTTTGCATATTCCTCCCCATGTCAGCGTGGGTTCCTCCAGGTGCTCCCGTTTCCTTCCACAATCCACAGATGTACAGGGAAGGTGAACTGGCTGCGCTCAATTGCCCATAGTGTTCAGGAATGATTGAGTTGAGTGAATTAGACAGGGGAAAATGTAGAGCAAAAGGGTAGGGGAATGGGATTCTAATAGGAAAAAAACATTTGGACCCATATATCAATAGGGAATGCTAGGATGGACTTGGACCAAGTGGAGGCAGATGCGATTAGTTCAGTTCGAATTTATGGTCGACACGGACCGGTTGGACCACAGGGTCTGTGTCGATGCTGTATAACTTTATGACTCATTACCTCTGTAAATTCATCTATGCTTGGATCTCTCCCTACCAGTGCCACCTCACCCAGCCTTACAAACCCTCCTCATCTCTATAATTCCTCTCCAGCCTCAAAATCCAAAAATCTCTATCACAAATATCTCTATCTCTGTAATATCCTCCATCCTCACAATCCTTTCCAATTTGCATCTCCTCCAGTTTCATTATCCTCCCCATGTCTAATCCCCTCCAGTCTCTCAAAGCTCTGCTATATGTGCCTTTCTTTATTTCCAGCTTTCAAGATGCCCAATGTTTATTTCTCACATGATGATGGCCCTTTCCAATTCCTGTGCTGAGCTTCTGAATTTCCTCTTAAACCTCTGCGTCTCACTTTCCTCCCAAAAACATTTACCAATCACGTGTCATCAATTCTCGTATCACCTTTTCTGACCTGATGTCCAATGGAGCCTGTCATATTCCTATAATAAACATCTCAGCGGTCTACAGAACAGAAAAAGGTCTGGTGGTCCATCGGGTCTGTGAGAAAAAAAACTACCACCGAACTATCCTCATCTATTTTCCATTACATGTGGAAAAGTGTCATGTATCATGGCATCGCAAGTGCACACTAAATACATCTCAAATGTTTTCGGGATTTCTGTGTCTCCCACCCTCACAGACAGTGAGGTTTAGTGCAACTGTTGCTCGATGACGACATCACCCGCAGAAACACAGAGCAGCTGGGTCTGTGCAAACCAGAGGTCGCCCACACATTGGGAAGGATGGCAGGGTCCCTGAGAGGGGGCACAGGAGAGTTACCAGGATGGTTCAAGGAATGGGGGATTTTAGTTGCAGGGACATGGGTGTTGTTAATACATATCAAGAATATCCATCTATAATAGATGGACTCTTGTTCTCAACCTCTCCCCTTGCCTGGGCTGTGGTAACCTTCAGGTTAAACCACCACCAGACATCTCTCCCTAACGAGAGAGCAGCCCGATGGTCTGGTAGGACAATACTGACTATACCTTTTGCGCAGTGATGCCACTGTACCTCGGGGGTGGAGAGAGGGAATGCTGAATGTGGTGGATGGGACTTCACTCAGGCAGAGTGCTTTTTCTTGGAGGATGTTCACTTTCTTTAACATTGTTGGGAGCTGCACTGATGCAGGCAAGTGGAGAATGTTCCAAAACAACCCATGTGTGCCTTATAGACAACAATCAGACATTGGGGAATCTGGGGTTTGGGGAAACTGAGATTGTTCTCCTTGTAGCAAAGGAAATTGAAGGGAGCTGAGAAACAAGTGCTTACAAAACATATACATTAGGATGTTAAACCTTACACTCATCAACTCATCATAAAAGGATTACTGGACACATATTGAAGATTTCGGGGAGATCTATTGACAGGGTGGTTTGATTCAAAGGAGATTTTTTATGCAGAAAATGGAATTGAGCAGGAACAAAATACTCACACACAGTGCAAATATCCAGGTCCTGATGAATGGAGTAATTCAGTCAGAGTTTGGCGTTACAATTACTGAGATTCCCATCTGAATATCCACCTGTAGTATCCTGTAATACAAGTTTATAAAATCTGTCACAGGTTAGTAACTCACACCATCCCCTCCACCTGGCCCAGGATGACTGTAGACATTACTCCTTGAGGTCATCAGTCAGTTCAGGGGGAAATCTATGTAGGTTTCTATGAGTTTCCACCTTGGTACTTCATGTAACTGAACAGGGCAGATCTTTGACACATGGTACAGAATGTTCCAAGAGTCAGTGAGATGCGGAGAGTAGGATTTGCTTTCTTTTCTTTCCTTCCGTGTTGCCGCTGTGCCTCATCAATAAGACATGGGGAGTGAAAGGTTCATGCAGCTTGATGGGCAAGTAGTCTCCATTCTAACCAATGGGCAGCAAGATCCTCCCAGTCACTCCAAAGAGTCTCTCTGAAAAGACAGCAACTCAGCATGCTTCCCACTGCCCGGTGCTCCTTGGAAAGATTTAGAATGACGGGGGAATCTCCTAGAAAATGCAGAACAGTAAACTTCCAAAAGGATTATAAACTGCTTACAGAGAGGGATTCGTTGGAGAAGTGGATAAGTTGGTAAATGGAGCATAACTTGGGATAATGTGAAGTTGTTCATTTTGGAGGAGGTAATAAAAGAACAGAGGACTATTTAAATGGTGGAAACTGTAGAAACCTGCAACACAAAAGGGACCAGTGGGTAACTGTGCAGGAAACAAAGAAGGCTAGCACACAGTTACAACAGGTCATCCGGAAGGGAAATGGAATATTGTTCCTGATTTCAGGGGATTTGCAGTATAGGAGTTTGGAGTATATATCTGAGAGCCACTTTATATAGTGCAAGTGAACCACATCTGGAGTAATGAGAGAAGGTTTGGTCCCTTTATTTAAGGAAATACATCACTTCATCTGAAGCATTCAGAGAAGATTGAGTGGGATGATCCCTGATTTGCAGGGACTATCTTTTAAGAAAAGGCTGAAGAAGTTGGGACTCGACTCATTGGATTTGGGGGAGAATGAGAGGGGATCTTATTGAAACATATAGGCTTATTAAGGAGTATGACAGGATATATACTGAGAGGATGTGTCCCATCATGAGGGAACCTAGAACCAGACTATGGGTCAGTTGCAGAATCAAGGGTTCTGTTTTAGATTTGCCAACTTTAATGCAACACAGACATGGGTAAGGGGTTTCAGTAGCAAAGAAGCTGGGGTGAGGTGGAGAAAAGCAACATTTTAGTGATTGGAATTCCTGGTGTTTGCGATTGTGTAGACATCTGATCAGAAGATCACCTTGGGGTCAGAATATGAGAGCAATATTGTGAAGTGTGTAGTTCTGCCTCAGGCATTTCCCAGTGAGAGGGAGGGGCCCAGCAGTAAGGGAAAGAAATTTGTAATAACAACTGAAGGCAATGGATTTAATCATTGCAGTGTTTCATTGGAGGAAATTGCAGCCAATCAAGTTGTAGGCGTGTGGTGAGCAATTTGATGAATGAGTAACAGTGGAGCAATGGAGAGGGATGATGGGGAGAGAGAGCTGGGCATTGTCAGTTTAAATGTGAAACCAATACGATGTCACCTCCTGGCAGTATGTAGGTAAGATACAGGAGGGGATAAAGATAGATCCTGGATGGACACCACATATGAAGAATTCAGAAAGGAAAGGGAGAGTGGAGATGGAGCAGGATTTTCCAACAACCTTGATGTCAAATATTAGTTCTTAGCAGAATTGGAGAGAAGGACATAACCAGAAAAGACAGAGTGAACAAGGAACATAATTTGTGAATTGGTGAGGGGGAGTGATGAGGAGGAGCCAGACTCCAAAACTGCTATTTCTACATCAGTGACATCACCCAAATTCACTCTAGTCTCAGCTCATTTACTGAAATACTCATCCATCCTTGTGTTATCTCTAGACTTCGTTATCCAAACACAGTCCTGGCCAGCCTCCCACATTCAACTTACATATAATCTCAAGAATATCTATAAATCTACTGCCCAAGTGTTCTCTTGTACCAAAACTTGCTGATTCATCAAAAGGCTCCTATTTACAAGCAACAATTTAAAATTCTCTCCCTTGATGTAATTCCTGGCTGTGAACATTCCTGTCTCCCTGCACCACACAACCTGTGAGACCTCGACAACTCATTTTCTTTCAGACTCCCAAAGATGCATTTATTCATTGCTTCACCGGTCTGGCTGTTTCGGCATGGTCAAGGCAACACTGTTTGGAATTCGCACCCTGACCCTCTCAGACCTGCTTTCACCTCTAAGGTATTCCTGAAAACCTGCTTATTTGGCAATACTTTTGATCACCTGACCTAATATCCCCATCTGTGGCCTTATGTCAGAAATTCTCAATTACTGTGAAATTATAAAAATGATAAAAATACAAACTGTTGTTGATTTGCACACACATTGTCAACTCTTCACTGTCGCAGTGAACAATCTGTAACAGCTCTTCCCCAACTACATTGTGGGAGCACCTTCACCACACGAACTGCAGCTGTACAAGGAAGTCAAACATCACCCTCTCCACAGGCAATGGGGCTTTAGCATTAATCACTGGTGTCTGTGGAGAGAGAAACACAGGGATGCATTACAGGAAGTGAGAATGTTGCAAAATTTAATGGTCAGAAATGGAAGGAAAATGCACTCTTGTTGAAAACAAATATTCACTGGCAAAGATACTGTGGAAAATTTAGTCCATTTAGAGAGCAGCACATTGCCAGTGGTTGGGCAGCAGAGGAAAATTAACTTACAAAAGGTCTGTGAACGAACAGTAAAACACTAAACAAGCCAAACACCCTGTATCCCAAAACTTTAACTCCCCTTCCTGCTCCACCAAGGACATGCAGGTCCTGGGCCACCTCCACCGCCAAATCCCAGGCATCGAATGCCTGGAGGAAGAACGCCTCATCTTCTGTGTTCGGATCCACCAACCACATGGGATTAATGTGGATTTCACCAGTTTCCTCATTTCCACTCCCCCCACCTTATCCCAGATCCAGCCTTCCAACTCAGCACCGTCCTCTTGACCTGTCCTACATGTCCATCTTCCATCCCACTGATCGGCTGCTGCCTGACCGGCTGTGATTTTCTAGCATCACACTCTTTGACATTGAAAACATCCTGACGCTGACACTGTGTAAATCCTGCCCTATCACAGCCTGCCAGGGAAGGCTGCGCATGCGTCCCCCTGCAGCTTGCCCCTCACAAAGTCGACAGCCACACACGTGTCCCGTGGATCACTGCCCCCAATAAGGATGGTGGTGATCACTCACGCCTTTCACCATTTTCTGGTTTGCCACAAACACGGGCCTGGGATTTTCAAATTTGTATTTTCCGATGTGCACTAAGTTCTGTAAAACGTCTCAGCCCATTCCATTAAAATTTCCTTCCCTTCCTGGTCAATAGATCTTTCCTTAACCGTGCCCTGCACCTTCACACATTTCCAATGGCTTGGTCGCAACAACACTGTGCTGCCGGTGTTGCTTATCACGTGGTTGAGTATAGCCACGCCCCTCATTCACTCAGATTGGTTGGAGGATCAATCGGCACTGGCTAGTCTTCCAGACCCATCCCCATCATCTTATTGGTCCTGCACTGAGATCAATCACCAGATGATCACTGGAGCATGCTCAGTGTTTCCTGCTTTTGCTGCTATTCATCAGGTATAACAGAGAGGGTTAATTCCTGTTTCTCCTAATGTCAGACATTAATAACAACTTCCTGCATTGTATGGAGCCTTTAACACGACAATTCACCTAAAGTGCTTCATGAATGCTGGAAACGTTGACTAAAGAGAACAATTTTAAGATACATCTTTGAGGAGTACAGAGGGGGTTAGGAATGATATTTAAGAGGATTTTTTTAGATTAGATTACTTAGACAAACCATCCAAAGAGCAACCCACCCAGACTATTCCCCTACATCTAACACAACGGCAATTTAGTGGGCAATTCACCTAACCCGCACATTTGTGAACTGTGGGAGGAAACCGGAGCACCCACGCAGACATGGGAGAATGTGCAAACTCCACACAGACAGTTGCCTGATGCGGGAATAGAACCTGGGATTCTGCAGCTGTGAGGCAGCAGTGCTAACCGCTGTGCCACCGTGCCGCCCATCTGCAGCTGTGTCCTCTGGAGTTCTGCCACACCTAGTTGTGAATGGTGATGGACAATTAAACAACTCACTGGAGGAAGCATCACATATATCCCCACCCTTACTGATGAAGGGACCTCACACACCCATGCACCAGAGAAATCAACAGCATTTGCAGGAATCTGCAGCCAGAAGTGCAAAGCGGGATGATCCATCTCAGCCTTCTCCAGTGATTTCCAACATCACAGATGTGAGTTTTAAGCCAGTTTGAATAATATCAGGAAATGGTTAAGTAGTGTAAAGGCTACGGGCCCTGCCAATATTCTGGCAATAATACTGATGGCTTGTGCTCCAGAACTTGCCACCAACCAAGCCGAGTACCACTCCAGCACTGGCAGCTACCGACAATGTGGAACATTGCCCAGGCATGTTCAACACAAAAACACAGGGCAATCCAACCCAGCCAATTTCCATCTATCAGTCCACACTCGATCAGCAGTAAAGTGATGGAAGATGTCATCAACAGAGCTACCAAGCAGCAGCTGCTCAGCAACAGCCAGCTGAGCGACACTCATTTTAGGCTCCACCAGGACCACTCAGCTCCCGATTGTGTTACCGCCCTGATTCACAACCTGACAACCAGTTGAATCCCGGAGGTGAGTTGAGGGTGACGGCCCAGTCCCACTCCAAACCCTCTATTTCTAGCTGTGTCTACCCTTGTCTCATCTCATATACTCTCATCCACCTTGTGTTTTCTCCAGACTTCATTATCCAAACACACTCCTGGCCAGCTTACCACATTCAAACTCCCTGTAATCTCAAGAAATTCTAAATCTCTGCTACCCAAGTACTCCCTCGTACCAAAACTTGTTGATCCATCAAAAGGCTCCTGTTCATAATCAACAACATAGAGCCACAGAGATGTACAGCATGGAAACAGACCCTTCAACCCAACCCGTCCATGCCGACCAGATATCCCAACCCAATCTAGTCTCACCTGCCAGCATCAGTCCCACATCCCTCAATTTAAAATTCTCACCCTGGATTCAATTCCTGGTTGTGATCATCCCAAGCTCGCTGCAAAACACACCCTTTGAGACCTCGACAACATTCTCTTCGAGACTCCCAATGATCTGTTAATTCATTACTTCACCTTTGTGGCTGCTTTTACAGTTGCCAAAGCAACAAGGTCTGAAATTCGCAGGCAAAACCTCTCAGGTCTGCTTTCCCCCTTTAAGACATTCCTCAAAACCTGCTTATTTGGCAATGTTTTTGGTCACCTGACCTAATATCATCCTTCTCTGGCCTGAGGTCTGAAATTCCCACTAATATTTTTGTGAAATTATAAGCAGGATAATAAAACTACAAACTGTTTTTGATTTGGACATTATCTTCAAATCATCACTGTTGCTGTAATGAATACCCTGTAATGTCTCTTACCCAACCACACTGTGAGAGCACCTTCACCAAACAAACTGCAGCTGTACAAGAAAGTCAAACATCACCCTCTCCCCAGGCAACAGGGCTTTGGCATTAATCACAGGTATCTGTGGAAGGAGAAACACAGTTGATGTTTCAGGGAGTGCAACACGGATTACAGGTAATGAAAATGGTGTAGAATTTGAAAGTCAGAAATGGAAGGAAAATACACTTGCTTATTGGAAAAAAATAATTCTTGACTGTCAAAGATTTTCCAGAAAAAAATGAAGAAGCAGCACATGGTCAGGGGCTGAACGGCAGAGAAAATAATAACTTACAAAAATGTCTGTAAAAGTAATCGTAAAATACTAAACAGACCAAATATACACCCATTGTTCAAGACTGAGGAAGCTAGATATTGACAAAGTGGTCATGAGAGAGCCCAGAGATGAAACAGAGCAGTATAAGTTGTTATGATCCCACAGTCATAGAGATGTATAGCACCGACACAGACCCGACAGTCTAACTCATCCAAGCCAACCAGGTATCCAAACCTAATCTATTCCCATTTGCCAGCACTTGACCCATTTCCCTGTAAAAGATTCCTAATCATATCATGTGTCTATTTAGATGCTTTTCACAAAATTTAATTGTACTAGCCTCCACCATTTCCTCTGGCAGCTCATTCCATCCACTGCATGAAAGAGTTGCCCTTTTGGTCACTTTGAAATTTTTCCCCGTTCACCCAAAAGCAATGCCCTCTACTTCTGAACACTCCTACTCCAGGGAAAACACCTTTGTTCATTTACTCTATTCATGCCCCTCGTGATTGTATAAATCTCCATAACATCACTGCTCAGCCTCTGGCACTCCAGGGAAAACAGCCCCAGCATTTAATGCCTCACCCTACAGCTCAAATCCTCCAGCCCTAACAACATCCTTGTAAGTCTTTTTTGAAACCTTTCAAGTTTCACAGCACCCTTCCGATAGGAGGCAGGCCAGAACTGCACACACTATTCCAAAAGTGGCCTAACGAATGTCCTGTACAGCGATATGACCTCCCACATTCTATACTCAATGCTCTAACCAATGAAGGAAAACTTACCAAACACCTTCTTCATCATCCTATGTACCTGCAACTTGATTTGCAAGGACTATGAACCTGCAATCCAAGGTCTCTTTGATCGACAAGCATCTCCAGGGCCTTGCCATTCAGTGTACAAATCCTGCCCTGATTTGCTTTTCCAAAATGCAACACCTCACATTTATCTAAATTAAACCCCATCTGATCAATATCTCATTGTAATCTGAGGTAACCTTCTTCACTATCCACAATATCTCCAATTTTGTATGATATGCAAACTCATTTACGATACCAAATCATTTAAATGAATGATGAAACAAATCCAGAAATAAACATCTATTTCTCTGAGTTTGAATGTGCTCTGAGAAAATCCTGCCCAATGACTCAGTACCAGAGAAAGGCTGCACATGCGCTTGCCTGCATCTTGCCCGCTACAAAGATGGCGGCCACGCATGTGTCCAGTGAGTCGTTGCCCCGAATAAAGATGGCGGCGTGCACTCAGGCCTGCAGCCGCGCAGAGGCCATTCCTCATTTACTGCAACCACGGGACTGGGACGTTCAAATTTGTGTTTTCCGACGTGCACAACATGTTTGTAAAACCTCTCCGCTCTTAGCAACACAGTTTTGCTCCCGTTTTCCTCTGTTTATTTCTTTCCTTACCGCATCCTATCGCTCCATAACTTCCTGAGCATTCATTACAGTGACTCTGCGCCGCACGCGAAGGTGATCACGTGGTCTAGTTCCGCCCTACATTCACTTTGATTGGTTGGACCAACCTCCCGCCAGGTCCTCCAGTTCCGCCCACCGTCCTTTCATTGGTGCGGTGCTGACATCACCCGGGATCCCTTTGTTGGCTAGAGCATGCGCACTGCGTCCTGCGTTTGCTGATATGTTGGGTAATGTGATGGGAGAGTTTATTGAGGGGAAGGATTCCCTTTGTGTGAGCTCTGCAGTAGATTTCCTTTATTCATGGAGGGAATTGTCTTCCTACTCATGACTGCATAGTTGTGATTGTTGAATCAATGCCATCTGAATCGATACATAAACACCCCATTTTTACTCCTTCACAACATCTGAGATCTTTACACAATATATCAAGCTCTTCTTTGGAGACAAAAAATTATGAAATGAAGCCTCAAGGAAGCGGAGCAGGAGTAGTGGATTCATCGCCTTCAGTTGTTCCCCCATTCTATAAGATAATGGCTGGGCCAACCCAGGCCTCAACACCTCTTTTATGCTTGATCCGCATAGCCCTCAACTGCTCAATATTTCAAAAATCTATCTGCCCTCTTTAAAAATAATTTGAGATAGAATCATAGATTCCCGACTGCGTGGAAACAGGCCCTTCAGACCAACAAGCCACACTGGCCCTCCAAAGAGTAACTCAACCATTCCCCTCCCACATTTAACTTTCACAATTGTTTGGGCTAGAAAATTATAGCCATTCACAGAGAAAAAAATTCTTTACATTTTTAAAAAAAAAATAAATATTCTATAATGTAATGTCCCCTGGTTTGAGATTTCACTGGTGTGAGAAGATCGAGTCAACATCTACCCTGTCAAGCTCCTCAATCTTTTTTACATAAGATCACCCCTTATTTATCAAGATTCTATTGAATAATGTCCTAACCTGCTTATCTATTCTTGGTAGGTCAACCATTTCATCATCGAAGCAGCTAAGTGAATCCTTTTTTAAATGGTCAAAAATGTTGATTTATCCTTTATTAAATATGGGAGCTAACATCGTATACAGTACTCCAAGTGAGGTCTCAGCAACAGCCAGTGTGGTTAACCAATTCTCAGTCCATGCTAATACATTACCCCGATACCGTGAGCTCCGATATTGTGCAATTAACTTTTATGTAGCATCTAATCATTTGCATTTTTAAAATCCAAATACAGAACATCATTGGTTGCCCTTTATCAACCCTGCTTGTTATCTCCTCAATGAATTGTCGCAAATTTGTCAAATATAGTTTCTCTTTCACAAAACTCAGTCTACCATGTTTAATGATAAGTTTTTCCAAATGGTCTGCAATTTCTTACTTTAATATTCAACTCTGTAGATTCTTTTAGTAGATTTGCTAAGTATGATTCCCCTCTCTTAAATCCATGCGAACTCTGTCCAATCCTGTCATTGTTCAGTAAGAAACTTGACTGTACTTCAATATAGTTAGTAAATGTATCTGTATATATTTTTAAAAATCGATTACTTGTAAATGCTGGACCCATGCAATATCAATGAATTCGGGACTCTGATTTTGGGTTATGTTTTTTTTTCCATTAATTCCTTTTCATACTATGTTATACAGACAGCACTAAGTGATCACTCTGAATTGTGAATAACTTTGAAAATAATATATTTTAAAAATGACATCCCAAAATGCTCCCTCGTTATTGTGTAAGGAGGATTTTGCATTCAGTAATTTGCAGTTAAAATTGAACAGATGTTTGTTGCATTTTGGCCAGACTGAAGATTACACCAAAGTTGCAACTCTGCTCTCAAATTTTTACCATGCCACTGCCCAAGGCGATACTGTTGGGACTTCACTTTGCCATTCTTGTTCACCAACTTTATATCCAGGTTTAATGCTATAATCATTCTCGAGCTTGTAATTTTTGACAACTTCTCTTTTAGGTACATATGTAATTACCATACTGAAATGTTGCACTGAATGGTACCAAATCTGAGATTAGTCTCTAATCTGATAGTAACATGCTCTGACCCTTTTAGGTAATATATTGGCATAAGTCTATGCCAGTTATTTTTCTGAAGCCTATGATTCCTGATGAAGGGCTTATGCCCAAAACATCGACTCTCCTGCTTCTCAGATGCTGCCTTGACTTGCTGTGCTTTTCCAGTATGACACTTTTCGACACTGAAATCCAGCTTCTGCGCCGTCACTTTCTCCTTTGTGTAGATTAAACCAAGAATAATTTTTATTGATCAAAGTGCAATAGGAACCAATTCATGAAATTCAGATATTGCACATTTACCCTAATTATGTGAAGGCTAAGACATTACCAAATTATTATCAATAATCGAAACCATACTGACAAACTCGTGCAGTATCAGTGATTCAGTAACCCTGTATTATGCAGATCGCTGAAATAGTCATTTTTGCACCCACCTTCCCCATCTCCTCCTGTTGATTTGTTGTTCTTTTCAAACTGCATGTAATGCCATTCAACTATTGTTAGGTTACATAAAGCTGTGCCATGGGGCAGTGCCAATTGGGTCATTATACACCCTTCCAAATTCTACTTTCCTTCTGCTTTGCCTGTATGTTGTACTTAGCGAGTACAAGGTCATTGACCAGAAAGATTAATACTCCCTGACCTTTGGAGTGTTTCCAGATATCGCACAGCTGCAGTATTTTATTTTGCACTCAACTATTTGTTGTTCTCACTTGTTTCTTTGTGAAAGATTACAAAATTAACATGGATGAATGAACTTACGATTTCTTTAACCAATGTTGGGAGAAAAACGTCAGTGTTTCAAGTGCTAATAAAGTAAAATAAACTGATAATCAGTAGAAAGGGGTTAAGATGGATATGGAACAAATGCTGGCAAATGGGACTAGATTAATTTAGGATATCTGTTCAGCATGGGCAAGTTGGACTGAAGGGTCTGATTGTGTGTTGTACAATTGTGACTTCATTCTCCCAATTATTCAAGAAGTTGAATACTTCGAGGAGGAAAAGGATTTATGTATGAAATGCACCTGAAATGATGGTATATCAAACTCACATTGTTTCATTACTTTTTCCTCTGGATTCTTCAATGACCAAACATGTTTTGTTATCTGAATAACTATGTATCATGTGATTTATTTCGTACAAAATATTTCGTCACGATCTAGTGAACTATTAAGAAGTGTTCATGTTTAAAATTTAAGCAGTTTGATTATTAAGCAAGAATAGGTTAGTGATTTACTCCCACTGAATCATTGCTCTATAAAAGGTGACAAGCTTTTTATTTTTTCTGAGCACTGAATATATGGAAGTCAATTCTAAAGGAAAAAATTCTCGTCAGTAATGTTCCCACATATGTGGAGTAATTGCTTCTGGTCACTCTTCAGGCTATAGAGGCTAGGAAAGAAATGAGTTGGCCAAAGTTAGCAACATCATTTGGATGGACTGTGCTCATTGGGGAAACTTGCAGGATCTGTAGAAGAAACACGTGTTTCAGAGTGTATGCAATGAACCTGAACATTGTTATTTTTTTCATAGAGCTTGGGACCTGACGAGAGCATCACCGAAGTTAGTATTCTTTGTTAAATTTCCAAACTTGCCAAATTATTGTTGCTAAATGCAGGTGACATTATCAAAACACATTTCACACTCCCCAGCTAGGAATTTGGTTCCTGTTTTGTCGGTCCATCCATTCCTATGGATAAGAGATATTTTAAATCTGAGCATTCCATTTAACTATTTGAATTAATCACTGAAGTACTTTAAGTCCTCGTGCATTCTTAATTTCGATTTACTCAATGTGATTTTTGTACCCCCTGAATTTTCCAAGCACTGGGCAGTTCTGGAATATTCCAAATATTTACAATAGATGCATTTACACTATTGAGGCAACCTGGCAGATTTGAATACCATTCAGGTCGTCAAAAACAATGCATAAATATTTTTTTTTGAATTGCTTACTGTACACCAACAACGTAAGCCAAGTACTATTGAAACCACAGATAGTCTCCCAAGGATTCCAAAATCTCAACAGTGCATTCCAGATATGCTCACTATCACCATCTGGGAGCAGTCTCCCAAAATGCTCCCAGAATTTAGGAAGTGCACACACTGCCCTCCAAAGCTAAATCTGCTGTCACAGGCTTCACTCTTATTGTATACAATGACATTTAATGTCCAGTTCTTTAACGTGACAATGATTTTACAAACAATTTATAAAATACTTTAAATCCTGAAGAAATGTGACGTTAGCCCTTTGTAGGGGTGAATGGAAAGTGTGATGTTTGCTTGACCTTTGGCTCTATGTATCAGACTGAACTGAACCTTTAGCAAGATGTGGGATGTTTCCCACACATTTTGTTTAAAAAAGCAAAGATTATGCTCTGAGGTTTAAATGTTCAATCAGGTTTAATAAAAATCCTTCAAAAACTGAGAGTTTGATTTCAGCTCCTTTAAAGAGACATGCTCTTGGCCTTCAATTTTGTGACATGTGATCATTCTTTGATAAAGGTGGCTGTGTGCAACACTGCAGGATGTTGTGCTGAAGTACCTCATTGGGTGGAGGAGCTTTATAACAGGTGTAACTTGGCTAATTTTGAGATGGAATGTCACTTTGAGTTAAATCTTGTTTTTAAACTGAGGCGTGCTTGTGTAACTCAAGTTTGGAAACTATGCTCGTGTTTGCATTGAACCTTTCACATGTGAAGATCAGTAATTTTCCAATGTGTTTTGTAAATAAAGCTCAATATAGAAAGCACAGTGCGGGAGAATCGCAGATCCAGCAGCATCTCTGTGGGGAATAACACATTGTAAGTTCCAAGTCCAGTGACCTTTTATCCGTTCAGACGACGAGTCACTGAAATTGAAGTGTAACATGTTTTTCTCTTCACCGATGCACTCAGAACTGCTGAGTTTCTCCAGCACTTTGTTTCTGGGGTTCGGATCTCCAGCACCTGCAGTTTATTGTTTTGTTATCGATCCTATGATTTGACTTGGGGAGCGAGAGGCAGCAACTGTGATCAACGAGGATAAAACTCCCCAACCACGGAAAACACACCGGTTCTTTATACTTTGCAAAACACGACTGTAAATAAGAAATGCAATTAAGCTAAGTGCAAGGCGGCATACCACCTGCCTTGTCTCAAACTTGCTACTCATCTTTGAGAACTAATCTGTCAGAATTCTGTTTGCTTACTTCCTTTGAGATCACAGTCCACAAATGTCCCAGTTCCAATTCCTGGGCCGGGCCCAGTTACCACATTGCAGTTGGGTGGGGAGCTTTGTGTCAGCCTGAAGGTTTTGTTAAGAACTATATTGCAGATTGAAGGTGACGGTCTTGACTAATATTGCGTCATCAAACTTGGAGGAAATCCTTCCGAATGTATTGATTAACTGCACTGAGCCTGTTTACATGCAGCCCTGGTATTAGTGCTGTAATATTCTAAGTTAAGAATCACACAACACCAGGTTATAGTCCAACAGGTTTAATTGGAAGCACACTAGCTTTCAGAGCGCCATTCGTTCATCAGGTGATTGTGGAGGGCACAATTCTGAGGCACAGAATTTATAGCAAAAATTTACAGTGTGATGTAACTGAAATTATCCATTGAAATATCCATTGATTGTCTGTTGAGTCTTTCACCTTTCATGTTCGTATACCATGATAGTTTCATTTCTGTCATGTGTAAATCACAAAATCCTTTTTAAAAAGTTGCATTCCTGACAGTGGCACACCCAATCACTCATTGTATTAATCATTGCACAGTCTCAACAAAGGAATGAAACTGGATGGACCACATTACATCTACCAATGCACCAGAAAATACAACAACACAATCAGCCCTCTTGACCCTGCAACTTCTACCTCACTGTGGACCAACAACAGCAGCAGAACTGCTGTTTATGGAGTTCAACCTGGATAAATGCGAGGTGATGCATTTTGGAAGGTTGAATTTGAAATCTGAGTACAGGATTAAGGATAGGATTATTGGCAGTGTGGAGGAACAAAGGGATCTTGGTGTGCAGGTACATAGATCCCTTAAAATGGCCACCCAAGTGGCCAGGGTTGTTAAGAAAGCTTATGGTGTTTTGGCTTTCATTTACAGGGGTATTGAGTTTAAGAGACGTGAGACCTTGTTGCAGCTCTATAAAACTTTGGTTAGACCGCACTTGGAATATTGCGTCCAGTTCTGGTCGCCCTACTATAAGAAAGATGTGGATGCTTTGGAGAGGGTTCAGAGGAGGTTTACCAGGATGCTGCCTGGACTGGAGGGCTTATCTTATGAGGAGAGGTTGACTGAGCTCGGACTTTTTTCATTGTAGAAAAGGAGGAGAAGAGGGGACCTAATTGAGGTATACAAGATAATGAGAGGCATAGATAGAGTCGACAGGCAGAGCCTATTTCCCAGGGCAGTAATGACTAACATGAGGGGTCATAGTTTTAAGCTGGTTGGAGGAAAGTATAGAGGGAATGTCAAATGGTGGGTTCTTTACACAGAGAGTTGTGAGAGCATGGAATGCGTTGCCAGCAGCAGTTGTGGAGCCAGGGTCATTGGGGACATTTAAGAGACTCCTGGACATGCATATGGTCACAGAAATTTAAGGGTGCATACATGAGGATCAGTGGTTGGCACAACATCGTGGGCTGAATGGCCTGTTCTGTGCTGTACTGTTCTATGTTCTAACTGTACTCCAGCCCAATCTGAAATCTCATGGTCTGGTATATCCCCCATTCAGCCATTAACATCAAGCCAGGGGATCAACCCTAGTTCAATGGAGAGTTCCACAGCTCATGCCAGGAGCAATACCAGGCATACCTAAAAATGTGGTGCCAACCTGGTGAAGCTACCCACCTGCACGCTGAACAGCGCAAGCAACACCAAATAGAACTATGTGATCCAACAACCAATGGATCAGATCTGAGCTCTGCAGTTCTGCCACACCTAGTCAGGAATGGTGATGGGCAATTAAACAACTCATTGGAGGAAGCATCACAGATATCCCCACCCTTACTGATGGAGCGGCCTCACACATCCATGCAACAGACAAGACAACAGCATTTGCAGCAATCTTCTGCTAGCAGTGCCAAGTGGATGAGCCTTCTCCATTGGTCCCTCACATGACAGATGTGAATCGAATTGGTTGAAACTTATTTCAAATCAGATCAAGAAATGGAGAAGTAGTGTAAAGGCTGTCGGCCCTACCGACATTGTGGCAATAATACTGATGGCTGTGCTCCAGAAATTGCTGCCCACCAGACAAGTCCAGCACTGGCACCTACTGACATTGTGGAACATTTCCCAGGGATGGTCAACACAAAAACGCAGGACAGAGCCAACCCAGCCAATTTCCCTCCATCAGTCGACACTCGCTCAGCAGTGAAGTGATGGAAGGTGTCATCAACAGTGCTGTCACGCAGCTGCTCAGCAATAACCTTCGGTGACACCCAGTTTGAGTTCTGCCAGGGCCACTCAGCTCCTGAGCTTGTTACAGATTTGATTCCTGAAGAAAGGCTTATGCCCGAAACGTCGATTCTCCTGTTCCCTGGATGCTGCCTGACCTGCTGCGCTTTTCCAGCAACACATTTCCAGCACAGATTTGATTCACAAACTGACAAACAGCTGAATTCCAGAGGTGAGGTGAGGGTGATAGCCCAGTCCCACTCCAAGACCACTACTTCGACTTCAGTGATATCATCTGACTTCACCACAGTCTCAGCTCATTTACTGAAACTCTCATTCATTCATTTTGTTAACTCTAGATTTCATTATCTAAACCCAATCCTGGCCAGCATCCCACAATCACCCTCCCTATAATCACCAGAATATTGAAAACTCTACCGCCCAAGTGCTCACTTGTACCAGAACTTGCTGATCCGTCAAAAGGCTCCCATTTATAAGCAACAACAATTTACTTTCACACCCTTGACTTAATTCCTGGCTGTAATCATTCCTATCTCCATGCACCAGATAACCCTTTCACATCTCAATAACTCATTTTAGTTTAGACTCCCAATGATATGTTTATTTTTGAGTTCAGCTGTGTGACTGTTTCTATAGATTCCAAGGCAACACGGTCTGGAATTCCCACCCTCTAAGATCTGCTTTCTTCCTTTAAGTCATTCCCGAAAAATTGCTTATTTCACAAAGGTTTTGGTCACCGGACATAATATTCTCGATCTGTGGCCTTATGTAAAAAGTTCTCAATATATTTGTGAAATTAAAACGTGTTGATTTGTACAGATATCTTCTACTCTTCACTATCACAGTGAATAATCTGTAATGTCTCCTACCCAACCACGTTGTGGGAGCACCTTCACCATACAAACTGCAGCAGTACAAGGAAGTCAAACATCACCCTCTCAACAGGCACCAGGGCTTTGGCCTTGATCACTGGTATCTGCGGAAGGAGAAATACACATGTTTCAGAGAGTGCAGTATGAATTACAGGGAATGAAAATGGTGCAGAATTTGACTGTCAGAAATGGAAGGAAAATCCACTCAATTACTGGAAAAAAGAATTCTTGGCTGTCAAAGATATTGTGGAAAAAATAACTTGATAATGGAGCATATGGTCAGGACCTGGGCAGCAGTGAAGAATTCATTTACAAAAAGATCTGTGAATATAATTGTAAAATACAACACAGAACAAAAATACACACGAGAGACTGAGGAAGCTGGATAACAAACAAGTGGACATCAAGGAGCCCAGAGATGAATCAGAGCAATGTTCACTTTTATGATCCCACAGTCTGAGATGTCTAGCACAGAAACAGATCTTCGGTCCAACCCATCTATGCCAACCAGATATTCTAACCTTATCTATTCCCATTTGCCAGCACATGGCCAACATCCCTCTGAACCCTTCCTATTCAAATGCTTTTAAATGTTACAATTTTAGTTGCCCTTTAGGCTCTTTTTGAATTTCCCACCCGCCCCCCCCCCCCCCTCCCATCCTCCCCCCCACCCCCCCACTAAACCTATATCCTCTAGTTCTGGGCTCCACCAACCTTTGTCTATTTATGCTATCCATGTCCCTCACGATTTTATAAACCTCTATAACATCACACCTTAGCCTATGACACTCCAGGGAAAATGACCTCAGCCTATTATGCCTCTCCCTGCAACTCAAGTCCTGCAACCCCTTGAAAATCAATTCTCAAACCTTTCATGTTTCTGTGCCTCCCTCTGATAGGAGGGAGACCAGAACTGCACACAATATTCCAAAAGTGACCTAACCAATGTCCTGTCCAGCTCCTTTACCCAATGCTCTGAACAATAAAGGGAAGCATACCAAATGCCTTCTTCACTGTCCTATCTACCAGCGACTGATTTTGCTGGAGTGCTGTGGGTTTGAAGCAGTGGACGTTCGCTTCTCGGCCTTTTGGCTCGGAATATGGGTAGTTCCTGAGGACCGGAGGAAGAGATTCTGCTAGAGGGCTGTCGGTTCGACACAGCGGAAGTGCGCTGGCGGGGGAGAAACCACGGGGATCGTGTTGCGAGTCGTCGGAGCTGCTGGAGACCATCGCTGGATCGTGATTGGACGTTGGAGGATCGTTTGGTTGTGCTGACCTGCTCTTGGTGGATCTTTATGCTGGCTTCGGCCTAATGCCAATTCAGGTACCAGCCAACCTCAGAGCTATGGCCTCAGCAGCCGCTCGCAGCCCTGGCCAGGGCATTCGCAACACAGTCAGGGTGACTGTGAAGAAGGTGGAGGAGCACACACCGGTCGATCGGACAGTGTTTGGGAAGAAGATTTTGCTGGCGTGCTGCGGGTTCGAAGCAGCGGACGTGTGCTGCCTGCAGGATTTCCCTGCGGCAGGCTATTTCGATGTGACCTTCAGGAGCGTGAAGAATTGCGAGCAGCTCCTGAAGGTCTTCAAGGAGAAGGAAGGGGAACCTCTGTTCTCCATCTTGTCGGCGGTCCCATTGTGTGTGCTTCCTGTGCAGAGGAGTCGGGTTGTAACAATCCAGATGTACAACCCTCACGTCCCAGCAGCAGATGTCCTGACCTTCTTGAGGAGATACGTTAAGATCGAGGGAGAGAGTACCAATGTGGTCGCTCCTTTCGGGATCTGGACCAGCAAACGACAGGTCAGGGTAACACTGAGGGTCGATGCCAGTGGGAACATCCTTCACCCACCCTCCAGCTTTGCCATCGGAGGAAGCAGAGGTTACCTGACATACGCAGGGCAGCCAAAAGTGTGCCGAACCTGCGGGAGGTAAGGCCACGTGGTGGCGGATTGCAAGGTGACCGTCTGCCGAAACTGCAAGCAGGAAGGCCACCCGACCAAGGAATGTAAGGAGGCCAAGAACTGTAAACTGTGCGGAGAGGCGTGCCACATGTACAAGGCCTGCCCAAGATGAGGGGCCGCCACCTACGCACAGATGGCCGGAGGTGGCAACACGAGCCGTGGACCGCCTAAGATCAGCAAGGTACCACAAAACAGCACGGGATCGGTGTCTGGATGCACCCAGAAGGAAGGGCGGGCTGTAGAGGAGCAGACGGCAGACAGCGGGGAGGTGCAACAGCCGATCCAAGCTCCTTCAGGACAGACGGAGGAAATGGAAGGGAAGGGATCAAAGGAGGCAGAGGATTGGATTACCGTGAAAAGCAGGAAGAGGAAACCTCCCAAAGCCACCCAGCGAGGGGGGAAGTGACACCTACACGGCGAGAATACAGGCAGCTCTTCCGACGGTGAGGACGGGCGCAAGAAGGGTCGTCACCAGAGGAAGAGACAGAGCGCCGCGAACAAAAAGGAGGGCAGCACCACCCAAGCAGGAAAAGACGATCCCTCTGAGGGGACGGGTAAAGCCCTCCCCCCACCCGGTGAGAACCAAGAGGTACCCACCGGCCCACAGCTCCAGGTAACTGGGAGCAGCGGTCCTGTGACAGCCCTGCTGTCAGATGGAGAACTGAACTATACGAACCCTGGGCCCGACCCGAAGACACCAGAGCGGGGAAATGGCTCCAGCGTGGAGCCGGACAGCTACCTCAGCCCTGGGAGGGTCCAGCAGTTTGCCGTCACCATGGGGATGCACACAGCTACCCCAGAGGGGCAAGACCAGCAGCAAATGGACAGTGTCAACCTTGTAAACTGTTAAAATGTGGTTAAAAATTGCCAGCATCAATGTGCGTAGCATCAAATCGGCTACGCAATGTGTTTCTACGATGGCCTTCCTGGCCAACGTTAAAGCCGACGTCCTGTTCCTGCAGGAGTGTGGGATACCGCACCTCAGCAGCTACAGGAGATGGTCGAGCTTGTGGGCCCATGGGCCGTCAGTTTGGTCGGGGGGCAACGATAGCCGCGCCTCCGGCCTGGGTATCCTGTTGAGAGGAGGCAACTTCACCATCTCCGAGGTTAAGGAGGTGGTGGGCGGGCGCCTCCTCATCGCCGACGTCATGTAGAGGAATGCTCCCCTGAGACTGATTAATGTGTACGCCCCAGTGGGTAAGGTGAACGGTTGGCCGTCCTGCAGCACGCTTCCACTGTTGCTGGCTACGTCCAGGCCGGTCATTCTGGCCGGAGACTTCAACTGTATCATTGATGCAGATGGACGATCCGGCGGGGGGAAACAGTAAACTGGACACCACGTCCAGAGCCCTGATGGACACGGTAAAAGATGCCAAGCTGCATGACGTCTTCAGCGCCCCTGCAGACGGAGCGCAGCGTAGATACACCTGGTCACGGGCAGACGGGTCTATCCGCTCAAGGATAGATTACCTGTTTGTGTCCCGAACGCTCTCGGTCAGATCCACCGACGTCAAGCCAGTGTTCTTCTTTGACCACTGCCTCCTGCTGGCCGACTATCACCTACAGGACGACCAGCGGGCTGGTAAGGCAGTGTGGAAACTGAACACAAAGCTGTTGACCCGGGAAACATTGAGGAGCGCAAGAGGGACTACACAGGTTGGAGAACCGTGAAGCCCCTCTTTGAGTCCCCAGCGGACTGGTGGGAAACAGTAAAAGGGCACATCAAGAGGTTGTTCATCCTCAAAGGTGTTCAGGAGGCGAGAGAGAGGCGGGGAAAACTGTCCCAGCTCCAGAAAAGTATGCAGAACCTGCTCCTGCTGCAGACGTTGGGGGTCGATGTCACGGAGGACCTCAAGGAGGTGAAGGCCCAGCAAGCCTCGCTCTTTGCTTTGGAAGCCTCCAAGATAATCTTCCGGTCCAGGGTCCGCTCGGTGGAGCAGGACGAGACGTGCTCACGTTTCTTCTTCCAGAAGGTGCACAAAGAGAGCTCCGTGCTCAGCAGCCTGAAGGAAGAAGATGGCTCGGTAACTTCATCTCAGGCTGACATCATGAGGATCAGTAAATCCTTCTATGCCAGTCTGTATGACGCGAAGCCGACCGACAGCGCGGCCTCTCAGTCGTTCCTGTCCTCTATCACGGAGGTCTTAGACGACAGAACACGGGAGAGGCTGGACCAGCCGCTATCTCTGGACGAGCTGACCAAGGCCCTCGAGTCCTTCGAAAAGAATAAAACTCCCGGAAGCGACGGCTTACCGGTGGAGCTCTATTCCACTCTGTGGGACTTGATTGGCCGGGACCTGCTGGAGGTGTATGTCAGCATGCTTCTGGCAGGTACCATGAGTGAATCCATGAGGAAAGGCATCATCACCCACATCTACAAGCGGAAGGGGGAGAGGGAGGAACTCAAAAATTGGAGACCAATCTCACTGTTGAATGCGGATTAAAAAATTCTGTCAAAGGTAATCGCCAACCGGGTCAGGTCTGCTCTGGGGTCGGTGATTCACCCTGACCAAACCTGTGCTGTGCCGGGCAGGAAGATCGCTGAGAGTCTCTCACTCCTCAGGGATACAATCGCCTACGTGCAGGACAGAGGGTTGGACACCTGCCTGATCAGCCAGGACCAGGAGAAAGCCTTTGACAGGATATCACACAGGTATATGAGAGATGTTCTCTCCCAAATGGGCTTTGGGGAGGGAATCTGCAATTGGACCAGACTGCTCTACGCCAACATTGTCAGTGCAGTCTCAATCAATGGGTGGGAATCAGATAGCTTCCCAGTCAGATCTGGAGTCAGGCAGGGCTGCCCTCTCTCTCTTGCCTTGTTTATGTGCTGCATAGAGCCATTTGGCGAGTCCATCAGGAAGGATGCGAGCCTGAGAGGGGTGACTGTTCCTGGCAGTGGGGGCCTGCAGGTTAAGGCCTCCCTGTACATGGATGACGTCGCCGTTTTCTGCTCGGATCCGCTGTCCATGCGCAGACCCATGCGCATATGTGACCAGTTCAAACGGGCCTCGGGGGCCAAGGTAAACCGAGGCAAGAGCGAGGCCATGCTCTTCGGGAACTGGGCCGACCAATCCTCGATCCCCTTCACCGTCAGGACCGACCACCTGAAGGTGCTGGGTATTTGGTTCGGGGGGGGGGGGGGGCTGGGGCGTGCGCCAAGTCTTGGGAGGAGCGTATCAGCAAAGTGAGGCAGAAACTGGGCATATGGACGCTATGGTCGCTCTCCATCGCGGGAAAAAACCTGGTCATCAGGTGTGAGGCACTGTCATTGCTGTTATACGTGGCACAGGTCTGGCCTATTCCCAGAACCTGTGCCGCTGCAGTCACCCGGGCCATCTTCCAGTTTATATGGAGGTCAAAGATGGACCGGGTCCAAAGGGACTGGCTGTACAAAGATCTGGGCAACGGGGGAAAAAATACACCCAATGCCACTCTCACCCTGATGGCCACCTTTGTGTGTGGCTGCATCAAGCTGTGCATGGATCCCCAGTACGCAAACACCAAGTGTCACTACGTACTGAGGTTCTACCTGTCCCCGGTGTTGCGAAGGATGGGCCTGGCCTCGCTGCCGCGGAACGCTCCGAGTAGTTGGACCGTTCCATATCACCTGTCCTTCCTGGAGAAGTTTATGAAGAAAAACACCTTTGACCACAAGTCCATCAGGAAGTGGTCAGCACGTAGTGTCCTTGAGACCCTTCGGGAAAAGGAGAGGGCGGATCCTATCGAGTGGTTCCCTGAGCAGAATGTCAAAGCCATTTGGTAGAATGCCTCATCGCCATAACTTTCCAACAAGCACCAAGACATGGCTTGGCTGGTGGTGAGAAGGGCTCTGCCTGTGAGATCCTTTATGCACGCCCGGACTCTCAGCCTCACCACACGCTGCCCTCGAAGCGGCTGCGGGGGGGACGAGACTGTCACACACCTCCTTCTGGAATGTGCCTATGCAGACGAAGTCTGGAGAGGAATGCAGTGGTGTTTGTCGAGGTTCGTCCCGAGCAACACCGTGACGCGGGACTCCGTGCTCTACGGTCTGTTCCCCAGGATGCACACCGAGACGAACATCAACTGTGCCTGGAGGATAATCAATTCGGTGAAGGACGCTCTCTGTGTGGTCCGAAACCTGCTGATCTTCCAGCTGAAGGAGTTGACCCCGACTGAATGTTGCAGACTGGCACCTTCCAAGGTCCAGGACGACGTGTTGAGGGATGCGCTGAAGCTTGGGGCAGGTGCCGCCAAGGCGCGGTGGGGAAAGACCACCGTGTAACATCTGCCTGCCTAAGAAGAACAGGGAGCCCACGCAGTCATTTGGGCTCTGCTGACGCCTCAGCTCAATGTAATCGCACCAACCTGTAAATAAGAATGATTACTCTGTTTCGATACGCAAAGAAATGGAATGTGTACATATGTATGACATGTCCAGTTGTATAGATCAAAATATTTATGAATAAAGTATATTTTTGAAATAAAAAAAATCAGTTTGGCATGGATGTGTTGGACTGAATGATTTGTTTCTGAGCTTATATTGCTCTGAGTGTTTTGAGTTCCAGATTGTATATTTTTGAAGCAGATCATAATGACTGGTACAGAGTTAGACCGAGAAATCCTGCTGATCTCATCAGCTTTATCCTGTTTTCCTGATGCTCCTCCTTCAATCAATGCATTTTTCAGATCCTCATTCAGAATTCCTGGAGCAATGGAACAATGTGCGGAAAGTCCTATTGCAGTGCACACGAGGTACCTTTCCCACTGCCCTGCTCCCACGGCCTGCAATGCTGCAGACTGAGCAGACAACCCGAAACACAATGATGAGCTCCTTCCGGCCCACGGCCCTCCTTCTCACTGAATGAAGACAATCACCAGAAGCAGAATCCAGCTCTTGTTGGAGCCTTGAAGACCTGACTCTGTCTCACTGAGTGAAGATTGGACTCAGAAACAGAAATGAAATCAACTTCCTATCTGCATTGTGTCACTCTTTAAGATCTCTGTGTGTCTGAGTTCAGGTCATTTGATTGGAGACTGTGGATGGCGGGTCCCCAGTGAAATGGAAAGAAGGGTGGAGGAGCTCACTGAGGGACATCTCTCAAAGTGAGAATCAGAAAGATGCTATTCCACATTGGAAGGGTTTAAGGGGAATTGATGGCTCAGAAAAATGTTATACGGATGTTTGTAAAACTTAGGAACTCTGACTGTTTTGAAGCTGGAGTTTATTTTATCCTTGTATAGATTTGACACATTAATCCTCCCTCCCCACCACTACAGAAGCTGTTGGAACTGTTCAGTGTTTCCAGCGGCTTCTGTAATTATTTCAGGTTCCTGACGGGAGCAGTCTCTCACTTTTCAAACAAACTAAACCCATCCTTGTGCTGCAACCAATATTTCAATAAGAAATGGGAAGCAGCAGAGGGGAAAGCTTCCGAGATGTCGAGCAATGCTGCCCGGTTCTACACTGCAATTCACAGAAACCATCGCTAGGAAAAGCAAGGAGCAATCTGACAGATCCAGTTTACCACAAAACGAACCCACAACACTGCGTTGGCCGGGAATCGAACCTGGGTTAACTGCTGGGAAGGCAGCTATGCTCCCCACTATCCCACCATCACCCTGCTAGCAGCCCCCTCCCCATTCCCAACCACACTTAACAAGGCCGTGATCATCACCAACTGGATTGGGGCTGAAATCCAAACAAGAAATTGCTGGGGAAGCTCAGCAGGTCTGACAGCACCAGAATCAGAAGCCTTCAGTTCTGAAGAACAATCCCTGGATCTGAAAGGTTCCCTCCCCACAGATGCTGCCAGACCTGCTGAGTTTCCCCAGCAATTTCTGTGCTGTCTCTCAGATCTGTAGCATCTGCAGTTCTTTGTTGGAAACAAAGCAAACGTTGAGCCACCGAAGGGGATATTGGGTCAGGGGATAGTCTCCCTCATCCATAGAGACAGATGGGAAGGAGCATGGAATCATAGACTCCCTACAGTGTGGAAAATGACCATTCGGCCCATCATGCATCCCACCAAGACTCACCCCCGCTACCCTATCGCTATAACCCATGGCTAATCCACCTCACCTACACATCCCTGGACACTATGGATAATTTAGCATGGCCAACCCACCCAAACCTGCACATCTTAGGACTGTGGGAGGAAACCAGAGCACCCGGAGGAAACCCACACTGACCCGGGGAGAATGTGCAAACTCCACACAGAGAACTTTCAATCAGACAGGGATCTGGGTAATTGGAGAGGTTTAGAGAGGGAGTCCAGACGGTTAGACTGGTGTGTGAATGATGGGCCGAACAGCCTGATCTCAGTGCTGTAAAAACTCTACAGTAACATGCCTCCCTACATGCAGCATTCATCACAGTTTGTATTGTGTTTGAATCCGTCCTGTTATTGACCTTATTGTGAATGAAATGGATGGAGAGGGGTTGTTTGTGCACTCAGGGAGCCATGTTACTGGAGAGTTTTGCAGCACTGAAATCAGGCTGTTCGTGGTGGGGAGGGAGGATTAATGTGTCAAATCTATACAAGGATAAACTTCAGCCTGAAAACAGTCAGAGTTCCTAAGTATTACAAACATCCATATAACTCTTTTCCTTGGGGAATTTCTCCAGTGCATCTTGTCTATGGTGCACACTGCTGCTACTGAGTGTCTGTGGGATATAGGTAAATTAATGTTACTTCTGCAATTCTGCAATTATAATTTCTGATACAAGGTAAATGAACTCACACCAATGTGTAATTGTTTTAGCCAAGAGCTGAGTCAACAAGAAGGGAAACGATGTGGAGGAAATATATAATTGAAAATGTATTTGCTAAAAGTGTATGCCAGAATGAAACCTGACAGCAAAACAATGGTAGATATTACGGGCAAATAGATAAGATGTTGTAAGGGGGTGAAGTTAAGCTAGATACGCCTGTACAAACAGTAGGTGTAAACATATGTTTCCCACTTTTACAGAGACACAGGAACAAACCCCAATTAAAAGGGTCATAAGGATCAGGGGAAGGTACAAATGGAGGGAGTAGATAATGATGAAGAAAGAATATGCCTAACAATGACCTAGAGCGGGATGGAGTCAAACGGCCTTGTGAGGCCAGAAGAAAGCATTTTGTCACAGACAAGGCCGGATAAGGCAAGAGATAAACAGGAGTAATGGGGCCAGTCTTAGGGAAGTGGAGGATGTAAATAGGGGAGGAGCAATGTAAAACAAAAGAAACCAAATTATATATTATTTTGTATGAATTGAATTTGGGTTGTGTATGTCCTCTGCCTTATAGGCACTGGACATCACACCCAATTGCAAGTGTGAAATAAATGACACTACTGATTCAGATCTTGTCTCGGACTGAAATTATTGAAGTGAGTGAGCTTTGTTTCTCACAATTGGGGGCTGTCCGCGATTTTCTTCCATCACCGGGGGGAGTGGCTGGCCTTGGACACTGTGAAGACGCATCCCGTTCCTCATTGAGGAGCGGTCTCTTGCCCTGGTTTGGTCCGCTCCCTTGGGCGACTGGTACGAATCTCTCTTTCTCTCTCTCGCCCTGTCTCGTCCTTTCGCCCTCTCTCCCTCTCTCGCCCTCTCTCGCACTCTCACCCACTCTCGCTCTCTCACCCTCTCTCCCTCTCTCCCTCTCGCCCACTCACTGACTCTCTCGCCGTCTAAACCACCTTCGCCCTCTCGCTATCTCTCACCCTCACGCCCTCTCTCACCTTCTCTCTATCTCTCTCGCCCTCTCTGCATCTCTCGCCCTCTCTCACCCTCACTCCCTCTCTCGCCCTCTCTCCCTCTCTTTCACCCTCTCTCCCTCTCTCGCCCTCTGCCCTCTCTCACCCTCTCTTCCTCTCTCGCCCTCTCTCCTTCTCTCGCCCTCTCGCCCTCTCTTCCTCCCTCGTCCGCTCTCACACTCTCTCTCTCTTTCGCCCTCTCGCCCACTTTCGCCCTCTCTCCCTCTCTCGCCCTGTCTCGCCCTCTCTCCCTCTCTCGCTCTGTCTCGCCCTCTCTCCCTCTCTCGCCCTCTCTCGCACTCTAGCCCATTCTCGCTCGCTCGCCCTCTCTCCCTCTCGCCCTCTCACTGACTCTCTCGCCATCTCAACCACCCTCGCCCTCTCGCTATCTCTCACCCTCACGCCCTCTCTCACCTTCTCTCTATCTCTCTCGCCCTCTTTAACTCTCTCTCGTTCTCTCTCCTTCTCGCCCTCTCTTCCTCTCTCGCCCTCTCATCCTCTCTTGCCCTCTCTCTTTCCCCCACTTTCTCTCTCTCTCTCTCTCTTGCCCTGTCTCGTCTTTTCACGCTCTATCCGTCTCTCGCCCTCTCTCGTGCGCTCGCCCACTCTCGCTCTCTCGCCCTCTCTCCCTCTTGACCTCTCACTGACTTTCTCGCCGTCTCAACCACCCTCGCCCTCTCGCTATCTCTCAGCCTCACGCCCTCTCTCACCTTCTCTCTATCTCTCTCGCCCTCTTTAACTCTCTCTCGTTCTCTCTCCTTCTCGCCCTCTCTTCCTCTCTCGCCCTCTCATCCTCTCTCGCCGTCTCTCGCCCTCTCTCTCCCTCTCTCCCTCTCTCGCCCTCTCTGCCTCTCTCGCCGTCTCTCACGCTCACTCCCTCTCTCACCTCTCTCTCTCTCGCCCTCCGCCTTCTCTCACTCTCTCTCCCTCTCTTGCCCTCTGTCACTCTCTCTCGCCCACTCTCCCACTTTCGTCCTCTCTCCCTCTCTCCCGCTCTCCCGCTCCTGCCATTTCTCCCTCTTTCGCCCTCTCGCCCACTTTCGCCCTCTCTCCCTCTCTCGCCCTGTCTCACCCTCTCTCCCTCTCTCGCTCTCTCGTCCCCCCTGCCTCTCTCGCCCTCCCTCTCTCCCCCACTTTCTCTCTTTCTCTCTCTCGCCCTCTCTTGCCCTTTCGCCCTCTCTCCCTCTCTCGCCCTGTCTCGCCCTCTCTCCCTCTCTCGCCCTCTCTCGCACTCTCGCCCACTCTCGCTCTCTCGCCCTCTCTCCCTCTCGCCCTCTCACTGACTCTCTCGCCATCTAAACCACCTTCACCCTCTCGCCCTCTCTCACCCTCACTTCCTCTCTCGCCCTCTCTCCCTCTCTTTCGCCCTCTCGCACTCACTCGCCCTCTCTCACGGTCTCTTGCCCTCTCTCTCCCTCACTCCCTCTCTCACCTTCTCTCCCTCTCTCGCTCACTCTCTCTCTCGACCTCTCTCTCTCTCGCCCTCTCTCCCTCTCGCCCTTTCACCCTCTCTGCCTCTCTCATCCTCTCTCACCCTCTCTCGCCCACTCTTTCCCTTTCTCTCCCTCTCTTCTATCGCTCTCTCTCTCTCTTCCTCTCGCCCTCTCGGGCCCTCTCTCCCACTTTCTCACACTCTCTCCATCTTTCACCCTCTCTCACTCTCTCGCCCTCTCTCATTCTGTCGCCCTCTTTCACTCCTTCGCCCTCTCGGCCTCTCGCCCTCTCGCAGCCTCTTTCCCTCTCCTGCCTTCTCTCGCCCTCTCTCATTCTCTTGCACTCTCTCCCTCTCTTTCGCCCTCTCTCACTCTTTCCCTCTCACACACTTGCTCGACCTCTCACCCTCTCTCCCCCTCTCTCCCTCTCTCGGCCTCTCTCCCTCTCTCGCCCTCTCTCCCTCTTTTGCCCTCACTCCCTCTATCATCCTCACTCCCTCTCTGGCCCACTTCAACTCTCTCGGTCTCACTCTCTCCCTCTCTCGCCCAATACCTTTCTCTCGCCCTCTCTCCCTCTCTCCCCCTCTTTCCCTCTCTTCTGCTCTCACCCTCTCTCACCCTCTTGCCTTCTCTCCCTCTCTGACCCACGCCCCCTGTCTCGCCCTCTCTTCCTCTCTCACCCACTCTCGTCCTCTCGCCTGCTCTCCCTCTCTCCCTCTCTCTCTATTTTGCCCTCTCTCCCTCCCTCACCCCCTCTCCCTCTCTCACTCTCTCTCTCTCCCCCACTTTCTCTCTCTCACCCTCTCTCGCCCTCTCTCACCGTCTCAACCTCCCTCGCCCTCTCACTCTCTCTCGCCCTCACACACTCTCTCGCCTTCTCTCTCTCTCACCCTCTCTCCCTCTCTCGCCTTCGCTTGCCCTCTCTCTCTGTCACACCCTCTCCCTTTCTTTCGCCCTCTCTCTCTCTCTTGCCCTCTCTCCCTCTCCCTCTCTTTCGCACTTGCTCACCCCCTCTCCATCTCTGCCCTCTCTCCCACTCTCGGCCTCTCTGTCTCTCTCGCCCTCTTGCTCTCTCTTGCCCTCTCTCCCTCTCTCGCCCTCTCTCCCTCTCTCTTGCCACCTCTCCTTCTTTTCCCCTCTTGCCCTCTCTCGCCCTCTCTCCCTCTCTCGCCCTCTCTCAACCTCTCTCCCTCTCTCGCCCTCTCTCCCTCTTTCGTACTCTCTCACCGTCTCTCGCCTACTCTCTCCCTCTCTTCTATCGCCCCCTCTCTCTCTCTCTCTCTCCCTCTCGCCCTCTCTCTCCCACTCTCCCTCTCTCTTCCTCTCTCCCTCTCTCCCTGTCTTGCCCTCTCGCTCTCTCTCCCTCTTTGGCCCTCTCTCACTCTCTCGCCCTCTCTCTTTCTGTTGCCCACTCTCACTCCTTCGCCCTCTCGGCCTCTCGCCCTCTCTCAGCCTCTCTCCCTCATTCCCTCTCTCACCCTCTCTCACCCTCTCTCACCCACACTCTCCCTCTCTCCTATCGCCCTCTCTCCCTCTCTCTCCCACTCTCCCTCTCTCTCTCCCTCTCTCCCTCTCTCACCCTCTCTCCCCCTCTCGGCCTCTCTCCCTCTCTCCCTCTCTCGCCCTCTCTCCCTCTTTTGCCCTCACTCCCTCTATCACCCTCACTCCCTCTCTGGCCCACATCCACTCTCTCGGTCTCACTCTCTCCCTCTCTCGCCCTACCCCTTTCTCTCTCCCTCTCTCCCACTCTCACCCTCTCTCCCTCTCTCGCCCTCTTGCCTACTTTCCCTCTGTCGCCCACACCCCCTCTCTCGCCCTCTCTTCCTCTCTCACCTTCTCGCCTGCTCTCCCTCTCTCCCTCTCTCTGCCTCTCTCGCCCCCTCTCCCTCTCTTACCCTCTCTCTCTCTACCCCCCACTTTCTCTCTCTCTCTCAACCTGACTCACCCATTCGCCCTCTCGCCTTCTCTCGTTCTCTCTCGCACACTAGCTTTCTCGCGCTCTCTCGCCCTCTCTCCCTCTCGCCCTCTCTCTGCCTCTCGCACCGTCTCATCCACCTCACCCTCTCACTCTCTCTCGTCCTCACGCACTCTCTTGCCTTCTCTCTCTCTCTCGCCCTCACTCTCTCTCTCACCCTCTCTCCCGCTCTCACTCTAACTCTCACTCTTCTGCCCTCTCTCCCCCTCTCGTCCTCTCTCAGCCTCTCTCCCTCTCTCGCCTTCTCTCGCTCTCTCTCCTTTTCACGCCGTCTCTCCCTCTCTTTCGCCCTCTCTCCCTCTGTTGCCATCTCTCCCTCGCTCCCTCTCTCATACTTGCTCACCCTCTCTCCCTCTCTCGCCCTCTCTCCCTCTCTCGCTCTCTCTGTCTATTGCTCGCCCTCTGCCCTCTCTTACCCTCTCTTCCTCTCTTGCCCTCTGTCACTCTCTCCCTCCCTCTCTCCCACTTTCGCCCTCTCTCCCTCTTTCGCCCTCTCACCCACTTTCGCCCTCTCTCCCTCTCTCGCCCTCTCTCCCACTCTCTCCCTCTCTCACGCTCTCTCCCCCTCTCGGCCTCTCTCCCTCTCTCATCCTCTCTCCCTCTTTTGCCCTCACTCCCTCTATCACCCTCATTCCCTCTCAGGCCCACCTCCACTCTCTCGGTCTCACTCTCTCCCTCTCTCGCCCTACCCCTATCTCTCGCCCTCACGTCCTATCTTCCCCTGTCTCCCTCTCTCCCTATCTCACCCTCTCTCGCCCTCTTGCCTTCTCTCCCTCGCTCCCTCTCTCTCCTTCACTTTCCCTCTCACCCTCTCTCACACTCTGCCTCTTTCACCCTCTCTCCCTCCTTCGCCCTCTCTCCCTCACTCACACTCACTCCCTCTCTCGCCCTGTCGCCCTCTCTCACACTCTCGACCTCTTTCACCCTCTCTCCCACTTTCGCCCTCTCTCCCTCTCTGTCACTCTCTCCCTCTCCCGCCCTCTCTCCCTCTCTCGCCCTCTCTCCCTCTCTCGCAAACTCGCCCTCTCTCACACTCTCTGCCTCTTTCACCTTCTCTCCATCTCTCGCCCTCTCTCGCACTCTCTCCCTTCTTCGACCTCTCTCTCCCTATCGCCCTCTCTCCCTCTCTTGCCCTCACTCTCTCTTTTGTGCTCTCTCTTCTTCCTTCGCTCTCTCTCCCTCTCTCCCTCTCTCCCTCTCTCTCGCCCTCTCTCTCTCGCCCACTCTCCCTCTCTTGCCCTCTCTCCCTCTCTCACCCTCTCGCCCACTCTCACACTCTCTGCCTCTTTCACCCTCTCTCCCACTTTTGCCCTCTCTCCCTCTCTCGCCCTCTCTCCCTCGCTCCCTCTCTCACAATTGCTCGCCATCTCTCCCTCTTTCGCCCACTCTCGCTCTCTCTCTCTCTATCGCTCGCCCTCTGCCCTCTCTCACCCTCTCTTGCCCTCTGTCACTCTCTCCCGCCCTCTCTCCCACTTTCGTCCTCTCTCCTTCTCTCCCACTCTCGCCATCTCTCCCTCTTTCGCCCTCTCGACCACTTTCGCCCTCTCTCCCTCTCTCTCCCTCTCACCCTCTCTCCCTTTCTCACCCTCCCTACACCTCTCTCCCTTTCTCACCCTCTCTCCCCCTCTCAGCCTCTCTCCATCTCTCGTCCTCTCTCCCTCTTTTTCCCTTACCTCCTCTATCACCCTCATTCCCTCTCTGGCCCACCTCTCTCGATCTCACTCTCTCCCTCTCTCGCCCTACCCCTATCTCTCGCCCTCTCTTCCTGTCTCCCCCTCTCTCCCTCTCTCCCTCTCTCACCCTCGCTCACCCTCTTGCCTTCTCTCCCTCTCTCCCTCTCTCTCTCCCCCTCGCCCTCTCTCCCTCTCTCACCCTCTCTCCCTCTCTCGCACTCTCTCTCTCTTGCCCTCTAACCCTCTCTCACACTCTATGCCTCTTTCGCCCTCTCTCCCTCCTTCGCCCTCTCTCCCTCACTCGCACTCACTCCCTCTCACGCCCTCTCTCACACTCTCTACCTCTTTCACCCTCTCTCCCACTTTCGCCCTCTCTCCCTCTCTCTCACCCTCTCTCCCTCTCTCACCCTCTCTCCCTCTCTCACAAAATCGCCCTCTCTCACACTCTCTATCTCTTTCACCCTCTCTCCCACTCTCTCACCCTCTCTACCTCTCTCTCACCCTCTCTCCCTCTCTCACCCTCTCTCCCTCTCTCGCAAACTCGCCCTCTCTCACACTCTCTGGCTCTTTTGTCTTCTTTCCATCTCTCGCCCTCTCTCACCCTCTCTCCCACTTTTGCCCTCTCTCCCTCTCTCGCCCTCTCTCCCTCGCTCCCTCTCTCACAATTGCTCGCCATCTCTCCCTCTTTCGCCCACTCTCGCTCTCTCTCTCTCTATCGCTCGCCCTCTGCCCTCTCTCACCCTCTCTTGCCCTCTGTCACTCTCTCCCGCCCTCTCTCCCACTTTCGTCCTCTCTCCTTCTCTCCCACTCTCGCCATCTCTCCCTCTTTCGCCCTCTCGACCACTTTCGCCCTCTCTCCCTCTCTCTCCCTCTCACCCTCTCTCCCTTTCTCACCCTCCCTACACCTCTCTCCCTTTCTCACCCTCTCTCCCCCTCTCAGCCTCTCTCCATCTCTCGTCCTCTCTCCCTCTTTTTCCCTTACCTCCTCTATCACCCTCATTCCCTCTCTGGCCCACCTCTCTCGATCTCACTCTCTCCCTCTCTCGCCCTACCCCTATCTCTCGCCCTCTCTTCCTGTCTCCCCCTCTCTCCCTCTCTCCCTCTCTCACCCTCGCTCACCCTCTTGCCTTCTCTCCCTCTCTCCCTCTCTCTCTCCCCCTCGCCCTCTCTCCCTCTCTCACCCTCTCTCCCTCTCTCGCACTCTCTCTCTCTTGCCCTCTAACCCTCTCTCACACTCTATGCCTCTTTCGCCCTCTCTCCCTCCTTCGCCCTCTCTCCCTCACTCGCACTCACTCCCTCTCACGCCCTCTCTCACACTCTCTACCTCTTTCACCCTCTCTCCCACTTTCGCCCTCTCTCCCTCTCTCTCACCCTCTCTCCCTCTCTCACCCTCTCTCCCTCTCTCACAAAATCGCCCTCTCTCACACTCTCTATCTCTTTCACCCTCTCTCCCACTCTCTCACCCTCTCTACCTCTCTCTCACCCTCTCTCCCTCTCTCACCCTCTCTCCCTCTCTCGCAAACTCGCCCTCTCTCACACTCTCTGGCTCTTTTGTCTTCTTTCCATCTCTCGCCCTCTCTCACCCTCTCTCCCTCTTTTGCCCTCTCTCCCACTCTCGCCATCTTTCCCTCTTTCGCCCTCTCGCCCACTTTCGCCCTCTCTCCCTCTCTCCCCCTCTCTCCCCCTCTCTCCCTCTCTCACCCTCTCTCCCCCTCTCGGCCTCTCTCCCTCTCTCGTCTTCTCCCCCTCTTTTGCACTCACTCCCTCTATCACCCTCATTCCCTCTCTGGCTCACCCCTCTCGGTCTCACTCTCTCCCTCTCTCGCCCTACCCCTATCTCTCGCACTCTCTTCCTGTCTCCCCCTCTCTCTCGCACTCTCTCCCTCTCTTGCCCTCTCACCCTCTCTCACACTCTATGCCTCTTTCACCCTCTCTCCCACTATCGCCATCTCTCCCTCTCTGTCGCTCTCTCTTGCCCTCTCTCCCTCCTTTGCCCTCTCTCTCACTCGCACTCACTCCCTCTCTCGCCCTCTCGCCCATTCTCACACTCTCTGCCTCTTTCACCTTCTCTCCCACTTTCGCCCTCTCTCCCTCTCTTTCCCTCTCTCGCTCTCTCTTGCCTTCTTTCCCTCTCTCGCCCAATCTCCCTCTCTCGCCCACTCCCCCCACTCGCCCTCTCTCCCTCCTTCGCCCTCTCTCCCTCACTCGCCCTCACTCCCTCTTTTGCCCTCTCTCCCCCTCTCACCCTCACTCCCTCTTTCGTACTCTTTCCCTCTCACACCCGCTCTGCCTCTCTCCCTCTCTCCCTCTCTCGCCCACTCCCCCCACTCGCCCTCTCTCCGTCTTTTGCCCTCTCTCCCTCTCTCGCCCTCACACCCTCCTTCGCCCTCTCTCCCTCTCTCGCCCTCTCTCCCTCTCTCGCACTCTCTCTCCCGCTCTCGCACTGTCTTCCCCTCTCGCCCTCTCTCCCTCTCTCGCCCTCTATCCCTCTCTCCCTCTCTTGCCCTTTCTCATCCACTCTCCCTCAATTGCCCTCTCTCCCTCATTCGCCCTCTCGCCCTCTCTCCCCCTCTCTCCCTTTCTCACCCTCTCTTCCCATCTCGGCCTCTCTCCCTCTCTCGCTCTCTCTCCCTATTTTGCCCTCTCTCCCTCTCTGGCCCACCTCCCCTCTCTTGGTCTCACTCTCTCCCTCTCTCGCCCAACACCTTTCTCTCGCCCTCTCTCCCTCTCTCCCCCTCTTTCCCCTCTTCCTCTCTCACCTTCTCTCGCCCTTCTGCCTTCTCTCCCTCTCTCACCCACGCCCCCTCTCTCACCCTCTCTTCCTCTCTCACTCTCTCTCTCGCCCGCTCATCTGCTCTCCCTCTCTCCCTCTCTCTCCATCTTGCCCACTCTCCCTCTCTCACCCCCTCTCCCTCTCTCACTCCCTCTCTCTCCCCCATTTTCTCTCTCTCTCTCACCCTGTCTCGCCCTTTCGCCCTCTCTCGCTCTCTCGCCCTCTCTCCCTCTTGCCCTCTCTCTTCCTCTCTCACCGTCTCATTCTCCCTCGCCCTCTCGCTCTCTCTTGCCCTCACGCACTCTCTCGCCTTCTCTCTCTCTCACCCTCTCTCCCTCTCTCGACTTCGCTCGCCTTTTCTCTCTCACACCCTCTCTCACTCTCTGCCTTCTCTCCCTCTCTCACCCTCTCTGTCTTTCTCGCCCTTTGTTCTCTCTCGCCCTCTCTCGCCCTCTCTCAACCTCTCTCTCTCTCTCGCCATCTCTCCCTCTTTCGTACTCTCTCTCTCTTTCGCCCTCTCACCCTCTCCACCTCTCTCACCCTCTCTCACCGTCTCTCGCCCACTCTCCCTCTCTCTTCCTCTCTCCCTCTCTTTCCCTCTCTCCCTGTCTTGCCCTCTTGCCCTCTCACCCTCTCTGGCCCTCTCTCCCACTCTCGCCCTCTCTCTTCCTCTTTGGCCCTCTCTCACACTCTCGCCCTCTCTCTTTCTGTCGCACTCTCTCACTCTTTCGCCTTCTCGGCCTCTCGCCCTCTCTCAGCCTCTCTCCCTCGCTCGTCTTCTCTCGCCCCCTCTCTCTTTCGCTCTCTCGCCCTCTCCGTCTCTCTCACCCTCTCTCACCCTCTCTCACCCACACTCTCCCTCTCTCTCCCTCTCTCTCCCTCTCTTCTATCGCCCTCTCTCCCTCACTCTCCCACTCTCCCTCTCTCTCCCTCTCTCCCTCTCTCCCCCTCTTGCCCTCTCTCCCTCTTTTGCCCTCACTCCCTCTATCACCCTCACTCCC